>NC_140287.1:8362061-8392785 GCF_964030765.1 Micromesistius poutassou
TTTCTCTTTTTTAGCTCGTAGTAGTAGTATTTCTTCTTGCCGTTGGTTATTATCTATGATCCAACATGGGCGACAGGGTAGACGGTATTTGCGTTCGTGCAATTTCATATACGGAGAAAGCCGGAGAATCCGGCTTTCTCTATGTCGCTCACTACTGGGAAAAGACAACGTAGATCCTTGGACTCTGGCCTCGGAGCGGGTTAAACAGTTACACTCAGGCCTTAACAATCTGATGAACACAAAATAAACCCTATTGATTCTTCAAGGTCGATTTGCACGGTTGTTTACCACAGCCGTATGCTTACACAGTCGCTGTTGACAGAGCGAGTCTCAAATACCTTTTTTTTTTTTTTGTTTCAAACTGAAGGTTAGCCGAGGACATTTGGAATGAACAACCCGAAGGGGTCGGGGTGGGGGGTGTGGGGGAGTGGGGGTGGGGGGGCTCCGCTTGGCAGGCAAGGTTTTGGACAAGCAGATTAGCTGGCACACAGCGAGGTACACTGAGGTAACTAAAGCTGCTTACTGAGTCTTCCCCAGGGGGCTGTATCAAACACAGGACACAGGTACATGTCTGCTGCTCAGCGCCGGCTCCTGCTGATATCCCCCCCCCCCCCCCCCCCCGCCCGCCCCCTCCACGGTTGTACTTTGGCATCGGTGTAACCGATTGGTCGATCGAGGAGGGGAGGCCTGGGTGGAACATATCCCGGGCCTTGATATGGATGCCTTGGGAGGGCTCCTCTCCCTCCTTCTCTCTCGCCCTGCACCTCCCCACCCCACCCCGCCCCCCCCCCCACCTCCCCCCACCCCGTCCTCCCCTTCCTGTGTTTTTTTTTTTACTCGAGCCCCGCCGCTCCTAATTTGGCGTGATAAGAGGGGGAAGCTGTCGCATGACGAGACACACGTCTCTGCCCCCTGCGTGAGAAGCCTGGCACGCTCTCCCTCGCCCCTTGTGTGTCTTTTGCTTGCTTTCCCCCCCCCCCCCCCCCCCCTCTTTTTCTTTGCGTGACCGTGTCCCTCGCTCGGTCATTCCTGGACCCCCCCCCCCCCCTCACCACGCCCCTCCCCCTCCACCCGGCCCACCACCACCACCCACCCACCCACCCGCCCGCCCACCCGCGACCAGAGCCCTTTCACGTCCTCGTTAGCTGGTGTGGAGCAGGTTTATTTTCATTGGCCAGCCGCCCGTGTGAAGGACACCCCCCCCCCCACCCCTCCCCCGGGAGAGGGTCAGTTCAGGGGTGCTGTTTAAATGGCAGCTGAGGGGGAGTGTGGCGGCATGGCTATGCTGTGTTGTCTGTGTGAATGTGTGTGTGATTGTGTGTGTGTGTGTGTGTGTGTGTGCGTGTGCAATCGCCTGTGTGTGCGTGTCTGTGTGTGTGCAGGTTAGGCTGTGCAGGTGTTATGTGCGTATGTGTGTGTGTGTATGTTTGTGCATGTGTGTGTGTGTGTGTGTGTGTGTTTGTGTGGTGGGGGGTAAGTAGTGGGAGATGATTCACACACATGCACACACACACACACACACACACACACACCCTGCTGTGCCATGGCCCTGCGTGTATGAGCATGTGTGTGGTAATGTGTAAACATGTGAGCCTGTGCGTGTTGTGAGCTGGTCCAGCAGATTATGTGTGTGTGTGTGTGTGTGTGTGTGTGTGTGTGTGTGTGTGTGTGACCTCCCCTGCTTGGTCAATGGGAAATATGCCCTGCCGTAACTGCTTTAGAAGAATGCCATGCGAGGCGGGCAGGTCATTCAGAGTTTACGGCTTCCCCCGTTCCACGGCAGGGCGGCTGGACGGCTGGTCCCGTCAGTTCCCACCGATGTCATTGCGCACACATCCTCATGCGAACACGCTAGCATGTCTGTGTGTCCGCGGTGCCCCGACACGGCTCATCCATTGTGTCGTGAGGGATTGTGATCTACAGCACAGATGAACACTGGGGAATGAAAAATGGGGATTCACCTCCGGGGCGAATTCCATAGGCTAGCAGACATAATACGTCTTCATGTGCAGAGTATCTGTGAGCCCTTCAGGAGATGCGTGTGAATGGATCTTCTAACGGTGCACCCTTTTTTTCTGACGTTATATTTCTATGTGGCGAGTGTTGATGTCAAGCTGCAGGAGACATATTTACACGCAATGGGGGAAAAAGGAAACTCACCGGTCTTTAAAGACAACGTGAAATGAATCCAAACTTT
This sequence comes from Micromesistius poutassou, assembly GCF_964030765.1. Lineage (NCBI taxonomy): Eukaryota > Metazoa > Chordata > Actinopteri > Gadiformes > Gadidae > Micromesistius > Micromesistius poutassou. Next base: position 8,364,259 of record NC_140287.1, read on the forward strand.
GAACCATTTTAGTGAAACCAACATTAAACCCAGGTCAACCTGGGGCCTGAGCTACCAGGAGAGTAGGCAGCAGATAGTTAACCCTTAGATATCCCATCACATCCAACCTACCATGTCCTGATATCCTGCTGGACGAGGTAATATGAGCCGCTACAGAAGATGTAAGATATGCTATTAATGTCGTTTCACTATCTTCAATGGCGACTCTATGGTGCAGGAACCTGTTCATTGTCTTGTCTCCCATTAGTGGAAATCTCCAAACTATAGGAAAGGAGTGCAGGAGTGCAGTCGACAGAATACGTGACAATCCTAACGTTTTCTCTCACTCAGGGGAAAAGAAAACGACATGAAGGTTAGGCCGCAATTGAGCCCATGTGGACCTAATTCCCGGGACTGGGTTTCTTTGAGTTTGAGTTTCTAAGTCACTGGCTGTGTTGATTTTACTCTCCACAGTGTTTAGCAGACTATCATGTGCTCAGCACAACAGCACATTGGACCGCTTTCAAAAATACACTATGAAGAAACAATGGGGAGCAGCCCGCTGGAGTTGTGTCAACATGCAAATTATATGTTGGGAAGGCTGAGGATTCGCTCGCACACACACACACACACATTTATATACATAAATATACGTGTGTGCGTGCACATGTGTGTGTTCCTCTAGGTTTGTATTTTTGTGTTTGTGTGGTTCTGTCTGTTCATCTATGTGTGTGTGTGTGTGTGCGTGTGTATGTATGTTCCTCTATGTGTGTGCGCCTGAGTGTATGTGCATGTGTTCCTCCATTTGCATGTGTGTGTGTGTGTGTGTGTGCGTGTGCTTATCTGTTCTTCTATGTGTTATGTGCATGCATGCATGTGTAAGTGTGCGTGTGTGTGTGTGTGTGTGTGTATCCTTCTATGTGCGCATGTACAGCCATCCAGTGATGGCGCAGGGGAGGGGGCGCCCACCGCTAACATCACAGCCGCTAATCCCGCGAGTCAGAGGAGAGTCACGGTGTGACTCGGAGGAGAGCGATGAGAGCCGTGCATCAGAACAGGGGGCTGAGCGACACGCCACCGGCCCCCGCACAGCACACATCGTCCAACCCGGCACGGCCCACGTTACCCTCTGCCCGCCGGGCTCCGTCGGCACAGCCGCCGGGCTGGAAGGGGGGGGCGGGGGCCGGCGGCGGGCCGTCCCCCGCTGCTGTTGGCTGGAGGGAGAGGCGGTGAACGCACTCACGCCGACCCGGTCGCTGGAGGAGCGCTCTCCTCATCCTCCCCCCACCGAGCGCAGCATTGTGCAATTTCACACCATGTCCCGAAACATGTTATCACTACCGATCCCGTGTTTCAGATCTGTCCCACTCCCGCCCGCACACACACACACACACACACACACACACACACCCACAGCGCTCTGTGATTCATCACCCACACTTCATTCACACATCGAAGCACAAAGACGAAAAAAAGAGAAAGGGGGGGGACATGATTTATTCACTGTGAATGAGCAGTCAACCACCATGAATGGCTGCGGTTCATCCAATAAATGCGCCCATATCTTTTTGTAGGCCAGAAGCGCGCGCACACACATCAGACCCACATCTGTCTGATCAGAAGGAAAACAACCTTCTGCCAAGTACAAACGGGGGGGACATTAAAAAGGAGACACGACGACGAGGAACAAAAGACAAAATGAAAACACGGTGAGCGCATGAAGAAACAAATCGCAGGAAACACGCCATTATTGGTGGCCCGCCGACATCCCACCGCCCGCTAACCCAAACACAAACACGCTGATGCAAATATAGATCTTGATTAGGACTGGCATGAGAACCGACTGTTTCCAGAGCCTCACCCCCCCCCCCCGCCCCCCCCCCCGCGGTCTGTGCTTGTTTATTTACGCGGCAGAATGTGTTCTCACACTAGGACGTGTAAGAAGAACAACATTTTGGAGTAGGGGCGGGAAGAAAGGGGAGCAGGCCAGACGAACACGGACGGACGGACGCAGTCATGAAAACAAATGGATGTGCTGGAAGAGCAAGCCAGGCGCCACCGATTGCAAGGAAGATGTCCAATTGCCACAAAGCACGAAAAGAGAGGTGTCCAGTTGCAACGAACGAAGCTGTCCAATTGCAGCAAAGCGACAAAAGAAACCATATGCAAAGGTCAACATGCTGCATTACTCATAGATGTATCCTAGGACATCCTTTTCGCCAGTCTGGAGCGAGTGTACGAGTCTTTATACGTCTAGGATGAAGAGGTGAAGTTAGTGCACAGGCTAATGATCGGTGAACAGGTGTCGATTCCAGTGTTGGCCACTAGGGAATGTTTGCGGTGGCCAGGAGGAGTGAGCGTTAATGTCGGGAGTGGCACTAAACACAGAGCAAGTTCATGACGCACGTCAAAGATGGTGCTTCCTGGATGCTTTGGTGTTTGCTGGGCTTCAGTTGCGTCTGATTGTGGGGGGCGGGGGTACCAAACTCTATCACACGCACAACATCAATTGCATGCATTTGTGTTGCGACATACATTCATACAGAAACAGACACACAAGAGTTAGACCACACACACGCACGCATACACATCCCAGACAGCAGCCCTTTTATTTTGGAAATAACATGACATGGACAAGAAAATAACGGTATTCAATCTTATTTTGTTGTTTGTTACTGAAACAGCATGCTGTCGGAGAAATGTAATTCAGAATGTCTAGCTTGTAATATGATAATAATTGATGTATTTTCTGTGTAAGTTAGACAAAACACTGAATTCCCACACACTGAGGGGCTGAAATGAGTGCAGTGTTTAAACAGCGATTAAATGACTCAGTCCATTTAATGTTTTGTCGTTGTAGCCAGCCCTTTACCACTTCAACAAGTGTGAATTTTAACAGTCAAACAAAAGCCACGGGGAGAGAAAATAGGCCGTTTAAGATTGAAGCAATCAGTGCCTTCATTTCTGAAGGCTTTTTGTTTCAAACGTATTCAAATCAAAAAGAAGCCTTGTTTAGAAATGACAACAGCCAACTCTGAAAAGGGCCAAGCGGTGATATGAGGTAACAGATGGACTGGAAACATCTCTCTTTGCTTTGAAAGGTGCATGGCTGATTAGGTTGGTGGTGATAATTCCTATGCACTGAAATATTCAAAGAGGAAATATAAAGACAGGTAGAAGATAAAGATATAATATCCATAATGGTAGTTAAAGACAAATTATTATTAAGTACACTGTGTGTGTGTGTGTGTGTGTGTGTGTGTGTGTGTGTGTGTGTGTGTGTGTGTGTGTGTGTGTGCGTTCGCTGTGGTTTATTAGTTTTTATTAGTGTGACGAGACGACCGTTACGCGCGACATTTTGCGCTGAAAAAAATATCCCATGTTTGAGATCTCAATCATGGGATATTGCCCAATATCCCGAGATTGCGAACCAATCAAATTGCGCCATTTTAGGAGATTCACGTGAAGTATATAGGCTACTAATCTAAAATTTTATACTTCACATTTTCTGGATTGCCAATTTAATAAACCCTATCAGTTTTACCTTACACCATCTTTTCAATCAAGCATTGAAATATCAGTAGAAATTGTGTAACTGAATGTCAAAACTTTACAGGCAAGATGAAACCACCACGGTTTTCGTTCATCCCTTCCCATTCTTCCTCATCATTCACAACATCACCTTTCTTCCTCGTAGCCTATCTCTTCTTCCACAATGATGAAGATCACCGTTGTCAAGTACTACGCCTATATTGTTGAGGACATCTGGTCCTCTACCCATGAGCAGATTACAACAATCCGTTGTGTTGGGAAACCCAATGCACTCAGAGTCCGTAACCTGAAAGTACCTTGGTTTGTACGCTTGTTTTTTTCGTGTGTAGGCCTACTACTCCCCGTTGCAGGAAGAGGCCTCGTTCCGTGCCGACGCTGTTCTCCCCTGACACGCAGCACAACCGCCAATCGTAAATCTGCGCTTTTAAATACGGACCCTCGAATCAATCAGCACCGGAATCGTGTGTCCGGGTCATAACGGTGACACGCACGCAGACGGGGTTACCACGCAGGTGTCGCTGCAGCGAGACTTATGGCGGCCGCCCCCCCATCCCCAGGCTCTCGGAGTCACGCAAACGCTGCCCCGTGGCTGGACCCGGGCCAGCTTTTACTGCGGCCGTGGGAGGGGGGGGGGGGACCAGACGCTACAAAGGGCCGGAGTCCCCATCAATTTCACAGGCAAACTTACAAGGAAATAAATCATTTGAAAGTCGTGAAAAGGTGAAGGGGGTAGGTGGGGGCACTCAGAACTTTAAAAACGCCCCCCCAAAAAGGTATCACATAAAACATCTTTAGACATGCATATATTCCTTTCAATATGATCCTTTGAGATCAAAGGCTTTGGCTAACAAGCCTCTCTCTCGCTACACGAAGTAGGCCTACTGATAGTTCATTTATTTAACCAACTTGTGGGATCATTAAACTGACCCACCTATAAATGCCAACTGAATCCACTTTTTAACTGCCTGGCCAGTTATATTGGGCCAATCATATTTTCCCCAGATGCATGAACTGAAAATTCGGCTTTACAGGGCATCTGAGATCGCCAATTTAGCATTTACAAGGCAGCTCTATGAATTAAAACCCCCGCCAGTCTGAGTCCCCCATATGCTCACCTGAAATACGTCTATCATAAAAGTGGTCCTATTCACACACCTTGGCTGTAAAGGGTTTCGGTCCACGTCACTAATATTATCCAGGTTAAGGTGAAACACTAATGATGGCTAGCCCCTGCTCTGTCTGCAGCCTCAGAAGAACCATTCAGCACATTGTGTAGCATCTTATCCTTGCTATCTTTGTTGTATATGGGGAATGGGTTAACCTGGCGATTGTTAGTGCTTGGCACTTGGTTCTATGAACATCCTTACTGTACCGACAGCGATATATTGATTCTCTTTCTTCTGACAAATGTACTTGTTGCAAGTCGCTTTGGATAAAAGCGTCTGATAAATGCCCTAAATGTAAATGCAAATGTAAAGGCTCTCCTTTAACACAAACGTACTCCTCTCCACCTCGCTGTACGACTTTGAGTCGTTCTGTGAAGAAGAGGACTTTGTCTCAGAAGAAGAGAGTAAAAATAGAGTGGAAACAATTCTCTGGTGTTGATCCAAGCCACCGAACATCCGCTTTAAAGTCTTGGATGGAGTGTCATTCGAAACGCTTCCTCCACTTTCATCTTAAGCATCCACTGTTCACGATGATATAGAGACTTTATTGTGCCCACATTTTTTTAAACTCTGTGCATAACCAGTGCCGTTTGTTAACTATTCAACAACAATTGGGCGTGATTGAGACTGGCTTGAGATTGAGATGTTATTGCAGACGACATAATTAGGATTTTCATGTTCACGAGACAGGTTTCCTTCAAACTGTTCAACTAAATTATAATCTATTGGTAGCACATTATGGATCCTTTAAACATTCATTCATTGGCCTTGAATGCAAGATCATGAACATCCTCCTAGTATCCATAGTAATCACGTGAAAGCCCCCCCCCCCCCCCCCCCCACACACACACACCCAGGCACTGCACGCAAGCATGCACCCTCAAACACGCATGCACACACACACACACACACACACACACACACACACACACACACACACACACACACACACACACACACAAAAACACACCCACCCAGCCATTGCACGCAAGCGTGCACCCTCAAACACGCACACACAAAAACTACATACACATATACACATACACACACAGGCTTCCCCCAAAGAAGCCAGCTATGCACTGCATGAAATGCCTTCTTTTTGGGGGGAGGGGGACAATACAAATCAGATGTGTATATGTCAGTAATTATCCTAGTCCTTGACTGGCACGCTGTGGTCATTTAGAAGATTAATCAGTCATAGATAAATAAACAGTCTCTGCTCTCTCTGGATGTCATTCAGCAGTCTTAACGGAGTTCTTTATAAGGGAAGACTTGTATTTTGGGACGGTCATTCGACAAAATATTTCACACATCAAATGCATTTCCACGGGATTTTATTCATCATTTAATTAATTAAACTCATCTTATTAAATAGTCTACCATGGTCGATCAAGTACATATATAAGCAACAACCACAAAAAATTGCCCACCCTATAGCCCACTCATTGAAAAATAAACATATATGAAGTGAAACTATAAATATACATATGACATTGCTTATAATGTTGTAAATGCTCTTATATAGATATAGCTGCTTGTTTTTTTTCATTTCATTCTTTGTATCTGACAAACCAATCAAATTGAATTGCAGGGTCACATTGCGTGGTAACCTATGCCGTCACGCGTGTTATCGCGAATCGCGATACGTATTAGCGATGAGCTAAATTCTAGTCAGCCCGCTGAAGTTCTACTCCGCGGATGCTCTCGGTAGGCAGCAGTTAATTATCTACAGGCACGCAAAGCGCAAGCGAGCTCCAGCGCCAGTACTAAAGAGTATCAAAGTGTTTCCTTCCCTGCATCCTCACCACGCGCCCTATCTTCGAGACTGCGTGCCAACCACATCCGTCATGCAGCAGGGAAATGTGTTGCTCATCTATAACATGCGATTCGTAACATCGTTTATATGGTGGGACTGTGTTTCAGTTTAAGTCATCAAATTGTTTTGAATGAATCACAAAATTCTTCTCATTATTTCATTGTCCGTCCGTCCCCCGCACCCACATAATTGCTATCGTCCCTGTGTGTGTGTGTGTGTGTGTGTGTGTGTGTGTGCGTGCCAGTCTGCCACTGACTCATGTGTTTTTTACTTAATGAAGTTTAAGCAGTTCAGACCCCAGTGTCCACCTCACTCCAGAGGAGTCGGAAGTGCAGCAGACTCTCGAGTTGATTGTTGTTTGTGTTTTTTGTTACTTCCATCGCTTGTGAATCGACCTCCCTCCATTTACAACTCAACACTACCCCCTTGTGTCAGCTAGTTCTTCATAGAGCTCTTCACCTCCGGTGCTCGAGGCAATGTCTGACACAGCCTGGTTCGCCTCAACAGTCTGGCTAGTTTTGAAGAAGTAGATGAACAGGAAGAGACCTGAAACGCAACACAAACGCAGTCACAAACCAACAACTCTCCACGACAAACGCCAGGCATTGTTGATTGAAAGCGGTTTGCTCCGAGTCATTCAAAGAGAACATCACAATTATACACCATTATCATCGGACACTTAGGATTTGTAACAGCGTACCTTCAAAGGAGTTAAGAATGGTGAAGATGAAGAAGGAGGGCATGGCGAAGTCCTCGTCGCTGAATAAGACCACCCCCCAGGTGAGGCCATGCAGGGACAAAAGGCCTAGGATGGACAGTAGGGTGATCTTCTTGCGGGTGGCACGGTTGGAGCCATAACTCCCCGACTTCATCTGCCACAGCAACAAACCCGACACAGCCACGGAGAGGATGAGAATCACGATGAAGTAACCAATGTTCACGCCTTGTCGAACCCCGAGATCTTTAATCCAGCATCTAGGGAGGAAGAGAGACCTTGATGGTCCTGTTGTTGTATTGATGCACATGAGTCCATTCAAAGCGGTTCAGGAAACACTTGCATGCTCTGAGAGGCTCCGTCATCCGTCGTCATGGTCACTATACCGTATTGATAAGACGCACCGACAGCAATCACCACAATGGCTGGAACGACTAAAAGGGGAAGAAAAGAACGTTCAGCCCACAACGGTTGCACACAGGCGAACACACACATCGTGCTGGCCGTATCTAGAGATGTTCCGATACCATTTTGTTCCTTCCCAATACCAATTCCGATCCCTGAATTTGAGTATCGGCCGATACCGAGTATATACGGATACGGCATCTAGTATTGTAACTACTAATAGCACTTGTTGTTATTGAAGGGTTCTCTTATGATGACAGCAATGTATAGTCGGTTCACTTACAATCGACAAAATATTATTTCAGAACTATATCATTTACATTTATAATCTATAATTATAATAAGACAATTGTATTCTTGTAGTTAAGCGTCCATGCATCCATGTTTTTCCGATGTGGTAGCTCGACGCACGTATGTCGGAGATGACGCGTTTCCCATTCCATTTCCACCTCCGACCATTAACGAACGCAGCATTAACACCGAACATTTTTGTGATGTTCTTTGCCTGTGTAGTAAATGAGCTAGTCATGTGATGCTATCGACAACTCTAGCCGTATCAGTCTTGGGTGGGGCTCTCTCTCTCACCCCATCCCGCGATGCAGATCTTTGTCATGTATTCAAAGGCGGCCGGGGAATTGGTCAACAGGAAGTACAAGTACAGGGCCTCCATGAAGAAGCAGGAGAAGGTGGCCAGCAGGGTGAACTGCAGGAAGGCCGCGATGGCCACGCAGCCGTTGTGCCAGGCCTCCAGGTACTGGGTCACCAGGAAGGCCAGGTTGAGGAAGAACGCGGCTGCGAAGAGGTGGGTCAACACCTTGGTGGATTTGTTCGATTTTCCTCGACTGCGAGAGGAGGAATCGGTGGTGTGTCAGAGAAATGTCAAACATGACGACTTCATGATTAGGAGCCAGGCTTGTCAACCCCTACCTGAAGAAACTGATCAGGAAGAGGGCGATGCCTAAGAATGACATGCAGACGCCGCAACCCACGTTCCTGATCCAGCCCAACGACCTTGGCCTTTCCGTCTGTGTGGGAAAGGTCTGACGTGAGCGAGGTAGCCATTATTTAGGTCAGGTGTCGATTATCCAATTTATACTTTAAAACAGTATAAATTGATTGATGAATCAAATACATGAACGATGAACGTTGATACGATCAAAGTATTACAGATGTGTCCCACAGAGGAGGGAAATATTGCCCACCTGCAGAACGGCAAAGAATGGAAGATGAGTGCATTTGCAGATTATGTGGTCTTTCATGGGGCTGGTCTTACAGCCCGCAGTGGTCCACTTTGGTTGTTCACCTATGGAGTGTCAGAACGTCCCGATTGATGAATTAAATACATGAACAATGATATTATTAAAGTATTAAAGATGTGATGATGTGTCTCATTGTCGGTCTACCATTGCCGTTCCATGAGTTGCAGGAGAAATTGGCTCTTTCCTGTTATGTCAAAGAAAATAATTCCTACACGTCTTTTAGGTTTGCCATCATACTTATCTTGGTTCATTGACGTTTGTTTTACCTGGTTTGCATTTCTGAACTTAATTTGAATCCTTTTGGAAAGTTTGGATATGTCTGCGTCCATGACAATCCCCAGCACCACGTTGTTGAGAAGTTGGCTATTGTTTAGATCCTGTGTAAATGTAAATGGTTAACGACATTTGTTGGATACAACATTCAGAGACCTACATTCACTTTCATTTAAAGGTTCTGTTGGTGAGATTTACAAGCTATAATTAGTGTTTAATTTGTTGGGTATTCCATAGCCATCTATCAGCTATTAGTCTAATTTCTGACCAAGCAGGGCATCTCTAACCAATCCTGCCTTTCAATCCCATGCGCGCACACACAGCTATCAGTAGCATATATGCAAATAATATATTTTCTGCACTCTCTCTTAACTCTCAAATCTTACCATGAGCAACTATTATTCCAACCATTGTTATTGTCATGAATCAATCATAGCCGTGTGTCACTGGCGTAAAGGTTGCTTGACTTGACCATAAGGTGTCTTACCGAGGTCATGTTTGTAAAACAGACCACTGCAGTGAACGAGCCGTTCTTCTTGCGGGACTGTCTGACGGCCTCTGCTGGAATACGCACCGACCAGGAGTCATCATCGTCCTCATCCTCGTCCTCGTCCTCGTTGACGCGCTACAACGGGGACAAAGGGTAACGCGTACAGCAGTTTTATTCGTCATTCGTTACTTCGATCACGTCTTTATTTTAGAAGAACTTTAGCTTTGATGGAGGGCATGGACACGACCCTCACGTCGCCAGGGAGGTTGAAGGTCACGACGGCATCTCTCGGAGGATGGCGTTTGACCTGTCCTTTGACCAGATTCCCAGCAGAGAAGCTCGCTGAAGGGGGGACGCAAAACCCGTCCGGGACCGGCAACGACGGACCGTCCATGAACGATCTGCAACAAAATAATTGAAAAAAGTTTTCTAAAATACGGCAACCACAATACGTTAATCCTACACCGGCAAATAAATACTGCTTCTTGTTTTTATGTGGATATAATCACTTTGAACTTGACTTTGTGGCTGCTGTACTCACGCAGCGTCTGTGGCATTGAGGAGCCCATCTTCACCTCCTTCAATGGGAGGGAGATTCAGATGTAGTAAAGGTTGGTCCCAGTCACTTCCGTCAGGGTCGATGGTCAGGGTGGACTGATTCTTACCTGTTGGACAGGTGACACACGAGTAACATGGTACAACACAAGTATTCACTACATAAAGCACATCTTGAGGGAAACCCTATGCACCAGTTGAGTTGAATTGAAATACAAGGATCCAATTAGCCATCAGTCATTTGTGCCATTGTCATATATATTATGTTTGGTATTTATTTTAGTCATTCTTTTTGTCATACTCATGTAATGCATGCCAATGTTTAGCACAACCTTTTCTACATGATTCCTGGGAAATTAATTTTAACTTGCAGATCAAGGCAGACAAATTATAATTGAATAAAGTGTACAAAATATATGATATATTAATAATAGCATGATGCATTAAGTGAATAAATGGAGGAATTACCTTTTCACGTCTTCTTATCATATGGTTGACTTGACTTACCACAAAGTTGTTCCAGAATTGTTTCCCAATTATCTTTACCTGGCATGTTTTTAATAATTTAGTTAGTAATAATTTAGTTCAATCGTGAAAAGTAACGTGACGTTGATACAATCGCTATGCTTTTATCGTTTTATGCCAAAACATTTATTTTTATTACCGCCGTTTGACCAGTTGTGGTCGTCAAGCAAATCTGAAATAAAACCAAAACAGAGATCTCGTTTTAGGAGTGTAAAATATAAATTCACCAAAAGGGGGCATTATATCCTCTCGTAAAAGCCGTAGTTGGTGTCTTTATTTGAGTCTTGCGTCTGACAAAGTTAGATCAAATAAAATCGATTGTGCGGTAAAAAAAAAAAAAAAAAGCCTACCTGAAGTCTCTCTGTATTGCTGGGAGGGCAAACAAGTGACGTTTTGGCCTCGGCCAACTCTACAAGGGACCTTTTGATGGCATGCCTGGTTCAGAGTGAGGATTCTACCTCGATCATCATTTGTTTCCAAAATACAATTAAGGTAACAAGCGTAGCCGTGGTCTAAAAAATGAAACGAAATTCAAACATGATCAATGAGAGTCATTACATAATCCGCCTTGATTGTTCACTATTCTAAACAATAATTTGTAATAATTTTTTTTTTTTTAAAGATGTCACCTCTTGGTGTCATGTCTTTTCTGACAGACACAATACAGAGACCGTCTGAAATATGAGACCAAATATTATTATTGATGCACTTTATAATTTCATAACTACTGCCATTGTCTTCATATTCATATGTAGGTATAGCTTACCGCAGCATTCGTTATGCGACCCACGCGGCTCATTTATGAGTAAATGTGTTTCATCACACCGCGCATACTTGCCTGTATGAAGTATTTAAAAGTTTCTAATTAAATGTCACTCAATACCTAATTTAATAGTAGGCCTATTCTCTTTTTCCAAAGTTGATAACCATACTATCAATGATGAAAGGCTTTGAGTTGACCCTCAATTTAAGCCATAAAACACACAAAAGTTAATGATGAACGTTTAAAAACATTTCAGCTTAGTTATACTTACAGGTGTCGCAGTTTCCTGTTAGGTATTGACCATTCAATAAAAACCCAACCACTACCATGAGGATGCATTGCTTTCCCTCCATCGCTAACAGAGGTCTGAGCAGCGGAGCCAACATCTTTCACTTCAAATAACATCTTATCGTACGTCGCTGAAATAAGAATGATGGTGTTTTTGCATTGCAAATTAATTGCGCACCAACCCCTCACTCCCCAGTTGCGTAGCACGGGCCGTAAACAATGGATAAGCAGATAAGAATCATGCTACCATTTGATGGAACAACTGTTCTCTGTGCCTCCTCTATTCGTGTGGTATTTCCTCACACGGAGAGGGATTTCTGGCTTAGACAGAGATAAGGACATTTGCAAACATAGAAAATACTGGGCCTGAATTTACATCACATGAGATATGCAGTTTGTCAAAAATGTATTGTAGCGCCGGGGCTATGTTCGTGTATTGTTTATACCACTGCTATTGGTTGTTGATGTGTTTCCATCATGCTTTTTTTTTTTTAGAAAGAGAATTAGTGAGGACGGTTAGTCAATGTCAAGTGCTCTGTAAAGTTAGGTTTTGGTGTAGGCCTACTCCTGAAACGATTCAATAAAGTCACGGAAAGATTATCACGCCTCTGCTTTTGACATTCGCCACAGTATTATAAGTAGGCCTATACCTATTCTTATTAATATAGTTAGCCTCATAAATGCCTAAGTCATATTTTGGCCAAATTGTGATATGTCACCTAACTAACCTAATTCTGTCTCCTAACGCTGCTGATTCACTCTGCCGCATTGGCTATATCATAAGCCAATCAGAGTACTTTTTAAGTTCCATAATCACTATCTGCCTGTCATCTATTTGACCTAGGCATTTTTGACGCTAAATACTAGAATAACCTTAAAATATGACTTAGGCAATTATGCTATGAGGTTATAAAGCAAAAACACATTTTTTCTTATAAATGTAACCACAAATGGTTTCTTACTACCATAGATCATATGGTCTCTTGTGCCTTCCTCAACTTGATATGGTGATACTGAAACCACAAAAGACACGGATGCAGAAGAAGTCGTGTGTGTGCGTGTGTGTGTGTGTGTGTGTGTGTGTGTGTGTGTGTGTGTGTGTGTGTGCGCGTGTGTGTATGTGTGTGCGCAAACTGCACATGGATGACCAGGACGATATTGCTGAGAAAGGCTAGGGTGTCTCCTAACCCCACAAATTTTCCTCTTTTCCTCCTCATTTTTTTTGCACAACTAAGAGCATGCATGCAGTTTCTGGGCAAAACAAACAAGGTACCACACTATCTCTTACCATATGCATGGCCCCCAGGATATGAAGACCATATCTCTTGGTGGTTTTTACACAATTTGGGAGCTTTGGTAGCACATCTGTCACTATTCCCTAGGTTTGAACCTTGAGCAGGACATGGGCACCCCGACCACTCATTAGCCATGCAGGAAGATCTCAGCACAAGACAGTGCAGGGCTTGGCCTTCCTATCCACAGTGACCTTCTTAAACCAAGTTAGAATGTGTTCACACTGCCCCCTAGTGGAATCAATAACGTATTGCATGGGCATTCATGGTAATGTTTATATTAATTTATGGCCTGTTTTTTATGATTATTGTAAAACATATTTGTATATAGTGGTTAAATAATAAATACTACTATTTATATACAATTAATTCAACAGTTATGATTAGTAGTAGTATTTACATTATAACAGTATCAGGAGGCATTTGTCCCGACCTAAAGCCCTGTTTTACTTGGAAAAGTGCCACTTTGTGCACGTAATATCAGCTCTGAAGAAAGTTCTAGACTTCAAAGAATGATCCATATCTCAGGTAGGAGCGTGATGAATAAACCCTGATGAAACTGCAGACCGAGACAAACGGCAGCACAAGCTTGGGCTCCTAAGCTCCTAGCGCTCTGTGGTTGTTAACATGTTGATAATGTCATTAAAGCCTGCTTGATAGCCTGCTAAAGCAATTAGTCCCCTACCCGGCAGCACTAAACCCATTTAAGACCTTTTCATAGTCTGGATAGGGCCTGGGCAGGGTTCATTGATGGATATTTTATTGACAGTTTGAAGTTAACTCACCGTATCGATCCACACGGCCATTCCCCTCACCCCCCTCCCCCTTTACATGATGATGTCATATTTTCCCCTCAATACTAGCTTGTTGCTAACACTGCAGCGCTTGGGCAGGTTAGAGGCTAGGTTAGCCCTCTATTAAGTGGTCAACTGTCAGTTTGGTTGCAAGAATTACAACCTGAAAGCATTTTAAACCACAGTTGATACCGGTGATGCTTAACTGGGATCGTTAATTGATGAGGGATTTTTTTTAAATTGATGGCTGCATTCCAGTTCAAAAACGCTGTTTGCACGAGAGTGACTTCCCTGTGATTTACAGCCACAGCAGAGGTGACTGAACAGCATTAGCACGCGTTTGTCTTCAGTCGTTTGTGTGTTTACCAGCCATCTCGTGTGTAGATTTATGCACAGGTCTTCTAGCACAGAGCCAGGGGATCAGTGGCGGTATTGCAGATTAATATTTGATGGGCCTTAATGGAGTCTCTGGCCCCTCGCTCGTGTGCTCCTCTCCCCACTCTGAGGAACAGACGGGACCCAGCCAGAGGTGGTGATTCCCTGGTAAATCTGGCACTACTTTTCTTTTTTTTTTCATCACCATCAATACCAACCACAACAACTGTTGTGGTATCATCTACTCAGTCTGGCAGTTGTTGTGTATTTGTGTGTGTGTGTGTGTGTGTGTGTGTGTGTGTGTGTGTGTGTGGTTAGCCGTAGCAGCTACCAGATGGACAACTGTTGGCTCTGCTGAAGTTCCATGGCAGGTCCACGATGTACCATACCAAACCGCGCTCCTGCTACCCGGCCCCTGCATAGCACCCAGCCCTCGGCACTGGCTGCCAGTGGGTCTATTCTGGGACAACAGGCAGGGGGACTTTTTATACAGCACACACACTGATTGACCTTCGTGACCTTTGCAAAGGAGGGTTAAGAGGGGTGCAACCATGTGGTTAAGGCCGGGCGGGGGGTGGGACCTAGGCCCAGATGATCATGTGACATCTGGGACGCAAGCGGTCAGTTTCTGGTTACACCTGTTGTCACCTGAGCATGTCATAGCCTACAGCGTGATTCCTGGACGTGTGTACTGTGCGTATTGACCAATGTCTGTGATGTTCGTGCTGGGAAGATTAAGCTCATCCCTGAAGACGGACCGGACCCTGGTCTGACAGTCCAATCGGGAAAGTGACTGAGGTGGAGCAGTCATTTATCAACCCAATGACCTCATGCTCGACACGCAGGCACACACACACACACACACACACACACACACACACACACACACACGCCAGCCCGATGGAGGACAACCTTGCAACTGCTGCTGTTGACAAACGATTGAAAAAGTGATCTTACAGTTAATTAAAGTGCTTAAGATCGTTGAGGGTGTGAGGCGCACACACACAAAGCGTGGGGGTGTGGGTGTGTGTAATAGTTTGGGTGGGTGTGGGTGGGTGTGTGTGTGCGTGTTGAAAGGGGTTCGTCTACTGACTGCGGATGACGTATTTTCATAAAATAGTAGTATCTTTACATACTGAGAAATGAAGGAAGGATGTGCAGTATATTGTACAGCAGTTCCCATGGGGGGTATGGGGGCGGGGGGGTTCTTAGCCCTGCACTTTGCACACACCCGCGTACACGCAGCACTTTATGTACCCATGATTGATGTGGTGGTGGTGGGGGGGAGCTCACTGATTGCCTCAGTGGCTCTTTGTGAAAACCTGATCAGCATTTGGCAGAAATAGTTCACATTGCGAGCATGAATCATTTTGATGCAACCCCGCTTCCTTTTCAGGTTACATATCCGTGACCACAGCGCTCTCAGGTCGCAGTCAGCCGAAACTTCAGGTCTGATAGGAAACAGACATTGAAATCTAGAGGAAACACGATTTTTTTATTCACACCGGGGAGCGTTGAACAACAACAACAAGCCAGCAACAGCAAAACACGGCAAGGCGGTCAGATTTCACCTGTGAATCTTTCATTGCATCTCTTTAACAAGGTCACAGGGTGGCACCTTTCACTGGTCAACGCTTCATCTGTCTGAGCTCCAGCTGAGAAACAAATAAACACCAGGGCAGGAGTACCGCACAGTGGTCCGCAGTGGCACATAGTGGTGATTCTCTTGCTATAGCATCATTTATCTCAGGCATTCTAACATAATCTTTACGATGGACAACTTTATCTAGGACATGGTTTTAGACATTTTAATTTAATATTTATGTTTTTCAAGTGGCAGTTGTCATCATCAGAAAGATCTCATCATTGTTTCTATTTGTCCTTGGTGTAGTGAGTATGAAATTAAAATCGTAAATCTTTATACTCCCAATGATGTGTTATGTAGGGGATGGGTAGCAGCAGCGGCGTTTGGTATGGTACACCATGGACCTGCCATGGGACTTCAGCAGTGCCAGCAGTTATCCATCTGGTAGTTGTGACAGCTAACCGCACACACTCACACACACACACACACACACACACACACACACACACACACACACACACACACACACACACACACTGCCATGACACTGATGATATCACAACAGTTGTTGGTGGTAAAAAAAAAGTTAAGTTAAAAACGAATGCACACAACCTTACCCCTAGACTTTAGATGCACATGATACGAACTGCAGCCAGTCTCCCATAATGCACTCTGAGATGCAAGGAGGCTGACAGTTGAACAAGTGTGCGGTGTGAGAGAATGACAGGAGGGCTGGGGATGTTGGGGGCGGCGGGGTCTGGGGGGGGATGGTGGGCTAATCCCCGGGGTTTATGGGGGAAAACATGATGGATCAGCTCGAGAGACATCACACTCAGGTGCCAAATGAGCCCCTTGTGTGGGCCCAGGAGTCGCCAATCACTGATCACCATCACAAAGGAGGTGTGAGCTGGCTGGGTGAGGGCGCCAGGGGTGCGAAACAGCTGAGGAATGGAGGGAGAAGAATAGAGGAAGGGGTGGCCTGCTGTGAGGCTGCTGTCGGGGTGGAGGGGGGTGCATAGATAAACACATTGGGAGGGGGTTCGACTGAGCTGTTTTCTTTAGATGGGGGCCATTAGGTAAAGTCGCTCCTGTGAGTTAGTCATTTCATTTTGCGGGGCTGTAATGGCAACTGTACTCTCTGCTGCCAATTGTGTTACCGATTTTATTAGGGTAGTAATCCTGTGCATTCATTTTTGTTTTAGAACTTTCTCAGCGAGTGTATTTTCTTTATAATATATATAATATATATATATATAATATATAATATAATAATATTTTTTTTAATTAGTTTTGCTGATGTATGTATATAAAACTATACACTCCATACCACTATTAAAAACAGCTCAGACTTTACCTGTTAGTCACTTTGGAAATTCTGTACTCGATTAACTCTGTTATACATCTTACGTCTTACCAAACCATCTAACCATGTGACTACGTTCTTGGATAATGCAACGATTAAATGCAGGAAAAGTACTGAATAACTCATCTGATCGAAATCCCAGACAGTATTGAGTCTTGGGTCCCAATATCAATATTATTAGAATATGATCCCCTGCTCTACTTGAATTTACTTCCTTCTCTCAGAAGGTTAACTTGATATGCATGCGGTAAATATTGCTTGTGGGACCCTGACACAGACAGCGGTGAGGACAGTCCAAACCATTACTGGAACAGCACAGCTGCCTCTGTAAAACACGCACTATGTGCAGCTATATTCCCACTTTGCCAATGCAATACAAGATTCCCTTCTCTGCTCTGTCAAACCACACCAAATCCACCTAATATTTCCACACGCAGACTTCTACATTCACAGAAGGTTACTAAACCCTTATTTGTTATTTGTACAGGAAACTACTTTCTGGTTAATTTATTTGAGCTCTCTCTTGGTGCTTATGTTTATCACAATTATTTATTCGTCTATAGAGGGGGCGAGCACTTCATTTGGAAAAGTGAAACCGAGATGCAATATCGCTGTGAGTGCCAGACCCAACAGTACTCTCTCCCCCAATTGCACACGATGGATGGCTTTCAAACAACAAAACGCCGGACCACAGCAGACTCCCAGTCTGTCTTTGTCTCTCTCTCGCCATAGCTGCTGGGTGAGTCAGAAGGGCAGACGAAGACGAGGGTGACCTCACTGTGGGCGACGGCCGCGGATCGGCTTTCATCAGCGAGCGAGGATTTCATCATCGTTCACGCTGGAGGAGGCGGGGGAGGGTGGGGTGGTCGGGAGAGGGCGGGGGGCTAATGTTACAAATATATGTGTCAGTACATACCTCCAGGCGATCAGACTATAGGTTTTGTTTCCTGCGGTATGGGCTCCGTTCTTTATGAACCGTGTGACACCAGAGCTCTGCGGTTCTGGCCCCGTTTTCTTCCAGGGAGACGGTTGTGTTAATAG
This sequence comes from Micromesistius poutassou, assembly GCF_964030765.1. NCBI lineage: Eukaryota > Metazoa > Chordata > Actinopteri > Gadiformes > Gadidae > Micromesistius > Micromesistius poutassou. Next base: position 8,382,495 of record NC_140287.1, read on the forward strand.
CCCGGTCGTTTGACTGGTGATGGGCTGCTGCTGTCATTCAGGGCCCACATGAGAGTGACATCATGTGTTTAAGGGGTTATTGCAGTGGTTCCCAACCTTTTTTTTCTCAGCCATTTATAGCTCCCAACGTCAACTTTTGTGCCTCTGCTTCCAAATAGTTTTAGCCCCGATCAACCTCAGCCGGTAACATCAACGTCCCGCTCATCATCCCGCTCAACGTCCCGCTGTCCCGTAATCGCCTCGCTCTTCACTACACACCAAGCCATCGGTGGTTTGCTCGTGGCTGTGAATGAGTCAGTTCACATAAACAGAACGTCTATGAGACCTGCTGAGCTGTGTGAAACACGGGTAGCTCAAATGGGCCATCAAACATACTGTCCTGTTAAATCATCTCCATGGGAACCGCCACCGATTATACCCGACATAAACCCCCAACGGCGACCCTAATCACAGTTCAAATATGCGTCACTTGGCTTCTGCACAAGATAATTTCCGACGAGGACACATGCACATTGCAGTTGCAGCGCGCAGGTGGCGGTTCACACACTTGTTAAATGGCAGTGAGGCAAAGGTCAGAGTGGGAAGGAGGGTGTCACGGTGTGACAACACCCTATTCCCCAACCTCTGCCCTCCCCCGGTGAGCCGAGCTAAAAATAGACATGACAGTTTGGCTCCAAAGCCACCCTCTTTGTCTGGTGGTGATGTCATTGGTGTGGGGCCGTTCTCCAGCCACAGGTGTCCTGGGCCCAGGGGCCCCCCTACGGTGAGCAGGGGGTTCCCAGAGTCAGCACATTAGCCTCTCAAAGGAGCAGATTAGCCAGGCGTGAGTGTGAGAGTGTGTGTGTGTGTGTGTGTGTGTGTGTGTGTGTGTGTGTGGTGGTGGGGGGGGGGGGGGGGGGGGGCATCTGGTTCCTAGCAGCTCCACCTCCGCTTGTAAACCTTTCACTCCTTCACTACTTCACAATGGGTTCATCCACTGAAAGTTGTTTCACTCATTTCACTATTACACGATTATGCTCCAGCATGTAAACGCAGTCAACCACTCATGTCTTCATGTCTTCATGTCTTCATGTCTTCCGTTGTGTTCCTCAGATGCCTCTAACGCTGGTTTTCTTGTTATGATTTTAAAAATAACAATAAATCAACAATTGTCTGGGGTTGCTGTGCATATGGGAGACCTATGGTTGCATATTATAGACCAGAAGATGCAAAAATGAATAAATCACCTAAGTGGGGGTTGGGAAAGTTCATGAATACAACAGAGCCCTCGAAAAGTTCCAGGTGTCTCTTTTTCTTTGTCCAGTCGGATGAAAATCAGCAAGTATGACCCGCCGCTGAGTTCACACAGCGCTCTGCCAGCACCGGGGCTGTAGGGGGGGAGGAGACACAGAGAGAGAGAGAGAGACTTCACAGTGCATTTGCCTGGTTTGAGAAATCAATACAGCTGCTTTCATGTGAACGATCTTGAGAAAGGCTGACCCAGAACCGCTCACGCAGGTTCATTAGCGGCCCGGGTGCAGCCGCGGCGCTCGCTGAGCTCCAGCCGGGGGAAGAAGAGGCGGCACACGGTTGCCCATGGGCAGAGTGAAAGGGCAGGGAGAAGAAAAACAACCCTACTGTTTGTAATGCTCTTCGTGAATCCATATCGGCAACAATACCTCCGCACGCCAAAACGGGACCACCGGCATCAAATATTCATGTTATTCCATATGCTGAAGAGAGGGCGTCTTCAGTCATAAATATTTAACGTTTGAGCCACATCGGAGGCTTCACACTATATAACTATGGTATATTCTCTGATAGCAGAACACGGGGGACACTGTAAGTGCACTCCTGACCCCCTCTTTTCCGCTTGATTATCAGGCCGTTTCAATCGATAAATCTGAGGTTTTGAAAAGGAGAGGCGAGAGAGACACGGCGTTTCGGTCCAGCGGTGGAGTGCGGCTGAAATCAAACACAACAACAGCCTCGGCAGGCCACCTGCCTCGATGAAAGATGAAACATCAAAGAGAACGAACCCCCGGCCGTCCGCAGGGAAAGTATTGATTCAGAGCCACTGGAGGAGATGTGTGAGGAGTTCAGGTGCATAGGAGCCCCGTGGATGGTGGATCTGATGGGCGTCTATCTGTAGTGTCCTGCACCTCATCTTGGACAGATGCTGGAGAGGGTTATGTGGAGGTAAAGGTTAGAGGTTCAAGGCCCACCCGTCCCCCTAATCCCCCCGTCCCCCCCCCCCCACCCAGCAACAGTGAATGAATTCTGAGTGACGGTCTCCGAGGTGGTGAACATGTTCCTCCTGTGAGTTCATCACAACTCAAATCAGATGCGGCGAGCCGGATTTATAGATGTCCATACAGTGCATCCATTCAAATCCAGCCGTGGTATTCATGGAGTGATGGTCCCATTATGTGTTGTTTCATTACTTTCTCCTTCCTCTAAGTAGTGCAAACAAATGCTTGAATGGGGTTTGTGTGTGTGTGTGTGTGTGTGTGTGGGGGGGGAAGCAAAGCCTTGGCTGATACAGTGGAAGTAATCTAGAGTAGGCAGGCGGTCTAATTCCTATTATCTACTTTCTATTCATCCTCTTCAAAGGGGACCCTTACCCTCAATTAATAATTGACTTTTTATAACCCATCCCTCTCTTTGTGGCAGCCGCGCACTTTGAAGTGAGCCTGGGTTTTTGTTGGTAGCGTCACGTGGCCGTGTGCCCATATTGATCACCAGCGAGATAACAACATTATCAAAGGGATTCCGCTCGGGCCATTCAACGCACAGCCACCTCATCCTCCTGGAATGTGGTCAGGCGCTCATCAAATTCTCTCTCTCTCCTATTCCCCCCCCTCCCCCCTCCCTGTCTCTCTATTGCCCCCCCCCTTTTCTCTATTCCCCCCCCCACACACACACATCCTCTCCTTTGTATCTCCTTCTTTTGAATCCTTCTGGGTTTGAGTGCTGAATATTCAATTTAAAATTTCAACAAGACAGGGGACACAGAAAGATGGACAAACACCCAGGCATGACATCACCCGAGGAGTGAGAGAAAGTGAGACAGAGTGAGGGAGGGAGAGAGAGAGAGAGAGAGAGGGAGAGAGAGAGAGAGAGCGGGAGGGAGGGAGCAAGAGGGAGGGAGCGACAGGGAGGGAGAGAGGATGAGTTCAGCAGGAAGGCATGCTGCCAAACAGGGGAGTTCCACCATTGAAGTGGTTACTGTATTGCCACGAGAGGCAGGAAGAAAGCATGGCAATTATCCATTAGCTGCCAGAGACCATGCACTGGCTGTACATTACAATGGATGGTGATGTCACTCATAGTGCTTGTTATGGTTCACTTGAGATGCTTATTGTCTGACAAAGAAAGCATATCCCTGGCATAATGGAAACAGTTTAAATTAGAGCTAGTGGAGATCTGCTCATGCCTTTCAGTTCATGTTTTGTTCACCTTCTGCTTCTGTTGTTGATTATGATTTATGGGTACGGCACGATAATAGCACATGATCGGCAGATCATTGTACCACAGCAACAACAAACAACAGCGTTAGGTACAATAACAGAAGAGGATTAGTGTGGCACAACGCCACCAACCTGGAGGGAGGAGATAAGCATTCAGCAGCACTATGATAATCTTTATTCCACTACCAAGTGGAAAGGATCCACTGATAAGATTGGAGTAATCCATCCAGCACGGCACACAGCCGATGCCAGTGTTAACACTGGAGACACCCAAAAATACAAATCATACATTCAAATCCCATAATAATTCCTGCCGCGAAGTCCGAGGCATCGATTCGTTATATGACACCCACAGAGCACTTAAAAAACAAAACGTGCAGCGCAATTATCACGAGCGTGGCCTATTTATCAGTGCTACATAATGGCAGCGTTCTCGCATTCACTCCCCGTCCCCCATCACCACTATAGAAAATACACAGCCCATTTTCATGGGGAAAACACTAAGAGGCCATTAGCGACGGGGGCTTTTTTCGCCAGGCGTCTCTCCCAGCCTTGAGACCTCATGGCTGGGGAACCGGGTGCGCGCGGAGGGACGGGGTCCGTGTTCTCCCAGGGCCCTTACTGCCGCCACCGCCGCCACCGCCACCGCCACCGCCACCGCCACCGCCACCGCCACCGCCACCCGCCACCGCCGTCTGTTGTGTGGGACTTGACGTCCAGACTGATTGACAGCCACTTCTGTGTTCCGTGGATTAGGGAATCTGACTTCATCATCGGTGCCCATGAGATGGGCTGGGAGGGGGGGGGGGGTTCACATAACGCTGCGGGGGGTCACTGCGACCCAGACGAGCTTTGCGGCCGCCATTAGGTTCTTCCCCCAGCCCAGAGGCCCAGACAGTGGACGGAATGACCCCACCCCCCCCCCCCTCCCCCTATCCAAGTCCCCGTCCTGGAACACCATGTCACTGATGGACACATGGGTGCTCTGTACGCACAGATACACACACACATTCTTGGACTCACACACACACAGACACACACACACACACACACACACATTTGTACTCTATTACATAGTTACAAAACCAAACACAGACAGGCACACATGCAATCACAAACCCGATACACTTTCACGGCCCTCCCGGCTGCTGTAAATATTTAATGGGATATACATTAAGGAGTATTTGTGGGCCGATACACGATGTTCCCTCGCAGCTAATATTTCAGCAGACTGCGAATCAGATCGGGATTGAATGATTGATTTTCTATCAGCCTGCTCTTTTGGAATCAATAATTCAAGGCTTATAACTTGTGACACACACACAATTGGCATATTCCATTACTATACAGTGGCTCACTGCGTCTCCTTTACTGGTCATCATAACACGGTCATTGTTTGAGTGTATAGGATCTCAGATGAAAGTGTGCGTGTGTGTGTGTGTGTATGTGTGTGTGTGTGTATATGTGTACGTATATATGTGTGTGGGGGAATGCACGTACATGCATGTGTGCATGTGCGTGTGTGTTGCAGTGTGCTCGGGCTAACTGCACATTGTTTTCTTGCACATGGGCAGGGCAGACTTTCTCTGGTGACCGCCTGTGATGAGAAATGAGAGAAGGCAATGTCTGAGGTCACACTCTGATTACCTGTCTTTACAAAGGGTCAAATGACTGTGAAATGTGTTGTTTACACTTCCAGCCTTCTGGATTGGGCTCTGAACCAGCGAGAGGCAGAGACTGACAGAGAGACGTGGACGTTTTGGTTGGCCTTCTTAATTAAGAAGATAAGATAAGATCAGATGCTATATTGATGCCTGAGGGCAAGTTTGGCTTCCGCAGAGAAGCACTGCATGGCCACAGAGGAAATTGATCTACAAATAGAAGAATGCATTTCTAAGTAACTGTCAAAAAGAAGAATAAATAAAAATTGTTAAACAAATATTTGTATAGAGTAGATACATAAGAAATATATTCATAAATATTTCACTATTAAAATATTTTATGAATAAAATATATAATATGTCGTATAAAAGTATGACCAGTAGTAGTTGTAGTATAAAACAATGTATTATAATTGTAATCACATGTAATACTATGCAATAAATGTTATTGTCAATTGTATCTATAGTATAATACAAATTGTATGCATATGTATCATCCATAAAAATCTCATTGTATCGAAGTGGGCCTACTGTATGTGGTCAACTAAGATAGAAAAGTAATATAATATGTAACATCTCATGCCATACTACAAGAGAAAGATAATTATTCTAGTCTAATAAAAGAGAATAAAAAAATGAATAAATTGGAATAAATTGTAATTTAAACAATTACATTTTGAGATAGAATAAAGATCTCTTTACCTCCAAATTCAACAATAGTGACAAATTCAGCAACGTGTGTGGGACTATTATTATGAATTAAGATAATGGGTGTATTAGATTTGTACATTTTCTACAACATCAGGGACCGACAATCATCCAATTTGAAAATAATTTGATAATTTCAACATCATAAATCACAAAGCCAATTCCGTATAATTATGAAATGCTGTCGTACATCCATTAAAGATGCTCACGGGGAGACAAAGGAGCATGATTTGATTCACAAAGTAATAAAACGTAGATGTCTCTGTGTTTTTCCCTCCATTTATTTATTTACTTTTGATGGCCCTGCATCTTTAACAAGCATCTCACTTTCCAGTTGGCAGGGATCCTAGACCTGGATATACAAGTGCTGGCTAATTATCATGGCGCTGTTAGTACAAATCGTTTGGACAGGGTCTTGGAATGGCTTGCTGAAATGCATCAGTTATTGTTTTGTCTTGTTTTCTACCTGGCCCACAACAGTAAACAGTAGCTGACAACCACCTGTACAAACACACACACACACACACAACATACACATACACACATGTACGCACACACACACACACACACACACACACACAACATACACATACACACATGTACACACGCACGCACATACACTCACTCTCCCTGTCTCTCTCTCGCTCTCTCTCTCTCTAATTCATGGCACTACGTGCTCAATAAGTTAAACAATCTTTTAGTGCGCTGACACGGCCGTGAGAGGCCAGGTGGCGTAGCAGCGGCGGGCCGCCGCCGTGTTTGATGTCCAACATCAGACTGCTTACGGACCCGAGCGCTGTGACATCACCGGGACTCTAAGCTGATAGCCCGGCAACAGCCCGGCGCTTGTTGTGTGGATAACGGATTAGTCTCTCCTGCCGCACCGCCTCTGCTGCTCTTTGAACCAGAAAGCACCCAGACCCAGAGATCCTGCATGAAAGGCCCAAACAAACTTGCTGAGAAAGCAAAAAAAAACGGAGACAAAAAAAAACCAAGGGGCACTTGTGCACATGAAAGGAGTTGAGTCACTCCGGCGAAGACTTTGGAGCGCGTGTTGGTCTGCTTTATGTTCACAGGTGACTGTGTGTGTGTGTGTGTGTGTGTGCGTGTGTGCGTGTGTGCGTGTGTGTGTGTGTGTGTGTGTGTGTGTGATCTTCATCTCCCTGGGTCTCTGTGTTGACCATGTCTGTCTGGCATATCAGGTATGGAATCTGTCTGCTTCCTACATTGTTGGCGGATAATGAGGTGTGATTAAATATGAATGCAAAGTGTTTGGTGGCCGAGGCCCAAACCTGAAACCTGACCCCGCCGGGCCCAGAGGACGCATAATTAGCAACTGATGATAGCTGCCATCAGTACGGCAGGCAGGCGTCAGAGCCGGACCTCCGCGCACGCACCACCTCCCCCCCCCCACACACACACACATACGAACGCACGCACGCACACACACACACACACACGTACACATGCACGCACACAACACACACACACACACACATAGAAACACAGAAACACACTCACACATAGAAACAAAGAAACACACACACACACACACACACACACACACACACACACACACAGACATTACCGCCGGCAGCAGCAGCGCTGTCTGCCGCTAAGCCATCTACAGTTAATTAAGTCTCAGATAAACAAACGGCGACACAATCACACTGGATTGTCTGTCCTTTAGAGCCGCGGTTCTGATTGCAATCAAACCCACTCTCCCCTCTCTCCCCTCCTCTACCCCCCCTCCGTCTAAGTTACAGTGGCAAGTCTAATGATCAAAAGTGATTAAATATTAAACCATGTGTCACACATATCTTATCCAAAGTGTAGCGGGACAAGAAATGAAAAAAGGGAAAAAATACCAAAAAGTGAAAAAAAAAAGACTAGAAAGCTAGAAAACAATATCAGCATTTCAAAGCCTCTCCGTGGAACAGCGTGACGCCTTTTGTGGCGCCGCAACGCCATTGGCTGGAGACCGAGGGGCCCCTTTGTGTGCATTACGAGGCCCTGTGTTGGTTTTTCAGGGCTCTTTGTGCAGTCATCAACCCCGGTGTCAGACTGACTCACTCACAGAGAGCGGTCTCCAGGTCTTCATCTATGCTCCGCTACATGGGGACGGGAGGGGGGGGGGGCGCACCACCGCTGTGCTGTCATCCCCTTCAGAGACAGAGCGAGCGAGAAAGAGAGAGAGCATCACATGCACAGCTGTTAGGACATGCCTGCTTTGAGGTGCCAGGGCTTTAATGTGCGAAGCAGATTAAACATGTGTGTGTGTGTGTGTGTGTGTGTGTGTGTGTGTGTGTGTGTGTGTGGTGAGAGAGTGTGTGTCGGGGTGGGTGGGTGGGGATTTCCACAGTTCTTCATAGGCTCGGCATGTATGTGTGCATGTGTGTGTGTGTGTGTGTGTGTGTGTGTGTATTAATGCGCTTCCATCTGTGTACCCCAGCATGGTCGTGCATGAGGCCCGTGTGTATCTGCGCGCCTATGTGTGCATGTGCACGCGTGTGCACATCGCCAAAGAATCGAGAGAAGAAAACCACTCTCTCCGTCTCATTATTTAATCTCTGGCGCAGACCCCCACCCGCAGCTCACTGCATGTCCGGGTCTTTCCCGCCGCCACTGGGGGGGGGGGGGGGGGGGGGATGGGTGGGGTGGGGGATATTTCTGCCACAGAAAATGCTGTCAACAGTCTAGGAGAGGGTGGACGCCTCGATCGATTCTCCACGCCTCTAATGAAAGGACTACCTGGGAGCCCGGTGGAGCTGTGTGTGCGCCCGGCTGGCCGGCGGCGGCAGTACGTCCTGCGGGGCTGCAGCGGGCCGTCAGACGGCCGCCGCCTGTGGTGCGGCTCAGCTGGGGGGCGCGGTCAGCCATGGGTCACTGTGTGAAGCAGCCGAGAGTGGTGGAGCGGTTTAGCAGGGAGCTTTGACTTTTCCTTTTCCCCGCCTGACGGGCTGTAGGTGGAGCTGAGACATTGTGAACGTTGAAGTGGTGTGCGTTGCTGTGCTTTGTGTCGTCCTTGTTAGAGTCTTATTCCTAACACTGATTTGTGTATGCTCCTCGAGGTAACGTGAAACAGGTGTCAGGTGTCAGACCTTAAATGTCGATCAAAATCACTTGGGAACACTTTACAGTCAGGGTACTTTCATTCACCAATAATTGGCAACTGAACAGCAATTACCATTATTATAGCATCAGCATAGGGCTTAGGGTTGGGGTTAGGGTTAAGCCTAACCCTATAAACTAATATATACATTAATAACTTAGCTAACACACCATCAGTAAATAATTACTAGACCATTAGTTTTAACTGTTAATTAACGGTTAGTAAATGCTTATTACTAACTTTCTTTCTAATGTTAATTAATCAGGTTGAGTGAAATAACTCTCTCAGGGTAATAGCTAAAAGTGTAGTGAGTTAGGTTATGTTATGTTTTATTTATAAAGTGAAGTCGTTACCAATAACTTCATAATTCTTCATAATAAAACATTTACAATCATCCTTCTAGATTTGTATTTTATTTACACCAGGTCCCATATGAAAGCTTTCACATGAATAAAGCTTTGTAGTGTTATGCACACTCAAATGACAAAGGCATTTAAAGACGAGCATTCAGAGGCAGGAGCCTCAGCAATGGACTTTGCATACAGGATCACCTTTGACCGGCACACTACACATCATTTTTGGACCAGCCTGGGATAATTGTTTACCAGACAGGAGTGAAAAGGTGGCCATTTGTGTCTGAGTTCTCAGTTACCAGGACAGGGTTAGGTGTCATTAGGTTGCTTAATAACCGCGGTGTCCTCTTCACCTTCCCCCCTCCTGAGAGAGGCAGGGGCCAGACATTAAAATGACTCATCCCCCTGCCCATCCTGTCTCACTGTACTCACTACATTATTCACTCCAGTCTAAGAGGAACTGTGAGAGACTGCAGGCAGACAGGCAGGCAGAGATTGACAGACAAGCAGAGAGAGACAGACAGGCAGACAAAGAGAGAGAGAGAGAGAGAGAGAGAGAGAGAGAGAGAGAGAGAGAGATAGAGAGAGAGAGGTAGACAGAAAGACAGATAGGCAACGAGAGAGACGGGCAGGAGGACAGAGAGACAGAGAGATAGGCAGCCAGGCAGAGAGAGAGAGAGACAGGATAATTAGAAATAAATCATAAACAATATATCAACAATCTGTCAACCCACTACATTATTTAATCTCCAGGCTGTTGCCTTTATGAAAACAAACAAACAGCTGAAGGCTTTGCATATGGCTACAGACATCAAGATAATCTCTCAGAGTGATAATGCAAAACACCTGTGTGGGAAAAAGAGGAGCTAGACAGGGCCATCTGAGATGTTGTCATCCTAGTTTGGGCTCAGTTTCAGGCCGATTTGACCGTGTTGACATTTTGGCAGCTTGACAGTAGAGCTTCAGACGCACGTGTCAAAAACACAAACCGCTCTGATGACTTGCACT
>NC_140287.1:8392985-8405485 GCF_964030765.1 Micromesistius poutassou
AACAAGTTGCCTATTTTGCAAAAAAACATCTGTGCCAAATAAAGTGCGTGCGCAAAATCGGTGCAAAGTCATGCTCGCTGTAGCGTCCCGTCCTCTAGTGGCCGTGAAAAGACATTACAACATTCATATTTGTTATCTGATGTCCCTCTCTAATAGTGGGACTCATGTTTGCCTATCATTTGTGGGTAACTTTGCGTGATATAGGCTATAGTTTGGATTAAATGATTATCTTTATCTTTAAAATAATATATATTTTTCTGCACACAGACTTCAAGGCGATAGAAAGAAACGAGGAAGAGGGTGTTGGTGGTGGTGGTGCTGGTGGTGGTGGGGGGGCTGTCAAAGCGGACACAGCTGACACGGGTCGCCGTCTAGACAGAGAACGAAGCCCTTCCTTGCATTGTTTGTTGGCGCTGAGAAGTGGAAGAAAAACAGGAAAAAGACTTGTGATGGCGCAGATTTAAAACAACAACAACACTGAGCCTGAACTAGAATGTGGTTTACACACTTAGTTTATATAGACCCCCCGGGGAACATGAGATGATTGGCAAATATATACATTCAAGCTTGTTTCATTGAAAACATAAGTACATGTACATGTACAGAATATAGAGTAGACGCTTTCAAAGAGAGATACCTTATTTATGAGTACGATGAGGTACAATGAGGCTCAAATTATAAAGTAGCCTACTGTAAAGCGACAGGGGAGGGGCGGGGAGGGTTCAAATCTTCGCTCGCTTAGGTTTGAAACGCCGTGTGCACTGACCATGCACTACCACCAGGTGGCAGCCCTGCACTTCCTCTCAAACTGATCCAGCCGATCGGAGCCCAGGTGCATTCTTATAACAACACCATTGTCTTCTGCTTTCTCTCCCTGCCATCTATTCCCCTCTCTCCGCTCCCCTTTCAGCTTGCTTTCTCTGGCCGTAAACGACACACACTCACACCATCTCTGATGAGTGGTGTTGAGGATAAATGACTGCCTTTTATCGATTCACAGACAAACGTCCCTGGCGCCAGAATTCTCGCTCTCCTTTTTTGGACCCGTAGCCTGTTTAGCGAAAACATCCATCGGACTGCATGCACGCACACGCCGGTCCGCAGTTATGATGTCAACTTTCTCACTTCACCTTCTAAGAGGTCGGAGAACCAAGCGCATTTCTCGCATTCCCCGTCCTGACGCTCATCCGTCCTCGGCCGGGACCCGGGCCAAATGTGCGGGCCCCAGACATAACATTAAGCAGTGATCATTTTCCCCCTCGCCAAGGTAGTCGTTTCACCTCAGTGTTTTGACTTAGTGGCACTGTAATTATGTCAGAGTTTACAGCCCAAACACAGGCTGTGACATTCCAGCACCAGGTGGAGGTCTATCTGTAAACCTGGGACCGTCACCTGGGGGGAATCTCCCCCACCCTCCCTCCCTCCACAAGGCCGAAGAACACACACACACACACACACACTCTCTCTCTCTCTCTCTCTCTCTCTCTCTCTCTCTCTCTCTCTCTCTCTCTCTCTCCTCTCTCTCTCTCTCTCTCTCTCTCTCTCTCAAGTCAGGACACTGCTACATACGTATATGCAAATAACTTAATAATAACTTCATAGCTTTCACTGGACTTGTATTTGCATATACGTATGTACCAGTGTCCTAACTTGAGATTGTGTGTGTGTGTGTGTGTGGGGGGGGGGGGGCATCTTGGCTCCTATCTCTAGCTCCTCCATCGCAGGCACAGCACGAGAGGCCTACAGCAGAGTGTACCCCTCAGACAGGAGAGTGTACCCCTAAGCCAGGAGAGTGTACCCCTCAGACAGGAAAGTGTACCCCTCAACCAGGAGAGTGTACCCCTCGACCACCCAACACCATGGGGATGACAAGGGGGGACAAGGAGAACATCTGGACAGAGACTAGGAGGACGCGACGTCAGACAGAAGCTGGTCCAGTACTGGGAGCAGGAGGGAGCGTGGTGAGTAAGGATATGAGTAAGGCTCAAAACCCTTTAGAAATTTGTGAGAACTCAATGCCCATTCAGAAAACAATGCAGAGTATGCCACAAGCATCAATGGAAAAGGATGATTCATGCAAGAAACTTTTGATTCTCGTTTGTTCCTCTTCACTTTATCAAAATTGTAACAGGATGCTATTTGAACATTTGAACACACACACACACCTCAACACACACACACACACACACACACACACACACACACACAAAGAAAGAGAGCCACAAAGCCACCTTAAGTCAAGCAACGTGTGACAAAGCAGGCCATCTAGGTTGCTGCCTAGCCCTCTACTGTGGTCCTGTAAGTCTACACCATTCACAGCAGCAGCAGCAGCAGCAACCAGTCAATGTTCTCAGTGACCGTGTGTCTGCCAGATGACAGGGGGACGTGGGGGGGGGGGCGGGGGGGGGCGGGGGGATTACACCGGGCATGTGGGACTGCATCAAGACACAGAGGTTCTTTAATGTTTCCAATCCACTGTGGAATTTGCCATCAACACGTAGATCTACAGATTAAGGTCCACTCTTCGTTTCTCATTGGACAGAGCATGACGGGAGCAGGCAAAGTGGCGGTCATGGGCTGTAGCCCATGGCTGATCTACCCCCCTCAAGGTCACACAGGACCCGTGGCCCCTCTTTGGTTGGGGGGGGGGTGGTAGGGGGCTGGGGGGGGGGGAGGCCAGGACTTTGGTCTTCACACCATTCCTTCTCGCTGGATGGTCTGACTCATAGGCATTGAATACCCCTATGTGTCATCCCCTTGCAGCCTGTTCTCACTGATCTACCATGTAAGGGGTGTGGAGCCCGGAGGATAATGCATCACCTCCTACACAGTCGACAGTCGCCAGTGTCACCAGCGCATTGGATTGCATCTGAACCCTGAACGCGGCTCTTTAGTTCCGGACGGGGGGGTTTTTATTCCAAAGGTGTCCTGTCACCTTACATCACTCTGTCTGATTATTATCAGTCTACGTTTGAACATGAAGAAGTGATCCGGTGTGCTGTAATGCTATTTAATGACATACGGTATCAGAACTGTGTAAAGCCAAAGTAATATAATAGATTGTGATGTTTGCGCAAAACCACTTGTAGATTAGTCCTCAGCCAAGGGACTTCATGGACCGGACCCTGGCCTGAAGCGATATTTCAGAGGTCAGAAACGTGCGCCAAAGTTCCTTTGGGCTTTCCGTTTAAATAAAACAGGATAAGTGATGCATGTTAGCTCATGAAAAAGAGGGCCTTGTGGGTCAAGGTGCACATGTCAGTAGATGACCAGGGGCCGCCCTTCAAGTGTTGGTCCTGGGCCAATGTAATGAAGTCACAAAGCAGGAGACATTCTCCACGGCTTAGCGTTGACCAGCCCACTGTTCTCTCCCCGTGGGGTTTTTACAGGCGTGGTCTCCCCGTGGCTGGTATCTCCACTAGCTGTTCTATCCCATCTCCTGGGCGTTCAGCAGGTCAACGGGAACAAGACCGCAGGAGAACCACCAGGAGTGTCAGAACAGATTACTATTGACGCTGCGAGCAAAACAGTGCTTAACCCCAGGAGCGACCTCCCAGGCACCAGGACAAACATCCAGGCACGGAGAGCAGGAGGGGGGAAGGCTGAAGGGAAACATTAAGGGGAAAGATTGGAAAACCAAAACAAGGGTAATAAGACAATTAGAGGGACGCCAGACGAGAGAGAGGCGTGCTGAGAAACGGCACTTCAGCGCCCCTTAAATCTGGACGTCGCTAGATGTTTCCGCTGCTCGAAGCTCAAAGTGAGCGGGAGAGGCCAACAAAGGGCTGCTGCTAAGGAAGAACCGAAAGCGCTCGTCAGACCCTCTCAACGGCAATTGTGGAAACGGAAAGTAATCATCCCTGAACATTATTACCTCAGTATGGCATACAGCTGTCTGATTACAGACAGAATTAGGCTTTGTTCCGCGGGACCCATCCATCTTCCAAGCACATTTTTTCCTTTTTTTTTTTTTGCTTTGTTTGTCCACATCAGCTCCCCGTATATCTGTCATGGAGCGGCCATGAGTACGGCAGCCAGATGATCTCACATAGTCTTGTGTGTTTGAAGCAGGCCATTCATCAGCACGCAATGCTGTTTATCCCCGGCACCGAGAGCTCCATATTTCCACCATTCTCCTGACACGTGAATGGCTGGAAAACTCTTTCAACTGTCACTACGTATTGCCATCACACACACGCCACCCCACCCCCCCCCCCCCCCCTGTCCTCTCCCCAAACCGTCCCTGATGCCCGTCACCCATAGTCTGGGTTTTATCCATAGTTAAACCCGCTGCCCTCTTCTTACAGATAGGCAGAGTGATAGCCGATTGGGCGAATTGTCCTTGGTGTTTGATGACCGAGTGAGGAGAAGTGAATGCGGAGGGGGGTGGTGGTGGGCAGGGGGGGGGGGTGGTGACTGTGTTGACTTGTAATCGGGACAGCCACACGCCGGCCACTCCACCAGCACTCAACACACTGACTACTCTTCCATGTTAGACTTCGCACGCACACACGCCCCCACCTACCGCCCCTCACCGTGCACCCTCACCACAAAGCTATGTCAGTGGCTGGCGGTTAGTCATCGCATGCGTCACCGACACGTCCAAATAACTTCCGCGGCCCATGGTCCGCCTCCATCCATCATGCCCACCCATCCAACCAATCAGCAGACACCTACAGAGACAACTCCGTCACCGGCAGCAAGGGAGCGGAGCGGGCACGTCCCCTAACACTACTGCAGAGGCGGTGGAACAGCGCACACACACACACACACACATGCACGCACATGCACACACAAACACACACACACACACACACACACACAATGCTTTTCTCTTTCCATACATGCCACCATCAGCAGGCATCAGAGCTCTGCAGAAGATCCCGTCACACCAGGAGGTCTCGTTTGGGTTCCCAACCGACGAGGGACGGTGGTGCCTCAGTACGCGTGGAATGACCTCAGCTAAGGACACACGTGAACGTCTGCAAACTGAACGGTTGCCGTTTGAATTTTTTTTCCCAAACACAGATCCGTGACTCAGGCTGGCCGTTCTGGGCAGCCAGGCAAACACTGCAGCTATTCACGGTCCGCACACATTGGGCCTGGCCCCACCCTTTCACTGCGATGTTCGCGCACGGTTGGAGTCACCGGCAGACGGCGGGGGCCGACGCCCACATGGCCATCGCCCTTGCGTTCAGCCCGAGTTTTTTTTTTTCTCTCGAAACGATAAAAAACAAAGCGTGCTTGTTAAGTTTGCTGTGCTCTAATTTGGCGCGCACTTCCACCTCAACACAACAAATCAAGGGTTGAAGGCACTTTCACTGTGGTCCCACAGGCCTGGCTTATCAAGGGGGAGGGTCCCCCCAATAAACCATAGTCACGCAGCATTTAACTCTATAAATGGGGGTCCTAAACGAGGGGTGTGCTCTGAGCCAAGTTTGGACCCGCTCCAAAAGTGAACCAGCTCGTTAATGATTTGCTACGAGTACAAAATCCCCCTCAAGTCTTCCAAACAGAAAAGATTTACCGTAGACGATTTGCTCTGGGCAACCACAGATGGCCATCGCTCCTGTGACTGTCCTGGCCTGCTTTCTGATCGCACAGAGAGACTGCGAGAGAATTGGGATCCAGCTTACTACAGTGTCCATTACCAATGCCGAAGCAGAACCCGCCCCCCCCCTGATACGATGGAGAGAGAGGGGTCTGGTGTGTGTCGCCAGTTGGCCCCGGTTGAAAGCCCCATCGCCCGGGCAAAAAGGGTCAACGCGGCTTGGCCCTTGGATCTTCCCATTAGGTCTATGGGTTTATGGAAACCCAGCTCTCCTGAAAGGCCCAGGTCTGATCTGTCGTCGGCCAGCCGCGGGTGTCTGGCCGGCGGTCAGTGGGTCGGCCTGTTGGCCGAGAGGCTTCAAGAGCGTTGGAGCTAAGCAGGGTAGGGGTAGCGGGGGGGTTCGACGGAGGGGCGTGTGGAGGGAGGACAAGAGCCGAGCTGTGTTGCAAGCCTTATGCACGCAGGGGGATCGGTTTCCTGGATGTTGTGTTTGTGTTGGAACCACTGGCTCCATGCAGATGTTGGACATGAAGGAGGCGCTGTTGTGTGTGTGTGTGTGTGTGTTTGTGTGTGTATGTGCGTGTGTTTGTGGGCCTGCGTGTGTAATGCGTGGGTGTGTGATGTTGACATCACAACATAAGAACACCTTTACGTCTTCATTTCATCACAGAGCTGATGCGTGATTCTGCCTCATGAAATTGCCATGGCAACACTGTTGAAACAAGATGGCCATCTTACGCCATACCCCCGTTGTTCATAGGAGCACGTTCGCGTGACAAGACAAAACAAGACAAAAAAAAAAGAAAGGGGAGAAAAACAACACTCTTTCCTCCCTTTGACCTTGCGGTCTTCCGTGGAGCGCGCTCTTATTGTGAAGCTCCGACAGAAAGGACATTCCACTGGGACTCACCTCAGGTTCCCATGCTGCCCAACGTGGGGGACCTTTGTCAACCGCTTGTTGACATTGGTAGTCACTGGACGTCCTCCGTCGCTGGTGGATCCACATCACTGTCACCTCCTCCAGCTGTGCCCACAATATGGCCCCCCACAGACGGGCCGCACCACACACAGGCAGACCCACCATGTGTTCACCATCAATCTGCCAGTGTGGGAACACACACACACTGTTTCAGCAAACACTGGGCTAACCTTTTGCCTCCATTCGTGTCACCTTTTACTCCTACGGAAACAAACAAACACACATGCGTGCATCCTGTGCGTGCGTGAATGCGTGCGTGCATGTGTGCGTGCGTGCGTGTATACATACGTGCATACATACATACACACATACATACACTCACACAAAAATGTGCCACACGCACACAGACACACACACACACACACACGGGCATCTTTGTCCATCTCCATGTCCATGCATACACACACACATTTGCGGACACAATCGTGCATGCACACACACACACACACACACACACACACACACACACACACACACACACACACACACACACACACACACACACACACACACACAATATATATATTCAACTTGTTAAACGACATGATAGCTGTGTTTGATTAGGAGGCTTTGACAGATACAATGCTTGTATTGTTGAAAAATTAATTGAGACAATCTCCCAGCTGATAACAAGTCATGTTCTGCAAATGTACCCTGACACAATGATTTGTTGCTGTGGACTTAAGATATGCTATGGTGCTCAGAGAGCAGTAGACTTTTTGTTAATATCCAATAGTGTTTTTTAAATGTATTTAATTGTCAATCAACTGGATTTAGTTGTAACTGTATATAAAATATATATACGAAATATACGTATATCCATGAAACCATGTAACTCATGTAGGTCTACGGTAAAAACAAAAACAAAACACAACTTAATAAATATATAAAACCCTCGGTTAATGTTAGGCGTTTATTGCACAACAAAAAGGGTTTGTCGAGCTGGGATAAATCAGCTGAAACCCCTCCCTCCGTTCGGCACTTGTTACTGGTCAGCGCGCCTGTCCGTCAATGGGAGGGGGTACAGCTCATTTCTATATGCCTGGATGTCAATTTAGCGCTCACACTGCTCTCCTCTGAATGGTGCGTAACTTGCGCGCTACGCTCCCAGTCAAGACCAATAGGAAGTTCTGTAGGCTATCACGAGTGGAATATACATGTATTGGAACAGGGGAAACCCACTGGAAGCGCGTCTACAGTAGGGCTACCTGCTCACGATATTGGATAACAAAAAGCACCATTTCGCCGGCGACTCGAGAGCTTAATGCTGATATCTGCTTTTATTTTTTAGTGAGGGGGTTGGTTTCTAAGTGAACCCGAACATTTTTTCTTTTTTTTTACGAAAAACAATTAGGCCACTCTACAAAAACTTTTTAATATATTTTTTCCCTCGTCAAGAACTTGGGGACTAACTTCCATCCACCAGACACTGGGAGATTTCATGTGGCTGGCCGTTTGACAGAAGCACGCATTGCTTGGTAAACCATCGCGGACCTCCTCCACTTCACCACGATGTCCGGCCAGGTCCTCGTCGCGTTGTTGAACGTCTTAATTCTAGCGCGTACTCTCATGGCGCACGATTGCACACCATGTGAACTCCGAACGTGTCCCGTACAACACCCGCATGGCTGCGAGAGCGGCCGGACCTTAGCCCGGGACCCGTGTGGATGCTGTGACCAGTGTACTCGGCTGGAGTGGGAGCCGTGCGGTGGCCAGGACTGGGTACTGGGCTACTGCGCGCTGGGGCTCACTTGCGCCTCTTTCAACAGAACTGGAGCTGCGTTGCTTCCTGAGATCGGAGTTTGTAAAGGTGTGTTGCTCGTCTTGGAGATCAGTTGCTTGGTGAATTGATTTGTTGGATGTGTGTGATCTTAAATAATGTACATGGGGAGATGCGTTTAAACGCGTGATTCAATGTAAATCAAGTCTTTACATCCGTATGTTATAGTGATAACTGTCCCGCCTGCCGTCGTAGGTCGATCAGCCTTCTCCATCACTATCCACGTTTCAGTCAAGCCGTGGTTTCATTGAGCGCCAGTGGTTTCCTGATCTTCTCCCACAGGTTGGATAGGTTGGCTGCCAAGCGAGGCGGAGGTCATGTTCCACGGTTCTTTAGCGTCGTTGAAGCTTTGTTTACATTTATAAACAATAACAGCAGAAGAGATCCGAGTGCTGTCGGAATGTCCGCTTTAGTAGGGATCAGTTCTGATGGAGTTAAATGGGAAAAATCTGAATTACAACCAATGAAAAGGATTATTTTGTTTTGGGTGATCAACAATATAATAGTGCCTATATAGATAATCCATCACCACTGGTTATAAATAGCTTTTTGGCTTGGATAAAAGCCCCTAGTGTCAAAGATCCAGAGCATGGCTCTCGGTTGAGTAAGTCTGACCACACGATTGCAAAATGTCCCCCCCACAAGTTTATTGGAAATCATATGCCTTGTAAAAATATGCTGATGCAATCCAAGCCCCCGCAGCAGATCATACCTCAGATCTGCTCCTAAACGTGCGCTCATATCGCTCGCTCATATCTCTCGCTCTTAAAGAAAGCGCTCCAGTGTTGCCTTTCAGCTGGAACAAAGGTGAAGAGAAAAAGGTGTCAGATTCTCACTAAGTGCACAAAGTTGCCGTTGTCTCCCCCTTGGGGACAAGCAGGCCTGCGGTGGTCTCCCCTAGCCCCCCCCCCCCCCCCCCCAGCACAGCAACGACCAGGGGGAGACCAGCTTAGGAACTCGCACACGCAGCCCCTCCACCTGCGCTGTCTCCAGGCCTTCCACGGAGATTGAAAGGGACTGAGAGCAGGACCAAGCCAGAGCGTACACAGCCCCCTACAGGCCATCTCAACCCCCACCCCCAGCCCACTGTGGGGTGGTCTGAGCCAGGACCGTCTTGGTGGTGGTGGTAGTGGTGGTGATGGTGGTGGTGGTGGTGGGTGGGAGCTCCACTAGGGCTTAGGCAGCACTGGGCCATCCCAGGAGACTGTGCTGCTGATTGGGTCTGCATTTCTGCATTTGCAGGCTGCTGGTGGTGGTGGGGGTCTCTGTATGTGTGTGTGTGTGTGTGTGGGGGGGGGGGGTCCAATCGCCCAGTAGCCCCTTCTGCAAATGAACAGCTTTTGGAATGGGTGGTGGAGTTAATGGCTTCTCTGATTGAGGTGTGCCTCTGTTCCTGCAGCTCCTTGAAGCCTTGGATCATACCATTGACCCATAGCAGACCCACACACACACACACACACACACACACACACACACACACACACACATTCATACATTCATTGCACAGTCACACACACCGACACGTGCGGCCTCCCTACGGGTCCTAGGTGGGGGTAAGTCAACACCTCCCAGTGTGTGTTCAGGGGGCCGCGGTCAGCAGGCTGCCGGGTAGCTGAGGAGGGGGTTGAGAGGGGGGGAGGCTGATCCCAGATTTCCCTCCTCGAGCCGGGCGAGGGTCTTAAAGTGATTAGGCTCGCAATCAGGAGTTGGGGGTAAATGTTTCCGCTCCAGGGTCGCTGCTTTTCTGCTCGCGGCCCGGTGTTATGGGTGGTCAGCGTCACTGACCAGAGAGTTACCGCGGCCGGGGGGGGTTGTAACACGTGGTCGTAACACGCAGTCGTAATGCGCGGGCGCAACACGCAGTCGTAACACGCGGGCACAACGCAGGCGACGCGCTTTCCCAGTCTGTTTATCCGCTTTTCTGTTCCTCTGGTGGCTCTCTGGCTGTGGTGGCGATAGATCACCGGTCCTTTGGCTATAATAAACAGCCCACTGGAATGTCTATCCTGTTTGCAAACATTCCCCCCGCAGTCAAGGAAATACTGTAGTGCCCTGAACTCTTTTGAAACCTGCAGAAGAACTTGAAGATGATTTTTTTTCCTTTTTTTTTAAGCTCGCAAATCATTTTCTCAAAGACAACTGTTGGATTCCAGCGACCATTAAACAAAGAATGAACCAAAACAATGCATGCCTGAGAACGCACGTCATCCCCTCTTTATATCCAAAACAAGACTTGTGCTTTTTTAAGACCCACATTGCAGCTCAAACACAAATTCCTCTTAAGGACATTCAACGGTTCGTGTTTCGAACGCAGGATGCGTCGTCATCCACAGAGTTCACACACTTCACTTGATGATGTATTGTGACCTTGACTTCCCGAGTGAAAGTGCAAGCATGTTGTTTGCACTTTCCTTATCCTGTTCAAATGTTCCTGTTGTGACTGCCAGCACCTGCTGTCAAGGAAAGTTGTGATTCATTTTATCTACACTACATTCCTGTAGCCTCTTATTATGTCTCTCATAATACTCTGAGGGAAAACACAGCCAGCTAAATGTTCCTTGTTTGTTGTCCTCCTCACTGCTTTGATATTAGTGCTTCCTGCACTAAGGGCTCACACTTAGCATACCGTGGTACACACACACACACACACACACACACACACACACACACACACACACACACACACCGTCCATCCTAGCAGGAGGGTTGGAACGGACAGACTGACCGCCACAACACTCCTTCACATGCCAGCCGCGGCCCCCTGCTCCTTTCCGTATTATCTAACGTTTCAAAGTCGTCACTCTTTCATCCTGCTGTTGGATGCCAAGACAAGCCGTATCTGGACCTCGTGGCTGGGCCGCAGGGCCCGGACCTTGGCTGACCGGACCAAACCGGAAGCACAGCCTAGACCAGATTAACTTCGGTCTAGTTGAAGAGATCTAAGAGGCAATATTAGACAGGAGCTGCTTGACACCGAGGTCAAGACAACCATTAGCTAATAACAGACCCCCGTCAGGCCCCTCAAATACAACCTTTCATTTATTATGTCTGCGTTGGCCAGACGTAGTCCTTTCGCATGCTGTCAGCTGTTTTTAGCACCTCGTATATAGAGAGCCACCCCCATGGTCGGCTCAATGAAAATACCATATACCCTTTTAGGCACAGGAAGAGATAAAAAACCTCCCCTTGAAAGTGAGGACCATATTTAGGGGAAAGGAAACCGACGCGACTCACAGGGAAGGGGGAGAGGGAGAGTGAGCGGGTGGATTAGCCGGGGGCTGTTTTGAATGGAGTTCCTGTACCTCCGCGGTCCGTCTGGCAGGCTAAGCTAGCAGCTACCTAGCCTGATGGACGGTGTCATTCGTTGCCCCCCCCTCTTCCTGAGATTTGAAAGATAAGAGTAACAGCACCTGGCGCCTGGTTTTGGTCTACCCTCAGTTCTGTTGTCCAACCATTGGTGGTTAGGGTGGAGGTTTATTCATGGCTGAGGGTTCGGGGAATTTGCCATCACCCAGAGGTTGATGTTGTACTTCAAGTCAACCGAAGAGACCCTCCCCCGAGTCACATTCGTCTTACAACAGAGTCGCGTTTTAGGAATAACTTTTTCCACTTGTGTAGTCATTGATTCACTTCAGTTTGGGTAATCAATTGCATATGGAAAGCATATCTTCTTCACCCCCACAAAGCCATATCTGTCTTGAGTTATTATAGTTCAACATGTGTTCCTCGTAGTTATTAGCAGAGGTTTGCTTATTCAAACCACATCACGATCATTCCTTCAATTCCCGACAGATAAACGAGGGGGATTCTCGTCTGGGTTCACTTTCCCCTGGCTTCTTATTGACGTTTTCTTTGTACAAACCATTCTTTCCATGAGTCACACATCTCAAAAAGGCCCGTGTTTCCGGCTGCTCCGTAGCTGTTGTAAGAGGAAAGCCAGAGTATTATGATAAGCTGAGATCACGCCTCCACATTGTTGATTGAGGAACAGAAGCCAAGCCCTTGGTAACGGGTTATTCTGTGTTACGGGGTCTTTGTGTACGTATGCGTCGATGTGTGTGTGTGTGTGTGTTCCATTGTTTACTCTGCCGTCTGCAGGCATGCAGTTGGCCACCTTTAGACTCTCTGGGGGACCACAGAGGAGGGTGACTTGGAGGTGGGTGGGAGAGATGGAGAGGTGGCACGGAGGA
>NC_140287.1:8410485-8428693 GCF_964030765.1 Micromesistius poutassou
CCCACTGGGCCACGCTACCTCTGGGCTGGCAGGGGTGCAACTCAACTCCGCTTTGTGTGTGTCTGTGGCTACTGCATGCTGAAGCATTCCCCCGCTGTGAACTTTTCTAGTTTTGACATGTCTGCGTGAGTGTGTATGTGTGTGTGTCTGTGTATGTGTGTTTGTATCTTGTGAGTGAGTGTCCAGGTGTGTGTGTATCATGAGAGAAAGAGTAAGGATTTCAAAGGGGGAAACCAAAACGCAGCTTGTGCGGTGGAACCTAAAAAAAACAATGGCGATGGTTGGGATTGGTGCCTTGGTGTCAGCCGTCTCGCTGCGGTAGGTTAACACCACCAGCTCCACCACCAGCACCACCACTACCACCTGCACCAGCCACTGGCCAGGCAGCACCACCAGCAGAGGATAGTCACCACAGGACCCACCGCCAAACAAACAGTATCCTCAGCCTCTTCCTCTCCGTCCTCTTATTCCATGTGGAGCTCTGGGACAAAGGGGGAGGTCCGCTTCCCCCTTTGTGGATCCCGCTGCTTAAAACATCAGAACCCCGGCCTTCATAGCATACACCGCTGCCCAAACTAACTCCTGTCCTCGTCCAATATCATCTGTGCAAGCCCTGATGGCCATTTTCTTTCTTTTTTTGCCCTACACACAAAGGAAAAGGAAAAGACATCTGTGAAACAGCATGCACGTCAACACTGTCAGCGCCGCTGGAAGTATTTAACAGTGCACACGTGTGCACCCACACACACACACAAGTATCATGCGGCAAAAATACAACATACACATACAAGCACAACAGTGTTTTTGTTTTGTGTTTTTTGTTTCAACTTTGGATTACGGACTTTGAAATACAAATGTAGCAACATCGATTTTGTGTTCTGCGAATCTGAGTTTTATTCACAAAAGACAGCTTCCATGGCATATTGTTCCAAAGATTTCAGGCTTATTGTGTTTCCCTACCCCAGCTGAGTATGAATCCCAGAGGAGTACACACAGTGTATTTTTGCCTGTGTCTCTCAAACCGGGGTTTTCTTTTTTTGTAAAAGTACTTTTCTTGGTGTGCAATGTTCGCACATTGTTGTGTCGCACATTCACAGTACATACTGTGCCGTACAGGGCCAACACGATTGCATAACCACCCCTCAATCTTTTCAACAGCTGTCAACGGCTTGCGACTGCCATGCGCTCTGAATTCCTAGATCTGCTACGATGGGGTCTTAAACTCAGGAATCCTTTTGAATCACAGGTAGATCTGAGTGCTGGCTTTTGCTTTATTTCTTCCCCCCCCCATCCTTTTGATGGACCCTCCGTCCCAGTGGCTTGTTTTATGGGATAATGCAGCAACCTGGATCCACTTCCTGCATTCTTTCTCACTCGGTGCAAGTCCATACCCATAAACACTCTCAGCTACAATGAGCCGCCGCGCTCTCCATCCGTCCGGCCGTCGGACATTGTTGAGTCTGATGTAAGCTCAGACTCTCTCTCCCCCACCAATAACCATGTGGCCATCTGCAAAAAGAAAAATTAGCTGTTTGATACACCATGGACACTCCATGTCGGCTCCCATTGTCGGCGTACACCACTTTACAAGACCAAAAATGAAAAAAACGTGCGCTCTGCGCTCAGTTCATCTGTAAGTATTCAGCGGGGGCAGCAGTGATGAAGGCCTCCATGGAGGAGACAGGGCTGCTCATGGCCAGGCTACCTCCCTCAGGTATTGCACTAACCACAGTGTGACTGTCCCACACACTTTCACCCTCCCTGCTGACCCCGTCTGTGCCCTTTGACCCCCCCGGACGCCTACCCACGCCTCTTACCAACAGTAGAGTAGAGACTCACACACAGACACGTGGGTCAGTGGCGAAGGGTTCCGGAAACAATGCAGACTTTCTGCAGCGGTTAAGTATGGGATGGTGGGTTGGGTGATTGGTGGAGGGGGGGTGGGTGGGGGGAGCGGTCCGGGGCCCCGCGCAGCTTAACACGAGAGACGGCCCCTGATGCGGGGCCCTTGGCGGCGCAACTTTAGAAAAACCTGCAGATGGAGCGGGGAACGCGGGGCGGGCGGCCGGACTGGGGCGGCTTTGTTCTCCGTTGACTGGCTTCCAGAGTCACCCGCCCAAACAGAACTGGCATTGTGTGGTTTTTCCATGAGTAAACTCAGGCTGTCAACACGGGCTCCTCTGCTCTGCCCAGCCGCCCCGGGTTCCAGGGGGAAGACTGCGCTCCTTGTGCCCCGGGTTCGCAGGATGGAGACAAAAAAAACACATTTACAAAGGCTTGTTTTTTTCCCCCTCCTTTCAATGAGTTTGCTGAGATGCCAAAAATATGCATTGTTTACCACACAGGGCATTTTGTGTTAATGAAACAATTTCCTCATCCCACTCCACCTCCAGACCAGACCAGCTGAAGGTGTGCATTAGTGTCTGGTATTGTAGTTTGTCTTTGTGTGTGTGTGGTAGTATAGTGTGAATGTGTGTGTGTGTGTGTGTGTGTGTGTGTGTGTGGTTATGTGTGTGTGTGTGTGTGTGTGTGTGTGTGTGTGTGTGTGTGTGTGTGTGTGTGTGTGTGAGTGTCTGTGCTCGCAATCGCGCGCAGTCACACACTGCCATTCCCAGTGTTGAGTTTACATTTGTCCATTGAGGTTAAAGGGTCGCAGAGTTTGGCTAATCTGCGGCGTGAATCGATCAAGCATGCCAAATTAGGTCTTTGTGTCTGTGTTTGTGCAGGCTAGAGAATGGCCACCATTGTGATGGCCAAGATTGTTCCTGTGGCTGCTGACTCACTAATTACAGCCATTTATGCTCAATATAACACAAACAGCGCATTACAACAAAAAATAATCCATCCACCGCTGACTTGTTCCATAATTTTCCCCTCGATGCCTATTGTGTTGGAAATCACCCCCGAAGAGAAGATGATATTAATTGCCCCACCGCGGGCTGGAGCTTTTCCACGGATGGATACAATTCCATTCATTTGAATGACAATAGTTTGTCTGCCAGCTGCTTTTCCCAGCTCACTTCAGAACCCCGCCATTATCATGCGTGAAAGGATAATCAGCCATCTCTGGGAAGCACACAATGCATAGAAAGTGTTATTCAATGCAGGACATTGGGCAAGATGGCTGCATTTCTATGGTTTGAACGCCTCAATGTTTTCATATGCAAAATCAGTGTTGAACTGAGCAGCGGTAAACTCCGTTTGGCCGTTATTGGAAGTAAAACATTCTCTAATTAGCCCTCCGAAGTGAAGTTTATTTTACTCCCGCACAGGATCCAGGCCAAGAAAACCGTTAAAAGGGGTTGTAACGTGCGATAATTTGGGGTCCCCCCTCTTCTTCGTTTTCTATGACACTATTCAGCGCTAAGTGTATCAATGAGAGCTTTGTGGCAAGCCTTCACTGTTTCCAGGTTGCCTGAGCACACAGTACAGTACAGATCCCTCTCACTCCTGCTCTATTTATCCTTCATCGGAAAAATCCAACGTTTCCTTCGCTCTCAATTTCCTCTGTCTGATATTTCCTCGAAAAAAACGTCCAAAAAACGTCCACTCAGACTCACCGCTCTTTTCTCCTCCGTGTTTGTTCTGGGTCAGGTAGACATCCAAGGCCCACTTAACATGCCAGAAAAGTATTGGGTTGGAGCGATGCGTCCAGCTTCTAGGCGTGTGATTGGTCAGCCGATCTCCCACCTGTCTGGTGGGTGGAACCCGAGTCGACCCACTTACGGGGTGGATTCAAATGTCCGGGATAAAGCGCATCCTCTGAGAGCGTGGGGTCGCGCGTGGCGGCCCCGCTGACCTTCGGCCCCGCTGGGCTGGGAAGCCCATCAGCAAAACACTTTGCTCCATGAAAGAGCTCCCAGAAACACAAAGACGAAACCCTCTGTTCACACCAGCTCTCCTCCAACACCAGAACCATTCCTCTCAGTCCAATCCCATTTGACTATTCTCACAGTAATAACAAGAAATAATCCGGAAGAATAACGTTCCCTATGGCCTTGGTGGCCACTTCCTCCTGTGAAATGCCTGGTGATGAGCACTCATGTTTTTCTACACTTCACATCCATCATCTGGAGGATGAAGGTCAGCCCCCCTCTTTTTCTCATCTTCCAAAGCCCCATAGAGTATCTTGCGTGGTGGGACCTAAACAGGGGACCAGGGTTTGTGGGGGGGGGCTTTTAGCGATTGACAGTTATAGGGCAGCGCTGTATGATCACACTCCCCTGCGTTGTATACATTACAGTGACACACAGAACCAAAATAAACATGGCCCCCAAGGTCCAGGTAATCCAAGCTTTGTGAGGCCACCACTGTTCTCGCACAGTGTCGGTACAGCGAGGGGCGCTCCACTTTTCTTTTCCTGAACAGCCTCCAAAATGCACCTCCCACTCCCCCACAACCGCCCACAAAACCCCCACCAACCTCACCCCCTTTCACACCTCTTAAGCCCCTGTTTCCGCCATCGGCGTCTGTGTTTCGCGCCAGCACCAGCCTGGGATCTCAAGGCTATCAGTGGTTTTATATGGAGCACTTCCTCCATGTCTCCATCAACCGCAAAGCATGGAGCACTCTTTCTGGCTAACAAGCTTGTCAGAATGTTCTACAGCAACGATGAATTATATATTTTGCGTTGTTGCTTTTGATCGTTGATGGGAGAAAAGTCTCTAAAAAATTAGAGACTTTAGAGACTTCGGATTGACCCAACACTTTTTATCTCGCAAAGAAGACATTATTTAGACGCATGAACGCATACAACTTGGCCGGCTATTTGGTTGGGCTTCAGGAGGTCAGAGTATATGAAAGTGGGTAAATATTTGAACATTGAGATGGCAAAACTGGGGCTTTTCTCAATCCTGGCACTGAGAGCAGAGATCTACAAGAAGCATCAATGCTAAGGTTGAGCCCCAGCGCTAGTCCTATCAGAAACCAAGGGCACGGCCGGCGCCAAACTCCCTCTACAACGACGGTGGATACGGGGCTTAACTCTCTGTGGCCCTTGCCCACATACTCAGCACCCCCCCCCCCCCCCCCCCCGCCACCCCATCCCTCCACCCCCCACCCCATCCCTCCACCCCCCACATCCCCCGTCCATGCCCCTCTTCCTCCTCAACAAGGGGCATCAGAGCTATTATGTTGGCTCTGGCAAATGAATAGACAAATAGAACATTTTCCTGGTATGCAAAGTGAGGGAGGCCTGGAGGAGGCGGTGGGGGCGGGGGCGGGGTGGGGGTCTGGAGAGGGGGTGCAGCACCAGGAAGAAGGGAAGCTCTGTTGAGGGCTGGCTTGCATTAATGGCACGTCTTTAAGGGGATGAGGGTCCGTCTGGACCGTGAGCCAGGGCAAGGATCTGTAACCTATGGACACGATGGGCCCTCTGTACTCCTCTAGTGCCGGGATGCTGCAGGGCCCCGCCAGGGGTCTGAAGGGCCCGCTTGATGTCTGAGGGCAGACGCGGCGGGCTTGACTGTGTGTGCCTAAGCGACTGCAACATGAGTAGCGCTGCTGCCGTCGACGCTGCTGCTCCACTAACACTCTGAAAGAGGGTCCACATGGGAGCACACACACACACACACACACACACACACACACACACACACACACACACACACACACACACACACACACACACGCGTGTGCGCTGTGTGCACGCTCACACACACACACACGCACAGAAACACATGCCGTGTGCGCACGCACACACATACATACACACACACGCTGCTTGCACACACAAACACACACACGCCTACAAACATGTGCACACACACAGATACACACACACACACAGTGAGCAAACACATGCTGCACGCACACACATGCACACCGTTTGCACACGCACACACACATACACATACGCTGCTTGCACACACAGACACACACACACACACACACACAAACACAAGGTGTGCAAACCGAGCTGCGGGCACACACACATACACACACATGTTATAATAACAACAGACCGCTCGCTCTCTCTTTCCTGAGAGCTAAGGGAACAGTGTGCACACTGTTAAGGTATATATAGCTGAACGTCCATGTTATAGTATGCCTTACAGTATGGCTTACAGAGCCTTATTTTGGTATGAAACGCCGTCGCAGTGTGTGTGCGTCTGTGTGTGTGTGTGTGTGTGTGTGTGTGTGTGTGTGTGTGTGTGTGTGTGTGTGTGTGTGTGTGTGTCTGTAGCTCAATTCCATGCATGTACCTGAGGGACAATATGCACCTTTGCCTTTTTTGGTCTCGGCCCCTTGCAGTAATAGACGATGCAACGCACGAGCAAACCTCAACACTAACACACCGCTAAGGGCATCCTCCGCACGGGACCTTTACCCATGTACCCCACAGCCGAGCGGTCTGTGATCCCCCCCCCCCTCCTCCAAAACCAACCGTCTGTCTGTGTGTGTGTGTGTGTGTGTGTGTGTGTGTTTGCGCCCTCTCAGCAGTCCTCAAGTGTTCGGGCGTGACCTGCCCCCCTGCGCCGGCGCCCTCCTGCCCCGAGGGCTCGGTCCTGACCAAGAGCTACACGCCCCCTGCTGGCTGCTGCCCCTCCCTGCCGCCCCAGTGCACCTGTGACCTCGGCACCTGCCCCGCGCCCCGCTGCCCCGCCGGCCAGCGGGCCGCCGTGCCCCGCCCGGCCAGCGGCCTTCCGGGGGACTGCTGCGATGTCTTTGAGTGCCAGAAAGGTAATTGCAGCATAACGGTGGCACCATCACCATCACCGTCCCCCTACTGTGTCTGGTGCTTCACGTCTCCAGCTGGGGGGTGGGGGGAGGGGGGGGGGGGGGGGGGGGGGTGGGTGCGAGGGGGGGAGAAGGGGGCCCATTGGCCGAATTCGCCGAATGGAGAATTGTCGCCCACCTCCCCCCCCCCCCCCCCCCCCCCCCCCCCAGAGCCGAGGCGGTAATTGTTTTCCCTCAGAGAGCAGCTTTTTCCTCCCCGCGGAGACAAAAGTGTCCTCAGATGAAAGGAGAAAGTCACCGATTGGTCGGTAATTACGCCGTGGCTATTTATCTGTGTGGGCTGCAGCGGCCCCCCAGAGTGAGCAGCACGCTTCAAAGACACGCTGGCTTTGTTCAGCGGTGTATCCGCAGGTAATTGAAGGGCCTCGAGGGATATTAACCCTAATGGGTCTCACAGGGTCGATTGTCGGATCGGAAATACGGTCCTACACTTTTCTCATTACTCTGTAGTGGAGAGAGTGTGTGTTGATATCTGTGTGTGGGATGATTGGTATAGCAGAGACGGGTGGATGATGCTGTTGGAGCAGATACAGTAAGAGACATTTATCAGACTGTCTTTCCAGGCATAGCCCCTATTCTGAACCATGGATGTGGGATAGATGGGTGAAATACCATTTCTCAGTTCCTGTTTTTGAGCATTGCTGACTATAGGAGATGTGTTAAGGGGTAATGGTGAGACAGAAGCGGTATATATATATATATATATATATATATATATATATATATATATATAGTTATATTTATGACCTACTCTTGAGAGCTCTTAATACATTGACTTTTGTACCATCGTACTTAAAATCCCAGTTTCTTGTGGACATAGCCCCTCACTAATACCAGATAAGAATTTCCATCGCAGCGACCGGGGCCAGTGACGTTGCCGTGTTTACTCTGCGCTCCAAGCAAATATGCGCTGTTTTACCAACAGAACAAATTCCCATTCTGGCCCCTCCATATCCGTAAATGTGCACCGTGTCCCGGAATTAATGGACTTAACGAGCCCAGTGACCAGAAGAGTGCTTAGGCTACACATTTTGCTCAACAGAAGTGCAGTGTCAAAGGGTTCCTGTCTGGTCACACGTGGAAAAGGGAAAAGGTTCAACATGGGAATGCTTTTTATGTGCTCCAGTCTGCCAGCGGCGAGGGTAATGGAGTCAGGCAGGCTGACAGGGGCTGAATGGCGGCCACGGAGGCCCGGGATCAGCGTTTTGATAACAAGTGTCTACTGCTCTTTGGGCCCCGGGGGTTGATGCCCTTTGTGCCGCCCCTACCGGCCGTAAGGCCCGCATGACTGCGCCCCCCTCGCATCAGAAAGCTGTCCGGCCGGGAGAGACACCATCAAGACACAGCCCCCGCCCTCCCTTCCCTCGACCACCATCACCACCACCCACCCACCCCACTCCCCCGGCCCACCCCACTCCACACCCCCTGGCCCACCCCACTTTGTCCCACCCCACCTCGCCCCACTCCCCCCTCTGCCCCGTAACAATCACCGCCCACTCCAAGCCACCCCTAAAATGTGCCAGGGGCCCGCCTGGGTTCACACAAAGGGCCCTTCAGAGCCACCTGCAGCACACTGTGTAGCTTTCCACAGGCATAACATTCGCCCACACAACACCAGGAGCCATAGACTCAAGGTGTTTATCAAAGACAACATCATTCTTTTGGACATGATACTCTGTGATATAGTATATAATATTACGGCTTATGATAGTATTCCCTTGTTTGCTGTTGGCCGTTCTGATTCCCACCCCGTTGGTTTGGCTGAGGCCTGACATTGAGTCAGGGTGGATGTTCTGTTGGCTTTTGCGAGCTGCATTACAAAGATCACTATCACGCGGTAACCCAACTTGCCAGGCTGCAAGTTTGTGGCACTGTGGTTGGCTTGCTGCCGAAACCACAGTGGTTTTCAGACCAATCAGCATCCTGTGAGGAACTATGAGTTCTATGTGATGCGTGATAGACAGATGGTTCATCCATCCACCTGCCAAGTAATTTTTTTTTTTAAATGCCTGCCCTTTTTCAAACTGTTTCCAAGGACAACTTCCCAGATGGTTCTGTGTAATAGACCATCTGGCATGTCAGGTAAGACGCTCTGTGCACTAACAGTACATGAGTCCTGACCCGAGTCATTTGGCCCGTCATTTAATGCAAGACTGTTTCCCTCCGTTGGCAGGACAACAGATGGAAGCCCTGTTTTCATGTTGACGGCTACTCTAAACAACTCTAGTTCATTGAGAACCACTTTATGTTTTGTTTTCAACTCTGTTAATCAGGAGGACTTCATCTTCTTACGGGTAAACTGTCCATTACCGCAGTTCAGAACAATGAGGCATAGTAAGTGAGTAATAACCAGGCAACCCCAATGTATGCCTTTGGATTTAGCAGATTTAAGGTAACACACATTCCTAAACCAATCAACAAGTGCCGTCACAAGTCTAAGGAAACCCACATGTTTAAGGAAAAACACCATTCAGACCCAACGGTGAAAGATTCAGGGGGAAAAAACAACAACTTTTGTTTAAATGTGCACCAGTTGAGTTTCTTATCCTCTATCGTTGCAGCCACAAGAAGCATAATTGCATGACAAGCCATCATGATTTAGGGAGGTTTAGAGGGCTGAGCGTTGAACGGCCTAGCCATCATAACATCCAGCTGTCCCCGCTCTTGGGCCAGAGGACGGAACACGCATCAGAAAGCATGCGTGGAATCTGGTGTGTGCGCGGGGAGTTTGTTTTAAGGGATTACCATTAACAAACGCTGCGGAAATCACATGCGAGCATCCCCTCATGTGACTTCCTTTTGTTTCCGTGAGCGTTGGAAAACGCTCCGAGCCCTTCTGATTTCGGACCCCGGGACTAAAGCGCTTATTGCATTTTCTCTTGCTTGGTTATGTTGCACGCAAGGAGCCAGAGCAACGTAACCCAAAGAGAGAGAGAGAGAGAGAGAGAGAGAGAGAGAGAGAGAGAGAGAGAGAGAGAGAGAGAGAGAGAGAGAGATGCACACACAATGATGCTCGGAAGATAAGCACGGGGTGGATATAAACATATTCCTGCTTTTATCTTTTGTTAACTTGTTCTACGCACCTGCGTTGCGTTAGGAGTGCGGCAGCTCCGGTCATGGGGAAGCGCGGGGGTCACCGCCGGCCCAGGGAACGTGTGAGTCTGCACAGCCAACGGTCTGGCACGCAGATGCTTCTTACCGCACCGCTCCGTGTCCTCCATAGCAACCCCTGTGGAACCCAAACGTACGGCTAGCGCTCATTACTGGAGCTTCCCCCTGCGGCCCTTGGCAAAATTTATGTGCAAAGCAGTATAGAGTGTATGTTTATAATAGCTGTTTAATAGCTGTTGACCCCATCCCCCGCCCCTCCTCCCCATCCTCTGATTTATGTTACACATTTGTGGAAAAACCCTCTGAGAGACTCTGCTGGGCGGATATGTAATACTTGCTTTAGGAAAAATGTTCCTTTTTAGTGTTGGCTGAATACTTGTCTTCATGTCAGAGATTTAAAACCAAAACTAAACTCGCAAAACTCTTCCACTCCCTCTCTCTCTCCCTTTGTGTTTACTTGCACTCCATTGGCCGAAACGTCTTTCTGGGTGTTTTCTGAATGGATGTTTTTTTGTGTTACAACCTCCCATATCAATCTGAGAGTGCCGCACTTTTAAGAGCTGTTTTCCGTCAGACCCTCTGTTGTATATACAGGTCCCGGGGTTAAGGTTAGGCTTTGTTACACAGGCACACTGCTTCATTGGCTTTGAAGGACACTGTGAGGAGCTGTCTACTGTTAATGAGAAGTCAGCGTGTGTGGTGGCGAGTTAAAATCCCACATGGTTACAGGGAGACGATCCACTGTGGTGCGTGTCAGATGAGTCATCCACCATGGCAGGTACATCGAGGTTCCAAATCACCGCTGCCTCTGCCAGGAAACCACTCTCACTAATCTTTCAGGGCTCAGCATATCCATGTCATGTGATCGCAATTGCAGAATGTAATGATGACCATGGAAGATGAACTCATTAGAAATGGATTACTTTGTTTTGGCAAAGCCCCTTTTTATCGCTGTTCTCCGCTCACACACGTAGGGATGTGAGTAGACACTGGTGCACATGCACACACAGACACACACACACACACACACACACACACACACACATACACTACTATGACCCTCTCACTGTTGTAATCCATAGCTGTTATTGAGTCACTATTGTAAAGGGAACACTTAGCGCTGGTATTCATGGCAAACTATAGATTTCCACTTCCACTGGCTGGACTGGGCCTGTCTGCCTTTGGCACAGCAGAGTGAAGCGGGTACGGCCTCTTTCTTCCCCAGAACCAACAGGTTGCCTTGGTTTAGTAACAGGTGAAAGAAAGCCGGTTCAAGTGAAGCCAGCCCGCCGACCACACACCCCCGCATCCACTGCAGGTCACACCACACGCCCACTGTTTCACTCTTGTTGGATGTGTGCTGCGAGACCAGCACCAACCTCTTCTCCAGCACTCGACAGCACCCGCCCCCGCAGAGTTTACCTTCTGGCTGATGGTGGGTCGCTGAGTGGCTCCATTGGCACCAGTCTGGACTCACAGCTATATGCTATAGTTCTGTAAACGACACACATTCCAATATGTGTGTTGAGGATTTAACCTAATTTTGCAGAGCACACAATCTACCCATATTCCTTGTTCTGACCTATAGGCGATGTCTCGTGCGATATCAGGCCTATGTAGTGTCGCAAGACATTGCATGTTGTGTGTAATTGTATAGTATCGCTATATACTTCAACAATCCTTATGATCCCTCATGATGTGGGGGCGGGGGGGGGTTCAGTTGCGGGGGTTCAGTTTTGTTTGGGGGGAGGGGGGGTAGTGCTCGGCTCACACACGCAGCAACAAATGTCACACACGGCGGACACAGAGTAACAAGTCTCAACTGAATTAAGCATTTACTCATCTCGAAAGAGTTCTCAACCACAGTTGTATTTAGGTTTGAATTGAATTGTTATCTCTACAAAAAGATGTACAGAGGTCCGGGACTCTTGTGACCTCATCGCTGGCTACGGGCATGTCAGCAACACAACAGATACATCCTCCAAACCGAGAGCCCCGAGAGAAGCAATCATGTGTCAATCATCCCGGACGCAACCACCTCCTCACACCCATCTCCCTTCCCCCCCCCCCCGCCCCCCCCCTCCTCCGACAGTGTCTCCAAAGTGTGCCCACAACGGGAAGGACTTCTCGGAGGGCGAGGTGTACCGCATGGACCCCTGCTGGCTGTGCCAGTGCCGCGGCGGCATCTCCTTCTGCTCCAAGGCCGAGTGCGCCGAGCTGGACTGCGAGAACTTCTACATCCCGGAGGGCGAGTGCTGCCCCATCTGCATAGGTATATGCCCCACCCGCCGTCGACACACTGGTCCTCGCTGTACGGTACCCAGCGGGGGGGGGGGGGGGGGGGGGGGGGGGTTCAGTGCTAAGCTAAGCTGAGCTGTAGATGTTGGATGAGGTGATCTGCCCTGGTTATTTTATGGTGCTGTATACATTTAAATGGACAGTAGTGAGTGAGATAGGATGATGATTTGTCTTGTATTGTATTACTTCTGGGTGGATTGGATCACCTATCAAAAGCTATGGCCCACACACACACACACACACGCACGCACGCACACACGCACGCACACACGCACGCATGCACACGCACACACACACACACACACACACACACACACACACACCACCCTCCGGGTCCTACCAGCCAGCCTCTGAAGGTGCCACCATAATGGCTTCCTCATGTATCCAGCTGGATTACCCACCTGTTACCGTAGCTGTCACACCGGAGCAGACCCACTAAAGAGCTAGCCACAGAATCCATCTCTTCACTGGAGGACAAAAAAAACCCACTCACAATGCACTGTAGTCTGGCTGGTAATGGATCTCTCACTGGATTAGTACAAGGTTGGGAAGGGGGGGGGGGGCATCTCGCAACCCTATATAGAACACCCCAACCCCCCCTGTAAAGAAATACGTACCTCCCCCCCCCCCTCTGATTATTATGTACCTGCAGGCAGGTGGATAGGTCAGACACGTGCGTTCAGGAATGCTGTGCATGTGGCCGCCGCGTTAGTGTCCACAGGCAGCGGCCCGCTTAGACCTGCCTGCGTGGCTCTGGTGGATCAGAGGGCGAGCGAGCACAGAGGAGAGTGGGAGGAGAGCAGAGAGAGAGAGAGAGAGAGAGAAATGGGGGGACAGCGGGGAGAGGCTGCGAGGGGACATGACTAGGGAGGTTATTGCAGGTCAGCGTCGGAAGGTACACCTGGAATGCGGCCGGGGGTTTAACCGGAATGGAATGCTTTCATGTTACGTTCCTTGTGCAGAACTGCTGGTCTTGCATGACTCCGGCGATTGAACTGTCCATCCGTAACGCCCATGTTTACGGGATGAGCTCACCTCACGAGGGCGTTCCGGTGGACGGGGCGAACGTCACCTGGACGCATACCGGTCATAGGATGGGTTTATTGGGCAGCCACACATCGAGGTGACAAAAGGTGCCACTTTGAGGTCCGGAATGTAAGTGCTATGCCTCAGATGGGTAATTAGTGGCGACTTTATGTGGAGGAGAAAACGAGAGGAGAGAGAGAGAACGGGAGAGCGAGGGAGAAAGAAGGTAATCACAGCCAGATGGACGGGGACCGCAGCAGCCAGAACTCTGCAGGGTTCAGCGAGACGGAGCAGAACCCCTCTGTCCTTACTAAGGGGGCAGACGCAGTCTATCACACACACGCACGCGCACACACACACACACACACACACATGTATACAGGCGCACAAACACAGAGATTTATGTATACAGGCGCACACACACACACACACACACACACACACATGCATGTATACAGGCACATAAACACACACACACATACATGTATACAGGCAAACAAACACACACATGCATATACAGATGCACAACACTAAAGTCATGGGAACCCCTTTTGTTCAGTGCATTGCTTCACTGGACCCTCTGTGACTTAACCCCAAAATCGACGAATAAAAGGAAAAAAACCTTTGGGATTATTTATGGAAGACATGGAAATGGGTTCCCAGAAACGACACGGCCATCAAACATAACGTTAACCAAGAGCAAAGTTACTTTAAAGAGCAGTGCTTAAACCGTTCCAAGCGCTTTGTCCCCTGCTGGAGATCAAACAAGTAGCTCCCAACGTAATGTGGGCATAATGGTCCGGGTGGGGTGCCTTTGCTTTGGAGTGAAATTTATGGCATCAAACCCTGACCTCACCTTTGACCCTGAAGTTTAGAAACCATGGTTCAGGCTATCAGATGTCTAAAAAACATCCTAAATGGTCCTTTGACTTTCACATCATACATTAATCCATCATTTTCTTTGTTGCAAGCCAGGTTTCGCAAGCTTGTTTGCTACCCCATGGCGAAAGCCTGTTCCTACTTACTCCATGTCCTGTTAGCAGTGTGTGGAACAAAATACATAACATTTTGGTTTTGTTTGCCAAAACAATGATACAACTCACGTAGCAGTTTGACTCCTTTGTGATTATGTGATTCCTCTTTTCACATAATTATCATTTTCAACTGTCATCCCTTTTCTACTGTTTCTTGTCCTTACCTACAGCCGTCTGGATTTTATCTATCTCTCCTCTCCTCCTTTTCTGTCCTCTCCTCTGCTCACACCTCCTCTCCTATCACTCTCCTCTCCTTCTCATCCCCTCTTCTCCTTCTCTTCTCCACTCCTTTCCTCTCATCCCCTCTACTCTTCTCTCCCACTCTTCCTCTCCTCTCCTCTCCTCCCCTGCCTCTCCTCATCCTCATCCTCATCCTCTCCTCCCCTCATCACCTCTCCTCCCCTCTCCTGCCCTCTACTCTCCTCTCCTCTTCTCCCCTTATCCTCCCCTCCTCCCCTCCCCACCCCTCCCGCCCTCCTTCCTCTCCTTCCGTAACCCAGCATCACCCCGTGTATGTCTGTGCAGACGTGGAGCTGCTCTCCATGGACAGCACCAAGGCCAGCTGCTGGGTGAACAACAAGCTGCTGGGCCACGAGGATCAGTGGAAGGAGGACGACTGCACCTTCTGCCAGTGTGTGGACGGCGAGCCCCACTGCACCGCCATGGCCTGCAAGCAGAGCTGCCAGAACCCGGTCAAGATCCCCGGGGAGTGCTGCCCCTTCTGCGAAGGTACGGGATGTCCGCTAGAGTGACATGGAGAGATTGAGGGAGAGAGAGAAAGAGAGAGAGATAGAGAGGTAGACTGCACCCTTTTTGTACTCTAAATATATCCATTTACAATATGCAAAAATGAATATACACAAAAATATATAATATGGCTGTGTAATAATAGAATGAATAGAAGTGAATAGAAGAAAATATGATTTACAGATAACATGATTCATTTAATAAATACATTTATATAACAGTGAGTGAGAGAGAGAGAGGAAGAGAAAGAGTGAAAGAAAGAGGGCTAGAGAGAGAGCGTGAAAGAGGCAAGGACAGAGAGAGATCGATCCTTCTATACATGTCTCTCTCCATACACCCCGTCCTGTAAGAGGAGGAGGTGTGTGTGAGAGGCTGCTGTAGCTCTATAGGGCTCTGCATGTCGTCATGGACCCATTAAGGGTCTGAGGTACGAGGCCACAGGGCATTCTTCAGGGACTCTGTGCTCCTTTATTACCCCTCGCCCACCACCACGCACCCCCCCCCCCCCCCCCCCCCCCCAAACTTAAAATGGGACCCACCTGTGAGCTTGTGAGTCTGCGGCGAGCGTGGAGCGCAGGATTGCACTTCATTGGACCAAAATCTCTCCTTGGAGCGCGTAATTAGTTCCAGCTCGTTGCACCCCGAACGTGGCAGGAGATGTTGACGGGAACAGCTCTGCTGGGGTGCACATGTGTTTCATGTGTGTGCGTGTGTGTGTGTGTGTGTGTGTGTGTGTGTGTGTGTGTGTGTGTGTGTGTGTGTGTGTGTGTGTGTGTTTGTGTGTTTGTGTTATCGCCCACTCCTTTAATCCATTATAATGGTACGACCCAGCACATGGTACGACCCGGCACATGGTACGACCCAGCACATGGTCTACTGTCTGGGCAGTGCCAGAATGGGACAGACTATCAGAGGACAGATATCATTACGGTTACAGTCCCCGCCTGCGGCTAAAGCTTGCTTTCCCCTCCACCTCCACGGCTCATTGATGGAGGGGGTGGCGGTTGAAATTGAAGACAATAAGACAGGAGAGGTATAATCTCCCCCCCCCCCCCCTCCCCCAACAGTAGGAGCCACCCTGCTGTAATTGCCCGGCATTTATCTGCAATTACAGTTTACCCTTCAAATGAAAACGCTTTTGAACAGGTAACTATTACAGCTGGCTGGCAGCATCCCCCCCCCCCTCTCCGCCATTAGATGAGGTAGTAGGTGGGGGAGAGAGGGGGTACATATACATTTTTATAGGAGACAATGATCATTATCACATTCGCGGTAATTCTACGCTTTCTTTTTTCTAAATGCCCGCGGTTAAAGTGGTGGGCCCCCCTGCTGGTCCTCCCCGCCCCCTCCCCCTAACCACCCTTTCTCCTCTCACTGTCGTCACTCTGCTCTTTTCCAGAACCTTCCTACGAGACGGTGAGCCCGCTGCTCTGCCCCCCGCTGGAGAACTGCTCGCTGTCGGGCCACGACTGCCCGTACGGCTTCCAGCAGGACTCCAACGGCTGCCTGCTCTGCCAGTGCCTCAGCAGTAAGTCGGACGGCCGCCGAGGGGTTAAAACCTCCGGGATGAGCAGACCTTTACAGGGCTGCGTTTACAGGCGGGGGGCGTGAGCCATGTGACATTCTTTACCATGATGGATGTTCGCGGGTGTGTTGCTCTACAGCTTCTTTTTGTAAATGCCACAAAGATCACACAGTGGTTCTTCCTGGCATGATAATTGATGAGCGCACGGTTCAAAGACAACTGGTTTATTATTTGTGCGTTTTTTTTGGAGCGGGAATCGGTCCGGCGTGGACATCAATAGTGATAACCACAGACCATTAGCGACCGGGTAGACCTTGCGTAAGGTCCTTATCTATTCATCATCGGTGCGCCCCCCTCACGAATGTCCTTTAGCTAATCATGCTCGTTGATGGATCACCCACCCCCATGTTGACCCCCCGACCCCTCTCCGTCTCCCCCCCCCCCCCGTCTCCCCCTCCTGTCTCCCCCTCCTGCAGACGACTCCTGTCCCGACCTTGAGCGCTACTGCTCCCTGCAATGCACCATGGGATACGAGAAGGACGACTACGGCTGCGAGGTGTGCGAGTGCAGCGTCCCCAAGTGCCGACCTCTGACCTGCACTAAAACCTGCCCCTACGGATATGTGTAAGTGTAGCTTGGGGACTTAATAGGGGTTTGCCCAACCACCACACACACACACACACACACAGCACCAACCCTGCACCCCATGACCACCACCAACACCACCATCAGTCACTCGTGGCTTGGGGCCCTGATCAAAGGCCCTGTGGCGATTGACGTAGGGTGCTGAGGCATGAGGAAGCCTAAATGCCTACACATTGCAATTACTCAAGAGGAGAGAGGAAGCCACGCGTCGGCCTGTTTCGTTTCATTAGGGAAAACACGGCGTACCCTCTAAAATCGCTAACGATCTGACGTCTTCGCCGGACGCCGCCGGTTGAGAGTTTGCGTCACGGCCTGTTTCTTTATAAAAGTGCATTGGTAGTAAAAACACACTTTCTGTTGACATTCCTCCAGAACTACTTTAAAAGAGGGGCCGTTTCGTTCGTATTGTTCGTAACCCGAGAGTTCTGAACTGCTACTGCGGGGCCCATTATCTCCAAGCCAGAGAAGAGCCCGACTGCCACTGTTATCCGTGAGATAGACAGAGATCAATTCAGACTGGGCCAACAAATACAGGGCAGGCTGGTGCCGCAGTGGTTTAACAGGATCTCAGAGGACCTTACCTTGGTCCGCCAAGCCATGGCGTGACGGTGTCAATGACAGTGTGTGTGTGTGTGTGTGTGTGTGTGTGTGTGTGTGTGTCTGGTCCTCCCTGGTTTCCTCAGTCTACTGCGCCTCTTCTGCTCCTAATCCCATCTGAATCAGTCAAACATCTGGAGGCAAGATGACACTCCAGTCCCCAGTGTCATTGGAAAAGCACTACTCTGGTTTCATAAATCATCTTTTCCTCTCCATCTCAATGCGATGCTCAGAGTCATGTAATCGAGACCGAAGAAGGTTTTTATGACTTGTATACAGCAGGGAGAGAGAGACCGAGAAAGAGAGGGAGAGAGAGATTCCTCAGCCAGCTCTGTGTGGAGGCTGCGGTGAAGGCCACATCCACCACTAGCACTTTAGCAATTAAAAACTTTCGCTTAACTTTTACAGCGTTTTTTCGCCTAGCGTCGAGATTACTCCAGCGTTTTAAAACCCTTAAAACTGAGACTTTGGAAAACACTGCTGACCC
>NC_140287.1:8428893-8506765 GCF_964030765.1 Micromesistius poutassou
TTTATCAACCTCTCATCAATCCCATTTTCCCTTTTTCGTCATTGGCATGTTTGGCTTGCCTCCTTTTCCTTTTGACCCCGCTTTTGGTTAACTTGAAGTCTGGCTTCCCGTTATTGGTGTAGTCCCTTTATGAAGGTGACTACCTCATGTCTCTGCTTTCAATTTGCCCAAACCCTCTCCGTCCCTCTCTTCTCTTCCACTCAGTGTTCACATGGCACTCGGCTTACAAAACAACAGTGTGCGCTCATTCTTAACGAGCCGCAGGGCTGTCTCTCTCTTCCATGCTCTTCTTCTTACTCCTATTTACCCTGCGCGGCCTTCATTGTACTCCTTCCTCCCCCTCTCCGCCCCTTCCCCCAATTAAGCTGTGCACACGTGGGTCCGATCTAGCTCCCTTATGCTAAGGTGCTCCTCTGATGGTGTATTCATAAGAAGTCCAGTCGAAGCAAGAGAGATATGCACACACACACATGCGGGGAGGAGCGGGCCGAATTGAAAGCATCTGAACCGGCTTTGGATCTCTTTCTCTTTCCAGCGTTGTTGTCTTTATTTTATTTTCCTCCATTCCTTCTTGCTTTCGTGGCCCCGGCCCGATGCCGTGCACTGCAGGGATCTCTAATGCGTTAGCCTTTTATCTGGCCCTCTTCAAAGGCCGGGAGGAGAGCAGGACCATATGTGGATGGCACCGCGTATTGACCGTGTGCCACTGTTCCACGTCCATATCACAGCGCCGTGATCTGCCCCCCCGCCCCACCCATCCCGTCGGCTCCGGGCGATAACTCCAATGCACTGCGCACACTCTCTCCCCTGGACTTGTTCGCCGTCTGAAGAGCTACCGTCTCAGATGGAAGAGAAGCTCAGAGACCTTAGTTCGAGGGTCTGCATTCGTGTCTACTTAATGACGACGTCCGAAATGTGCATTTCAGCCTCTAAGTAGAAAACAGAGAAATGAAATACAGCATGAATATAGAACCAAGTCACCTTAAACAGACACTTCTGTTCCGTTTGCATGGCCGTCATTCACACGTCATCCTGTCTCAGCCGCCAACGTCCTGTGTTTTCTTCCCGCAGGAGGAACAAGCACGGCTGCGAGATGTGTCGCTGCGTCAAGTGCCCCCCCTTCACCTGCGACAAGCACTGCAGCGAGGGCTACCGCCAGAACAGGAAGGGCTGCTCCGTCTGCATGTGCAAAGGTACGTGAGCTGCTTCGGCCAGAAAAAAAACATCCCCTGATGGCCATCAGGGGATGTGCCACTGCCACATGGTTCCGCCACGGCGACAGCGACAACGACAGGTTGTGCGTCAACGTGGTTTCTATTTTAAACGTAACGGCTTCGCTGTGAGCCGGGGAAAGGTTTTGACACAGGGAAGACAGGAGGCGTCTGTACGGCGGTCTCACTCTGTGCTGCCTTGCTCGGTGGGCCTGGTTTGCCCGTGACCTTTCGCTGTGCCGGTGTGAAGCCCTTTCTGTTTGCCTCTTGGGAGCCGTGTTTTCAGTTCGCTCCGTCCTGGGCCCCAAGTGTTTGGCTTTAATTAGATTCCCAGAAAGGTTTGAAAGACAAATATTCAAAAAGAGATGTTTATCCTCCACCACGATTTATACAACCTGTTTGTTTTTCCTTTTTTATCTGTTTTAGAAATAGCAAAGAATATACTTGGGGTGTTTTTTTCGCCCGTTGCACAAGTGGCTGTCTGTCTTTAGTCGACGCAGAAGCCTTTTCCAAATAACTTCTATGTTTACCTGGTTTAAAAGGAGGCTGCTAAAATCTTTTATAGGAATGCTCTTGTTTTTGCTTGCTGGAAGCATCTTTTTTTTATCAGTGGAGATCCACATGAACATCTGTAGGACATGGTGCAATCCATTGGCAGGATCTCCTTTGTTCCAAAACACGATGTATCCCATGGAGCTGAGAAAGCCCGGCAGTCCAGAGTTGAGAACAAGCAGAGGGACTTTTGGAGACAGGCAGCTATTGGCAACTCAGGCGATTCCCTAAACACCTGACGTCTTCCATCAATCAAATCATTAGGGCTGGAGGGTGCGCTGGGGAGGGGACAGGGCTAGGAGAGAATGCTTTGAGTAGCTGCGTTTTGTGAATCGATACCACAGGGAGGGAAGGGGCACCAGTTAAGGGGATGATCTGCCACTTCAGTGGTGCGGGTAAAGGCATGTGCCCACCCGGTGGAACCTTTAACTAGAACCCTCTTCCCTCGGCTCCTCGTGAAATTGGACCCAGGGTGGCGGCAACATGGGCCCATTCCTAGTGTAAAACCGTTTAAAAAAAAATCTGTTGCCTAATGAAATTTCCATGTCCAATTCATGAGCGGGGTTCCCTGGCCGTGGCACGTTACAATCCAGCGAGCTTCACTCAAGACTTTTCTTCACCCCGGCCGTCCAACTGTCCAGCTGCTCCCCCTCAAGTTCACCACGTCCCGCGTTCTTGTCTCTTGCCAGAGAGCGGACGGCGTGGGCCTCCTACCACCACCACCTCCACCACCAGCACCTCCGCCATGCCGGTGCCCAGCCAGTGCTTCACCTCCAACGGCCAGCGCTACGAGGAGGGCCAGAGCTGGCACGACGGCTGCCGCGACTGCTACTGCCAGTCGGGACGGGAGATGTGTGTGCTCATATCCTGCCCCGTGCCCAGCTGCTCCAGCCCAGTGGTCAGGCCAGACCAGTGCTGCCCCACCTGTGACGGTTGGTTCTTTTTCCCGGTCCTTTTTTTTGTGCTGTACCCTAGAGAGCCACAAACAAGTCAGCAGATGTGTTTTTTCTGAGGAAATTAACTGAATTTGGAGATAGGGGGTTTTCGACTTCTGTACCTTAGACGGTACACTATCCCGCCCCCCCCCCAAATGCATTTGGATGTACATACATATATACACACACAATAAACAATATGAATACACAGAGAGTTGGCATTGCCATAAAACAATGTGTTCAGCCAAGGCTCCACATTAGTCTTATCTCAACAACCCGGCCTTCCCCATCCACTTGCTTGAGATGGAAGGAATGCGCAGTGATCCACATCCACATTTTTTTCTTCATTCCTGCCTCATGCTGGATATTTATGGAGGTGACTCAGTTAGCTCTTCAAATATTTAGGGGCCAAGGAATTTCTACTGTTTTCTCCAAAGTTAAACACCGTTTGCAGCGAAGAGAGAATAACCAACGTTAACTCTTCCCAGACGTCCCCCTTCTCGTCCACTTCAAGAAACCGAATTAGCCCCTTTGCGTTATTGAATACAAAGAGGGGTGCAGACATTTGTTCCACAGCCCACTGTTTACGTTGGCTTTGTGTCACGTCGTTCCACTGTGTCTGACGGTTCAGGGTTCAGGGTGTGAAGGGCACCAGGTGAGAGCCACGGATCTGTTCTGTTCCCCTGCAGATGAGTCGGGCAGTGGACAGCCCGTGGGCATGGACCTGTGCAGAGCTCCGGGAGGGGAGCTCTACGTGGAAGGGGAGACCTGGAACCTGGACGAATGCACGCAGTGCACCTGCAGGAAGGGCCGGGTCCTGTGTGACACCGAGGTGTGCCCGCCAGCCCTCTGCCCGTCGCCCGTCAAGCCGAAGGGGGCCTGCTGCCACGCCTGCTCAGGTAAACAGTGGGGTCGATCGCATAACACGTTTTCCAGGGTCCCAAAAGGGTACGCAAGAGAATCAGGAATCCCTCCTG
Source organism: Micromesistius poutassou (assembly GCF_964030765.1). Classification (NCBI taxonomy): domain Eukaryota; kingdom Metazoa; phylum Chordata; class Actinopteri; order Gadiformes; family Gadidae; genus Micromesistius; species Micromesistius poutassou. Next base: position 8,432,569 of record NC_140287.1, read on the forward strand.
GAGGGCTGGAGCTAGGGGCAGCGGTAGCCGGGGGGTAACGGGAGGTTTTGAAACCAAACTCCTCAGATCAGCATGCGGTCGTGGAGGGTCTTGCGTCACTCTGGACGTTTTTTTATTGATTTCAGGCACACAAGCTGATAAAAGAATCCAACCCGGACTGGTTTGGGCCAGTTTACTATTCAGTATCGTCGGGAGCCACTGGTTGACGCACATGTGGCCCTAAACCGCCGGGTTGAGACCACCAGAGCTCTGCTGGCGCTTCAGAAAGCAAGAGATCTCAAAGGCTCTCTCTCTCTCTCTCTCTCTCTCTCTCTCTCTCTCTCTCTCTCTCTCTCTCTCTCTCTCTCTCTCTCTCTCTCTCTCTCTCTCTCTCTCTCTCTCTCTCTCTCTCTCTCTCTCTCTCTCTCTCTCTCTCTCTCTCTCTCTCTCTCTTTTCTCCCCCCCCAATCATTCTCTGTGTTCCCCTAGACATCAGAAACAGATGGTACAGGCCAAAACGTCAAAACGTTCTGTGCGTGCATGTATATTTATATTTCATTTTAAATCTCTGCAGCTGCCCCCAAACAACCCTTCACTGTCCCGGGCACTTTGCAAAACAACACATCCCAGCACTCCGGAGCATGAACCCCGGCATTCGGAGAAGCATGACTGCTCCTGAAAAGCTGCTTCTTGGGAATGCCATGCTGCCTTATCATTGCATCAGCTTCCCCCCCCCCCTAACAAAAAGCAGCTTGTCAGATATTCATGGGGCTGGTCACTAGGAATGTGCGAATAGCACACATCTCCACGACTGGCCCAGGGGATTTATGTGTACAGTAGTGTTGTGTGTGCGTTTCTGTGTTTGTGTGCGTGTGCATGTGTTTGTTTGTGAGTGTGTGCACTCTAACCAGAGCTTTCGACAACGGGAACATCATGGCTACAGGGTTACTGGGAAACAAGAGATTGATAAGGGTGCAGATTCAGATGACAGCCAGCATATGTGTCGTCAGTAATCTGCACTTCTGTTTGTGTTTAACATACAGTATCAGCTCTTATCTTGAACGCCGCTCTGGAGGCCCAATAAACGGTTGTGGATTAAGATGTTTTAGTGCAGGAATTAAGTGCAGAAAGCATACAGGACGGAGATGCCTCCCGCCACCTCCTTTTGATTTAAGGCCTCAAAATGCCCTTGAATCCAAGCGGACTCGACCGGACACGCGCGCCGATGCTCAGTTTCCCTTCACCTTCACCTAAGCTCAGCCACAGCGCTAACCCTTCCCTGTCTGTGTGTTTCCGTCCATCCGTCCACAGAGGAGGACCAGGTGAGCTCCCTGTTGCCGGTGAACACCAGCCAGCAGGAGTACTGCATCACGGGGGAGGGAGACGTGCTGCTTGCCGGCGACTCCTGGAAGCCCAACGCCTGCACCAGCTGCACCTGCACCAATGGCACGGTGGAGTGCTTCTCGCAGCGCTGCCCCGCCGCCCGCTGCAGGGTGCCCGTCCTCCGCAAGGGCCAGTGCTGCCCCCACTGCCTGGGTGAGTGGCCCGTCGCAGGGCTGGGGCCCCAGGCTTTGTGACCCCCGCTTGTATATATGTGACCCAGAGCTACAGTATAGTGTCCAGACTGTACACGCTACAAATGGACCGCTGTAGCGCGTACAGTCTGGACGCTTTAGCGCCGGGTCACACACGTGTACAGTGCGGAGGCTGTAGCTCCGGTGTGTGGTTTACGTGTGCGGTTGTTTCCGCTGAAGTCTGTGTACCCGTGATAGGAGTTATAGCTCTGTTGCGATGGTCTGATGGGCCGCTTATGCCAAAGAGAGAATGGTACTCGAAGCTGTTAAAAAAAATAGCGTCAAAAATACATGAGGCTTGTTTGAAAAGTCTGGGCCGTGTCACTGGAGCTTGTCCTTCGATCATAATCATAAATCATCGAGTGAAAAGTTTACACGTCGAGGGAGTGCAGGTCGGACGATGTGAGTGGAAACGTGAATGATTCTTTGTTGCGTGTTGTGTATACGTACGACTGCAGTGCCGCCCGCCACACTGGCGCTACGCGAGCAAACACCGTCACTCGTGGCAACATTCCACGGTGACACACACACACACACACACACACACACACACACACCACGGTCCGACGGCTCCGAGTGAAAACATTCCTCCGGCATCCGCACATTCAACACACGTGTTTCCTGTCTGGCTCTGTATGGCAGCACAGGAAGGCCAAAGCCCTCGTGTCAGCTTTTCCTTTAGAGGCAAAACACTCCGCACAGGCCACCATTGTTCCCAGGCTAAATCGAGGGCTGGTTTCACCTTTGTTTTGGTTGTTTTGCACATGGAGGGACAAAATAGAAATCCGTAAACATTCATTATCAAAGGGAAAACTTCGACAGCAACACAAGTCGGTGTTATGGGTATCACTGCATGGCCTGGTTCTCAGTGGCGTCCGCTGATCCGTGTTTGTGTAATGATCCGCCGGGCTGTTTGTGTGTCCAACAACAGAGGTGGTGGTGATGATGACGACCGCGCCCGCCGCCGCCGCGTCCACTGCGGCCCCCGACACCCGGGCACTCACCACGGTGCAGAGCGTCCAGTGGATCACCACGGCCACCACCGGCGAGCCCCCCGTCGTCCCACTCACAGGTGACTGACCCCCCCCCACCCCCTCCCCCCCCCCCGTCTCTCACCGTCTCTCCATCTCTACCTCCACCTCCATCATCCTCCTTCTCTGGAGAGGAGGACGGAGCGTTGGTTGGAGCATGATTAAGCCCGGTTCTCCATCCATCAAACCATCCATCCATCAATCCATTCTCCATGTTTTCTTGTTTGTGGAAAAACTATTGATTGGACGGTTTCTTCATACCATTTCAGCATCTTGCGTTGATTCCCTTTCGACGTGTGCGCTGGTGGGGCCCCTCGATTAAGGGTCCCAACCATTTCATCAGTGATGACACACATTGACGTACATTGACGCACATTGAACCAAAAGTCTGATCCAATTATGAAGCAAATCCTCATAAATCCACGTGGCGAAAAACAATGTCAGGTCACACACACATCGCTGGCTGTCGTTTTTGTTGTTCTCAGCGTGTGACATACTGATCCAGGGTCTGTGCCAGCCGCTCAGCAAGAGTTTAAATAGATGAGTCGGATCACAGGGGGTGTCGTCATGGAAATGGAGACGGCTGGTATTGATACTGTTTCCTCTCGATTGCGCTCTCCTCTCCAGATGCCCCCCGCTCGGGGGAGAACTACCCCAGCCAGACGGAGATGGCCCACATCTACCAGTCGGCAGCATGGATACTGGCGGCGCTCCTGCTCATCATCATCGTCTTCATCATCGCCGTGCTGCTCCTCAACAGGAAGAAGAAGTGGCTGCAGATGTCCTGCTACAGTGCGCCCAAAAAGGTCAACGCTCTATGTATTTTTTTTGTTTGTTTTGTTTGTTTTCATCGTGTTGAGAAGAAAATGTGGCATGGAGTAGAGTAGACTTATAGAGTTATCCTTGAACTTTGAATGTAATCACTTTTTTTTAACAGAACCTCAAGATTTATATATACATATTATACATTATCCAATCAGCCAATCAGAAACCGTATATAAAATACGATCAAACAATAAGATACAATCTCCCCCTGTGACCATCGAGGCTCATGTCTTCCATTGTTGTCCTCTCCAGACGGTGATCCTGAAGAAGCACGTGAACAAGAACTCTGTGGTGTACATGGAGCCCTCCAAGGAGAACAAGTTCCAGAACGTGAAGAACGACTGTGGGATCGTCAACTTCTCGCCCGAAAGCAGCTCTCCGTGCGGGGAGAGGATGACCATTCCCCGGGCCAAGCTGAGCATGAGCAACGGCAGGGGTCTCCACTAGAGAGCCGCCCCCCCACCCCCCACCCCCAGCCCAGACACCTACACCTTGGAGCGGAGCGAGCTCTCGTTTCCAAGGCGATTCATCAAACAATGCACTGTGGGACTGGCTACGAATGCCTCAGGTGGCGCCCGCCTGTTTCCTGTTACGGTCTTTCTATGGGGCAATGCAGCAGAGGGACCTCCAGAGAAGACCAAACAAGTGACTTCTATTGCTTCTATTAACTTCTATTTTTTATTTTGTTACTCGTGCCCAATTCATTTAAGTCTGGACTTTGATCATGGCCAGTGAAGTAAGGGAGAAGATAGAAGATTCAAACCAATCGGGATGTATGGATGTAGATGGACCATTGGACACCGCCAACCTTGGCTTTTGGTGCAGAGAGAACGGTAGGCTGTCCATACCAGAGATGGCCTTCGACTAGGAACTTAACGTACACACCGTCGCTCTTTATTGCCACCCTGGGAACTGGAACTTTGAGTTGATGGGGTGACATACTGAAAGCTCCTGGGCAGGAGTGGGCTGTCTGTCGGTTCGAGGCAGGTTGAGAGCCTGTTATGCTGTCTTAATGCAGCAGTGCTGTGTCAGTAAAAAATAAATCCATATTCCAAGTTGGATTCAATTGAAACATTCAAGCATTTACTATCAGATGTCAGTAGCTTTACACACCCACACACCCCGAACTCCTGATTTAGAATGTGTGGTTTCCATCATAGGTTTTTTGTATATTTTTACAGTATTTGTAATAATAGTTGTAGTGTTATTCCTGGCCTGATGTTTTTACTCTGGGTGTCTCTGTGGTGGCCAGGTTTAAAAAGAAAAACAAAAAAAAATGTAATCACCTCCACCCGCTCCGTAAGCCCAGGAAAGAAACAGATCCTTTCCAACGGAGAAGGGGCATCTTCCATTACATGACGGATTACAATATGCGTGCCCTTCCACTGGGAACACCATGCCAACATACACCGGACCGGGAGATGCATTACATATCTGATGTGGTGCTTGGCTTCTGGAAATCTATCTGGAACACGGTATGTGATAGCATTTGTGCTTTCCACACAGACCGATTCACCCCTGGGCTGTCCACGGACGCAATCGATCCACAATTCCATGGCATGGTTTGGACCGTGGCACTTGAAGAGGATTGCTGGGCGAAAATAGCTTTTACAGCCTCCAGAAAGAAAGAAAAAAGACGAAAGAGTGCCAAACAAGTCTTTGGGGATGTGTTTGATGCCAATCCCTTGTTTTGATATAATTATCACGTTTATTTAGACCTGTATGGAGCTACTGTTGTCGCAGAATGCTAGAGTCGGTTGTCAAACAAAGCTACGATTCCATCGCCTTAACGTTGCTCTTCTTGCCATCTCATGTTTTGATTAGATTTTTACTTCAGCCAATATTAAGAAATATATGACAAACATAATATATACATTCATTACTCAGATGAACAGATTGTATGTGTTGTACAGCATACGGTTGTCAATGATTGTTATCAACTCCTTATACAGGCGAGCTACTAGTAAATTATATGAAGTGGGGGCGTCGGAGGGGACTCGTTTAGGTGTAAATAAAGTTATACATTAAAAAAAACATTGGAACATACATGTTAAAGAGACATAGCACTTTTATTAGGAGCCAGTGTTGTTTGTTGTTTAAGGGGTTTTGTTATGTTGTTTTTCTTTTAGAATGCCCACTGCCGAATACTAAGGGGATTAAAGACCTACATCGAGGATTTAATACGTTTATGAAGCACATGTAGATACCAAACCACTCCAGTCAACGGCATTGTTGCAGCACAGTCGGGGATTCAAACCCAAATCAAATGGAGGGGAAGTGAAAGCGCGAGGCAGGGTCTGTGTGAAGCATCACAACATCACATCCAGGGTTCTTACAGGACAACTCGCATCACAGTTTCCGCTTTGATTTCCTGTTTCTCAATGCAAAGACCGCTGCACCGCCGAAAGAATGGCAGGTCGGTTTGAGGTCCATTTACAGCCATGTTTTGTCCGGGTGTTTCGGTAGGTCTGTCCGTTTCAAATCATAACCATGTGCTTTAAAATGAAGAAATGAGTTTGTTCAATCTAACGCAGTTCTCTGTTCTTCTATGTGTTTAAGAGAGGATAGTTTAAAATAGTGGGAGAGAAGATCTTATTTATTTTTTCACATAGCTTTATTTATTAATACTAAACTATAGTTTAAGTTTTGTTTTTTTTCTTTATCTTTTTGAAAAGACAAAAAGAACTTTGGTAGCCAAAGCTGCTGTACATTTTAGACATCGTAAAAAAAAAAAACATTTACCATTTCTATCTACTATACCCTGTACAAGCTTTATTTATTTCACCGGTGAAAACTCTGTACATATGTTTCCTAGATGCTGAACTGTAACATTTACACCTATTTTGAAAATAAATAAAACGTGTGATACAACGTGGTCTCTTTGGGCTGCAATGCTTGGGTAATCCTGTTTGATCGCTCTGTAGTCCTGTTAACCACGCCAGCTGTTGACATGCATTCTGGGAAACACGCTCATCTGGCGCTGGCCACTTTCCTTCTGGTATCTCGCTAACCTTTCAAAAGTATTTAGTAGGGGTAGCAATCTAATCTTCTGCATTTCTTATCTCAACTGTGGGACGGATGAGTAAAACAAAAGACTTGTTCCAAGTTGTTTTCTGTAGACCACTACACAAGCAATATTCAAAGCAACGACCCATGCACACTAGACCTTGAACCTAGCTTATCTTTAGTGACCCCCCCCCCCCCACACACACACACACACACACACACCAATTAGCCAAGTATGATGGCATTCTCACAGAGATAACAAAGCTTTCTAAGAAGTATTCATGTCTTCATCTAGTTCCAACAGTGCTTTGAATCTAAGAAAATGCACATCGGTTAACTTTTGCTTTGATCGATCGGTTGTATTGGGGTGACTGCCAGCAGCCTCATTTGTTTAAAGTGAAATTAGCCATAATCCAAGCTTGGAAATGGCTCCAACATATGTTTGAATTTAAATAGACCGCATAATGAGTTCAGAGGCTTGAGATTTAAACAGGGTCACAAGTATTTTCTTTTCCCAATATTTAGGATAATCACAAGCTTATGAGGTAATATTCCATTATTCAGTAGCAGAGAATGGGACACAGGCCATTCTCTGAATGGTCCAAAGGCCAGCGATGGCAACAGTCGCCATTGTTTTCAAATAACCGGAACCACGACAGAGAGCAAAATGAGGGAAAATACTGATTTATTTCTCACACTTCACATTTTGTCACTTTTTAAGAAAAGTAAAAACGATTTAATCGATTGTTGAAAGCTCGTTTTCTATTAAGGCAGTCAAGTCCAGTCTATACATTATGCATGGAGAGCTTCAAAACACTGAACAAGGTTTTGGTTAAAACCAAATGATTGTATATCATATTGTATATTAAAGAAGAAAGCTGTTTCGTTATCTGTGCGTGCGTGTTTACCTCTTTTCCCCAAAGGTAAATGTTTTTTTAACCGTTGCAGCCTCCTGCGTTGTAACAGGGTCTGTGTAGAGACGAGCAGCCGAGGCAAACACACACACTGGGCCTCGCTGCTCGCTCCGGCGCCCCCAGCCAGTGTGGAGGCTCCACTCACACACTCACACACACTCAGAGGAGAATCTTGTAGTAGTCATCCTTGTAGCTGTAGAGCACCACCACGGCCAACCTGTCAGAACACAAAGAGACGGCATCGCTCGGTCAGATCGGGGTTCATGGGTGGGACATTAACTAGGGATTGGGACAAAATATCTATACGGCGATATATAGTCGCCCTTCTTTGTGCGTTACGAGACTCGATATACTGACTTCAACCGTCAAAGACCCCTACAGTCGGAGGAACGATCGCAGGTACACAGGTTCAATTCTAGCGATTCCTCAGCGTAGACTCGCGTGGGACCCGATTTGAAATCAGTAATGTTTGAAAGGAAATGAGGACATTGCATGCAGCAGCAGTTGGCCCGTACATCCGTCTCATGGAGGGAGATGCAAGAGAAAAGCTCTGGCCCCTCTTGTCTTCAATGGCCCCCACAACATCTGTATGTTCCATAGTAGAGCACGCCACCATCTGAGCGTGCACAATCATGGTTGAGATAATGAAATTAAGCTATGCCGGCCATGAAAGGGCTTTTGTTAGGAAGGCTGATTCTTGGCCGACTTCGTTTCTCTGACTTTAGGATTCCCATACTGCGTCACAATGCATTTTCTTGATTGCGTGCACATTTTACTTTTCCATGTTCACTGTATTATTAGGGAGACTCATTCCATTCATTGTACCGTCGACGCATCCTACGCGGCCTAACTCTGCACATTTCACATCTCCCACACACGGGCTCTTCCCCCGAGGTTTTCCTTCAGTTTATTTATCTCAGGGTTCCGGTAACCTTCGAAAAAACTTCGAAAGATCCGTGAAACCCTTTTAAAATCGGTTGGCTACCAACGGACAGGCATGAACGAGCACGCACACAATAACCCAGACAACAAGGGGAATGGAAATGGACTCTGATGTGGCTGCGAGCGAGGCCAAACAATGCCCAGACGCTGGCTGCTTCGTGGGCTGCCCGCCTGCTCTCTGAACACTAATTAAGCGGTTACCGAACCAGCTTTAATTGGCCTTGCTCACGTCAGTGGCAGCGGCGGCCGTGTGCCCTGAGCGGCCGTGTGTCGTGAGTGTGTGAGGCGTTATGGTGCCACAGCAGCGTGTCTGAGGGCCCAACAGCTCTGTCCCCTTGATGAGGGGGGCCCCCTGAGGAGCCCGGGTGGGGCCATGCGATGGTGCTTCGCGAAGGCCCCCTTTGCCCCCCCACTGCTCGTACGCCCCCCCCCTGCCGCGAGTGTTTCCGCATCCCACGAAAAGAAACCACGCAAACACACACAGAATATCCTCATTGTTCGTTCACGACACTCATTTATCAGTTGGATCCCCCCCCTCCCCACCCGCTCCCCCCCCCACCACCACCACTCAATGGCGAGCGAAACACACACCGCGCCGCGCGCACACACAGGAAATTGCAAACAACTGGCTCTGTGGAGGCTGACGGGAAGCCGGGGGTTGAGCGCCTTTGATTCCCTTTGTGGAGACTCCATTCACGGGAGAGAGAATCCATCAAATCCCCTCACCGCTACGTTGTATGGACATTTTTTAAGCGTCACGACACGGAGAGAGCCCCACGGACAGAGGCTTTGGTTTTGTGAAAAAGACTGCTGCCTAGGAGATCGCCTACATTACCGCCAGCGTGTCCACAAACCACCGTGGTGACGGGCAACACAATAAACAGTGTTCCACGGCACACTGGCTGTATTAATCCGCCGGCGGTGGAGGGGTGGGGGGGAGGTTAAAAGCCAGACATCAGAAGACCAAACAAGTCCAAATCCCCCTGCAGATTTCACCTCAGGAAATGGGATCAGGTGAGCATTTGATGTTCGACAGGCAGTAGTTATCCGGCTAACGTGGCCTGCGTTGCTTTTTTTTCTTTTCTTTTTTAAGTATAACCGGGTCAGCCTCACGCCCGGGAGTCTGTTGGGTTTGTTCAAAGCATGTGGGTGGTGGCGGGTGTCCATAAAAGGAATGTCTGTGTTCCACCAGCACCAGTCTAAAGCCTTTTCCTCCCTCCTCGCAGACACATCATCATCATCATCACGACCGGTGGGCCCATACCAGAGACAGGCCGCACTGTTGTGCAGCACGCAGCCCAGCCAGACAGTAGCCAGACAAATATTACTGCATACCAGTGGAATAACAAGGGGTTTGGGGTTGGGGTTAGCCCCGGGTTAGCTCGGGGGGTGTCGGGATGAATGGGAGAATGAACTGTGAACATTTCCTGTGGCCGTTGAAAATAGTAACTGTCGTCGCCTCTTCTAGGAAGTCTCCCAGTCTCTCTGAGCAGTTCAGGGTCTTGCTCTGATCACATCCAGGCATTGCCTGCACTTACTTACTGTCCAGTCACTTTTTGTTTGACTAATTTCCACATGTCAATTCAAAGTCGATGCAAATAATAATAGTAGGAGTGGCTATAGGGTCGCAATTGTTTTCAGATTGGTCTCTTCTGGACTGGACACACTCGAGTAGATAAGCCCACTCAAACAGACCCACACACTCACTTCTTAACCATCTTGAGGCGGTGGATCTCGTCACAGATGGACTTGAGGTAGCGCTGCTTGGGCAGGCGGGACAACAGATGGCTGACGCTGATGTTGAACTGATCCTCGCTTTCGAACTGAGGAGAGAAAGGGATGTTAGCAGACGACCTGGAGGTGGAACCAAGGTGCAGGGTTCCATTCCTACCTGGAAGGACCCTGGAGAAGAGGCCTATCCTCTACCTGCTCCTAGGCAGAAGGCCTGTATCTCAATATGGCTACACTGGTGAAAATAGCTTAGAATGACTAAATTAATGAATAAACATGACAAATAGTCTCGATAGAGAGTGGAATTTGTAGTGGGTCCCATTTTGTTCAGCCATCGTTTCACTTTGCATTTGAGGAGTCCAGTCTCCATACGTTCTTTCCAAAATGTATCTTGATCCGATATTATTTTGCTCTGTGTCATAAATATATTATATATATATTTCTCCACTCCCAAGCAGCTGACGAGACTTGAGTTTGAGTGGCCACATGTAAAGGTAGGACAGGCTTTTCCTGTCCTACCTGGCTATATAGCATATTGTCATGTGTGTTTCATATGTATATACATTTATATTAATAAATACAACAGAGGTACAGCTAATTCAACGCTTTCTCACACAGTTCACACAATGTCATGGAAAACCTAATCTTTCTTTGTGTTTTTCACCATTTAACGGCCTCGTCTCCATCCGCCTTTTAATAACTCTCTCCGATGGAAACCGGCAGTTTTTGCGAGTGTTGTTCTGCTCAGGAGTTTGGAATGTGAACATTAACACCTATTTAGGGCGTAGTGTTCAGACTAGGAACTTTATTAACTGGCCTGTGCAACGTGTTGCTGTGCCTGGGGCCATCTGTCTGTCTGTCTGCGTGCGTCGCAGACTTTGGGAGGAAACCGGGTCCGTTTATGTCTGCTGTCGGTCCGAGAGGTGTTCCCCAAACTCCCACTCAACAGCCCTGGGAACGCACTGTACGTTTTGCAACCCGGGATTCCCTCTTCCCGCCAAGAGCGAGCGAGGGAATACCATTGTGTTCCTTCCTGGTCCCCTCCACCCCTTCCTTCATTGACTGCACCGCAGGGGGGGGGAAAACCAACCTCCAGAGCCAGGAAGTTGATGAGCGTTTCCTTCTGCAGGTCCACCTGCGGTCATAAACACAGGAGAACAATGAGAGAGATGGACACAAGCCGAGCACGGCCCAACCTTATCGCAATGCCACATTACATTCCAACCGACGGAGCGGAAAAAACACAAGCAACACTGTGCTTTCTGCAGGAAGTTTGTTAGCGATGCCCTCCTGGAGATAAGCTGCGACTGCTGCAGCGAGCAAACAACCAGTAGCTTACAGCACGCACGCACACGCTGTGCGATCAGAACATTGCGCTCCTTCATAAAATAAAAAATGTGGGGACTAAAGCCCGGGATATACTTCAAACGACAGGGGGATGTTCTTGGAAAATACGTTTTTGGATGAAAATGGGCCACAGTCGGCCAACAAACTCAAGCAAAGCATTTCTAGGGTCGAGGCTAGAGAATGAGGTTAGCCGATGGAGGCACAGAAAGCAAGGATGACCACTGGTTGTTCATTATATCGTTCATATAATAATAATAATAATAACAATAATAATATACTGAATTTATATAGAGCTTTTCTAGACACTCAAAGATGCTTTGCAGTGAAGGGGGGACCCACTTGGGTGCTACACGGCAGCCAATCGGCGCCAGAACGCTCACCACACACCAGCTTGAGGTGGAGAGTTAATGAATGAGCCAAATATACAGATAATACATAAACAGACATGTGCTGAAAATGAATATCTATGTTAAACCATAAACCGTTTCACAAGAACAATTTGACAAATGAAGTATTCTATGAGTAAAAAGTTCACCCGATTTCACCTCAACATTTCAGGAAGCTGAAGTATCTTGAAGACTTGAACTCAAAACAATTTTCAAACTTATTTTTCAATGTTTTTTTTGTTCCCCTGGGAACCAATTGCAACAACAAATTAACTTCAGACGAAAACGCCAGCAGCCACAATTGATCTAAATGATGTCTCTGTGCTGGGAAAGCCAATGTTATGGTGTTCAACTGTTGTTGGTCAATTATAGTTGAGAAGCATAAATAGTTTTGCATTGTTTATGTTTTGTTACTCTGTATTACTGTGCCACTGATGCCATCTCTAACGGGCATGGAACATTTATAGGGAAACTAAGACAGTGTATTTTCTCTAAGAATACTTTACTGCAAATCAACCGTGAAACTATAAATAAACATATAGTCGTTACATGCAGTGAAAGGAGAATAACTACCAATGATTTATGCTATTCATTCTCTGCGATTTCACATGCATTCTAGAGATAATAATTGTGGTGGGAAAGGAGAGGTTGGACGGGAGTTCAAAATGATGCACAAATAAACGACTTACAGCCAGAACCTCAATGTCGCTGTTCTTGTTCTGCAAGTTGCTACCAAGAGTCTGCAATCTGGATTGGATCTGAGAACAAGAAAGAGAGAAGGAGCCCAGAGGGGAGGAAGAAAGGAGAGAGAGAGAGTGTGTTCCCATGATGAAGACAGAGCAATGGAAAACAACATCAAAAAATAAAAGAATCTTAAGCCTGCCTATACTCCTCCTCCTCTTCCTCCTCACACGGACCTCTTCACACAAAGCCACGGGGCCACAAGTCCCAAACGCTATGCTGTCTGTGACAAATATCAAATATCCCAGAGAGAGCGGGGAGAGACTAACCAGACGGAAGTGGGCAAGAGACAAGGAGGAGAGCTGGCCAGACATGGACAATACGAGGAGAGAGAGAGAGAGAGCTGATATTTGCAATCAATCTTGACTGAGGACAGAGGAGTTGGCAGTGAGAGGAATATTCCATCATGAGATCTTAAGGCTCCAGACTGTTCTCTCACTCTCTCCGTGGGTCTCACGCTGTGCTACAGGACTGGACCTGGTGTGTGTGTGTGTGTGTGTGTGTGTGTGTGTGTGTGTGTGTGTGTGTGTGTGTGTGTGTGTGTGTGTGTGTGTGTGTGTGTGTGTGTGTGTGTGTGTGAGACCTGGGTCTCATAGCGTCGCCTGGCGCTGGAGGGGACCCTCTCCTGGCTGATGACGTTCACATTCACCGTCCCAATGCTCCCATGCTGCTCTGATGAACCTACACGCACATGCGCACACGCACACGCACACACACAAACACACACACACAAAAGTACTCACTAACTACCATCTCTCCTGATGTCATTCTGCTGAAGGCCTTTGTTAAATTTTCCAAAAAAGCCTGTTGCTTTTAACGGCGAACCGCGAGGCCGCAGCCACGCCCATACCCGGGGGGACGGCTCTGAAAGCGGCCGTGTTGAACAATGGTTCAGACCATTAAAGTGTGTCTATGTGCATGTGTCTGAAGGGGGAATTGTGCAGCGCAGCGGTGTGAAATCTCACACTTCGGACTTTAAACAATTTTGGGGCTCATTGAGAAAGTCATTCCGGAAAAACGACCGGTTCAGTCGGTTCAACGTCTAAAAATATAACGTCCAACGAGCACACATCTCCTCACAAGCTTCCTCTGTCCTACATATGCAACCAACTCATTTGCTGAAGTACAACCGTGACCTTAACGTTAATCAAACGTTCCTTATAGTCGTGATATGAGATTTTTTATCCAGATCTTCACCCCCCCCCCCCCACCACCCCCCATGACCTGTGACCTTTAACCCCGTGCTCCACACCACTGTGTATTTACAGTGTATTCATAGATGTTGTACGTTTATGGCAGTGGGAGCACCAGGAGGGTCTTCAGCAGGGCTGCTCGTGGCCTTACCTGAGGAGTTGGGGACGGAGCCTTTAGGGTTCTGCAGCGAGATGCCTTCACAGGTTTCCCTAGTGGGTGTGTGGGTTGAGAAGGGGTGGAGATGTGAAAGACATTCATCACAACAAGCAATTATCCTCCTGCTTTTCTTTTAATTTAAAGTCGCACTGTGTCAGATTGAGCCGCTCCTAGTTAGTCGGTAATCTCGGTTCCAGAAGTTTGGTGATGCTAAAGCCAAATATCTGGAGGGGGAGAACGCACCGTGTACCAGCAGGTGGGGGTGGAGTTACGCAGGGTTTCCTGTTTCCTTACGGAGATATTTGTCCGGAATCGGAGAGAAACTCATTCGAGAATGGCAAGATGGAGGTTTCAGAAGACTAATAACAACAAATGTATTTCTACATTTTCTACAACGTATCTCTACACTCAGCTACTGTCTGAGGGACGTGAGTGGGATGGGTTTTGGGAGCGTTTGTAGTAAAAACCTTGTAAACAAAGACAAAGGTAGGGGTGGCAGGAAATTCTTACTTCTAGAATATATATTTATAGGATGTGATTTTCTTGATAACATTAAAATCACTATCGGCAGCACTGACAACAGATACGTCCGGTCTATTTTAGGTTTTCATTTTATTTTAGTTGAAATGTTACACAGTGCGACTTTAAGCGAGGGGTACATTGGACGGGGCTGACAATCCGTTTGTTTACCTGCCGCTCTTCTCCTCTAACAAGCGGGTCCGGTACTTCTGGAGGACGTGGTCCACCAGTTCGCCCTCCGGAATGCGTTTCTCCGTCTGTCTGTCCTTCTCAAAGGACTTCACCTGCAGACACACATTCGGCGAAAAGGTTTCGCATTGCGTGTCCCCGTCTTTCTCCTCGATTAACGTAGCAGCGCCGACATCTCACGCGTAACCGTGAACGCCAACGAGCCGGCGCCGACTGAACGTCGTCTCACTTTTTCCTTCCATGTTCAAGGTTCTTGTTTAGCTGGCTGTGCCTACCCTGATGAAGTTGCCCTCCTTATCAGAAACCAGAGCCATGGAGGGGATGCCAGCCTGCCTGCACTGCTCCAACAGCGTCTCCTGAGACTACAAAAGACACAAGGGGAAAAACAGTAAACAACATGACATTCTCACCGAGTGTGGAGTTTTCCGCTGCCGCCAATCAACACGGACCCCCGCTCTGGTTGTTCAGGAGTCTAATTTACCAGCAGACGAAAAAAAGGCAATTATCGCAAGTCTCGCAAGTGCTTTTCCTTTTTCTGCGCAGGACCTCTGCTGTGTAAGGGGGATGATACAGGATGATGGGGGAGGGGGGGGTTGGGGGGGGACACGCTCCGCTATGGTGGTGAGGGGGGGCATGCCGCTTGGCAGGCTGCCATTTTCTGTGTGCAGTCCTCAGAGGACGCCGTGGGTCCGTCCGGCTGACACATGGAATCCAGTCTGGACAGATTTAACACAGTGTGCTGAGAGCTAGTACGCAATTGGCCGGGGGCCTAGTGTCATCAGCGACCCCCCCGATGGGGTGACGTGAGCGGTTGCGGCCCTCAGAAAGCCTAATTCAATTGGAGAAACATTCAATAAAAAGCCAATTCCCAATTGCCGCTCTCCCCAGTCGCACTCGCTGGCGTGTCGGGCCAGCCCAGAGACACACGGACGGGTGACAGACACACACTTGGCCGCAGCCCTTCCAGTGGAAACGTTGGAAAACATCAAAGCATGTAAAGGAGAGTGATGGCGGCCACGTGGCGTCCCATTCCTCCACGGGGGCGTTCGGCGGGCCAGGGCTCTCTCCTGGAGCCCGTGCACACAGACGGCACCCCTAGCCCCGCTGCCAAGGCCTGTGTGTGCCTCTGTGTGCGTGTGCGTGTGTGTGTGTGTGCCCAGCTCAGTGCAGCGCGCTCAACCATGTCAAATGTGGCTGTGTGATTTATCCTCCTCAGACACGGCCAGGCGTTTGCATCTGGCCACTCCGTCACACACGTCTGACCGAGTGGCACCGAACAAGCCCTGCACTGTGTGTGTGTGTGTGTGTGTGTGTGTGTGTGTGTGTGTGTGTGTGTGTGTGTGTGTGTGTGTGTGTGTGTGTGTGTGTGTGTGTGTGTGTGTCTTCCCATCACGCTAGCGCCGAAGCGTCACATTTTCTGGACGAAGAAAATAAGTAAGAGAATAAAAACAGGCAACGCCGGGCAGCCGGCAGCCGGCGTTGCCCAAAGGCATGCGGGCAGCTTGGAGCCACATGTCTCCTTGGCTGAGGTTGGTTCCAACCAGTGTTGTTTTGTTTTAGATTTTCTTGAATCAGTTTATATTTGAATTGCATTACTGTATTATATTGTATTTCCAGTGATATTGAATTACGCTTCAGTGTAGTTTCAGTTTTATCTTCAGGAGTTCTTTGTCGCTGCCGTTTCAGTATCAGTTTGCAAGATCCAATTCAATTAAGTTTCAGTTTTAGTATCAGTTTTGTTAAAATTGCTTCTTTTTTTTTTTTAAACAAATCATTAAATCTGCGTTGTTCTGATCCATCCAAGTGCAAAGTAAAAATTCCAACTTATTGAAATGATCCAGGTCTTGGGCCACGGAGGTAAGCTTAGATTAAGGGCAAGTCTCGCCTAACAAAGGCTGTGAAATGTAAACAAGGAACCAAAAAGGGCTGTCCATCTGTATCACCTTTTTATTCCCTTTTAAAGTCCTCCGTTGCAATTCAGTTAACTTTTGCAGTGCCACATTCAGTTTCTATTTCAGTGAACAGAGGGCTTTCTCCACCAGCTTTCGCTGATTTCAGTTTCAGTTTCTGTGAACTACAGATCACTCTGGGTCCAGCCTTAGACATGCGCGGTTTCAACGCACTGGAGCCAATGAAAGCTCCAACGAGGGGGTTCACCATGAGTAGACCACCCCACTGCCCCGCCCCCCGGTCCATCTCAACATGGGTTAGGCTGCGGTTCAAGGGGATCCAGGTCCATATCGTCCACCTAATGTGGGCCTGGTGGGGATGGCCGCAAGGGGCCAGGCTGCCTGATGGCTCCATACGTCTCAGGAGCCCGACGTCTCCCGTTTCCAGCCAGGAGGAGACCTTTTGGAGGTTGAGGTGACCCCGTGGTGTTTTTTTTGCTTAATCCATGTCCAATTATGTGCAACAATGAAAACAGCGAAACCTAAGAAGGCTGTCATTGGAAAAGAGAGAGAGAGGAGAGAGAAGAGAGAAGAGAGAAGAGAAGAGAGAGAGAGAGAGAGAGAGAACAATGACAGGTTCTATTGAGGGACGGATTAAAGGAAGAAAAAAATGAAAAATGATGGGACTTTAGAATAATCACAGGTGGTGGAAAAAAGAAGACGCTTCAGCAGAAATACAAAGCCAGGGACTGGAGAAGGGTGGGGATGCTGTAATAACACACCACTTATAGACACACACACAGATCACTGTCGCACAAACATGGAGAATGTGACAGAGCTGTGGCATCGGTTCCTAGGAAGATCGTAGCCCTTTCCCGGAGAGCGCCAAATAACTTTACTTGAGTGGTCGAGCTCTTTCGTGATTATTCTACCCAATCAACCCGTGGTTTTCCTCAACACACACACACACACACACACACACACACACACACACACACACACACACACACACACACACACACACACACACACACACTAAAATGTAGCTCAGGTAGACAACTCATAACTTCAGCTCTCCATAAGTCCTCTTAATCCTCGTTAACGCTAACCACAGAAGAAGAGGGGCACACTATTCTGCTGTCTACCGCTTCAGATCCCAACCATGAGCACAATGGTGCGCCCTCTGCAGGAGAAGTGCTGTCATTACACAACAAACAGGACACATGGTTTGAAGATCTCCCTCCATGTGGTTGAAGGCCATGTTATTATTAACAATAACCACCATGGCAGTAAGTATGTGTATCTGTGGCCTATTGCAATGAAAGGTTCCACAAACGGCGCCCATAAGGCCCAGTGGGCTAAACCCAGTGCATTCACTGTGTCTGGATGTCTGATGTCTTCATTATGAACCGCTCACAAGGGGCGCAACAGTTTTGCATCAAATGTGAGCCATACTGGTGCTATTATTCCCTCCCCTTGTTTTTGGTGCTGGCCAGTATCCCTAACCACAACAGACCACCTGTGGTGGGCATTCTTGAGGAAGATGCTCAGCATGCACCTGCTATCCGCTGAAAATCATGAAAGAACATCACAGCATGCTACCCGGGATAAAAGTGTCCGCTAAATTACTCAGCAGTACAACATGTGGAGGAGGAGGAGGAGGAGGAAGAGGAGGAGGAAGAGGAGGAGGAGGCGGAGGTGGAGGAGGATGATGATGGTGGTGTTGAGTGAGCACCGACCTGTGAGACGTCATAGACGATGTCGGCGGGCACGCCGGCGCTCCACAGCTTCTGGACCACGGTGATGGCGCGAGGGACGGAGGTGTGGCCCACCGGCACCACCAGATAGTCAAAGGCGCTCACCACCGGCTAGCACCAGCAGAGACGCAACGACAAAGTGTTGTATGTTTAGATTTACAATTTAGGGCGAGACGCTTTTACACACATTCACATACTGACATACAGCGGAGTCAACCATGCAAGGTGACGGCCAGCTCATCACCCAGCCAGGGACACTCAGCGAGCAGGAGCCGGGGATCGAACTAGCAACCTTCCGGTTACAAGTCAACCCGCTCCACCTCCTGAGCTAAGCCGACCCCCAAGCGCCGCTGGTGACACTTTGATAAAAGCGAACACCAAATACATGTGAACATATATACATTTGTTTTGTTATTATCTTCATAGAATGCTCAAAGACTGTCCTGTGGTGAGCTGTTCCATGAACCAAGGCGAGCGAATAAGCACTGCTGGTGCTCCCGTCATATTGCATGAAAAATATAAACCTAAAATAACTTGCAGTGAAGCTAAGAGGAGTGATGATAGTTATTAGCATGTCGCTAAAAGTGGCAGAGCCTCGGGCAAAAAGGCATCATTAAAGTTGAAAACCTGTCTGCTGCACCTTCATTATAAATAATGATGAATATCAGAACAGCGCGTGCGTGCGTTTGTGTAAGCTCACCGGCTCCTCCATGCTGGCCATGGCAGCACACACTTTGTCCAGGGCCACACTGGCCCCTACTGCAGTGGGGGCCGGGGTGGTGGAGGCTGGCCCGCGGAACTCCAGCACCTGCCAATCAAACACAATCGACACAGGACCTCACGGTCAGACAGCCCTCCCGGATGGACTGCCTGCCTGAGGAGAGCGGCCGTTTAAGGCATCGGCCAGATGGGGTCCACGTGTCGATGCTCCCCAAGAGTGAACTTAAAGCAGCATGTCTGATAGTGGCCGTAAACGCTTTAAGCACTGCAGCATCGTTTTAGCACTGGCATGTCAGTGAACGCTCCTCCCCGCCAGACTTACCGACCCGACAGCAAGGCGATCAGTCCTGCCTTGCTGTGGAGTCGGTGGTCCATACGGAGACGGCCAACTGCCTTGGACTGACACCAGTCTAAGGCAGGACTGGTATCAGTCCTGCCTTGCTGTCGGGTGTGTACTGCGTATGTCGCACCCCACCCCCCCCACCCCACAACTCTGGCCTAGTGGGTAGGAGGCTTTAGGAACAGGGGTTCAGCATCTTGCTCAAGGGTGCCTGCAGGTGTAATCAGATCTATACGAGACGCGAGAGCAGCAGCCCACCAGTTGGTCGTAGCGTCCCCCTGCCGCCACGATGTCCGCCACCATGCGCTTGCGCTTGCGGATGAACGCCACAAACTGGAATATGACCCCGGAGTGGTGCTGGACCTTGTACACCAGCCCGAGGTTCACCACCACCTGTAAACAACAACAAACATCCAACAAAACAGGACCAAAGATTTGATAAAACAGCGAACCACTTTCAGACAGCAACAATAAAACAAAGCGCTCCACTGTAGCACTGCTTCAACCTCCTTGATGTTAATTGATGTCAAACCCCGCCTTTTCTTTTTCATATCAACATATGGTAGCTGTTGCTGTAGCTACTTTACAACCTTGCACAGCGGCAGCATCCTCGCATACGTGCAAACTTGGCCTTCGATCAGACTCTAAACTAAAACGCGAGAATGACGTGTGGCGGGGTCGCCCACCTGCAGCTTGACGCCCAGCCGCTGCAGCAGCGCCGTGAGCTCCTCCAGGTCCTTGTGGCCCTGCTTGACCAGCTGGGTGACGGCCGTCTTCTGCTTGGTGAGCGAGGTCAGCAGCGGCGCCAGGCTGGCCAGGTCGCCCTTCTGCTCGATGTACTTGTAGAGCGTCTGCACCTGCGCGCCACAAACAGCGTGGTGAGGGTCTCACTCAAACAGCCCCAGGGGGAGACGTCAACACAGGGCCGTGTTTCCACAGCGTGCAGTGACAACACTCACGCTATTGGTGGACAGTGACATGTTGCAGAACTTGGCCTCCACTTCCCTTTTGGTCAGCTTCTCACTCTTTGAGGGGGGGGAGGGAGGGGGGGGGGGGGAAGAGAAACAAGGGGTCAAAGATTACACACCGGTTAGATAATATCCTGTGCACCGTGGCGGGTGGGGTCTGTCCCCGGGCCGTGCTTGGCTTGGCTCGAAGAGATTATGGATACGGCCCTGCAAACATCTGTGCCGCAGGTGTGTGCGTGTGTGTGTGTGTGTGTGTGTGTGCTGACCATGGCGTCACACAGTATGTTGGAGGCGTGGCTCAGCTTGTCCTCAGGCACGCCGCTGTGGAGCAGGATGGCCTTCAGCAGGCTGGTGTGGTTCAGGTAGATGTTGTAGTTCCTCTCCTGCAGTCAAGAGAAACACCAGGCTTTAACTTTCCCAAACCAACACCTGATATCGCTCCCTCACCAAGCAACGCACCAATAACCGCTTCCTGCACCACACCCTCAGTGTGAGTGAGTGAGTGTGCATGTGTGTGTGCATCTGTGTGTGCGTTTGTCTGTGTGTGCATGTGTGCGTGTATGTGTGCGTGTGTGCGCGCGTGCGTGCGTGTACACAATGTGTCCCTCTGCCCTTCTCCGTGACTCCCCCCTGTGGTGTTAAAAGCCTCCACCCAAACAGTTTACAAACACATGCATACCACATTTTCACATCAAGTGTCCTCACACATTTTACAGAACAAAGCTAATGTTTCAGTGCTCATGTAATGGACGAATATTTGCAGAGAGGACAAATGATTTGCACCATTATTTTATGTTTAAAAGCAATTAAGGTTCTAGTATTGCACCAGACTTGTTTTTGGAGCCGCACCACAAGCCAATAGGGCCTGGACATAAGAACGCATCGTTGGACTTTGTGTTGGCAATACGTCGCCATATTGAGAGGACTTTGAGACTATTACTGTAAAATCCTAATTAGAGGGAAATAAACTGGAACCTTGGCTCGTGAAAACGTAATAAAAAATTACATAAAAAATGCTTTGGCAATTTCCAAAAACAAAATCATCTTCACATAATGACAACCCCTTTTCATCCCGCTCAGCAGCACGCATGCCGTGCTGAGCGTCGCTACGGCGACGGGCCTAGGAGTAGTAACAGGCGCCGCGGGGGGGGGGCCTTTAGGGCGCCTTTGACGCTGACCTGCAGGGCGGGGAACTCCTGGATGATCTCGGAGATGGTGTAGATGACCTCGGCGTCGGGGAGCAGGCTGTTGGTGACGGGGGAGACGATGTCGAAGGCGCACTCCAGCAGCTCCCTGGGGTGGGCGCGGTCGTGCTTCCGTGGCCGGAACACTCGCTCAATGCTGTACCTTTGGGAGGGAGGGAGAGGAGGAGGGAGGGAGAGGGTGACCAGGGAGCCGGAGGGAGGAGACTCCTGAATCACCTAACTCAGTGAATTAAAAACCTGCAGACATCAGGAGATATTATTATATCTACATTATCGTGTATTTTCAATTATTAAAAGACAATTGATGATTGATGATACCAGGAATATATATTTTATATTCATTATTCATAATACTACTATGAATTCATGAATCAATATTAATCCCTTTTTTTTCTTATCTCATTAACATCACATTAACATAAATTGAGTGCTGAAACCGTACCTCTTCAAGTTGGTGATTTTAATGCGCGCGACATATCTGGCGAATGCCATCTGCGGAGAAGAGAAACCCATTAAGGAAGCCAGATCAAAGAGGGCGCTGGGCACCGTTGGAGGGACACCTCACAGTGCTGCCAGCCAGGCTGTAATAAATCACTGTGTGGAAACAGCCATTTAGTCCTCTGGCCTTCCTGAGCCCAGATCTGAGGAGCTACTGCTGATTGCAGGCTCACACTCTCCGTGTGTGTGTGTGTGTGTTAGTGTGTTAGTGTGTGTGTGTGTGTGTGTGTGTATGTATGTGTGTGTGTTTTTCTGCATGCGTGCGTGATTTTGTGCGTTTGTGTGTGTGCGTATGTATGTGCGCGTGTGTTTTTGTGCGTGCGTATGTATGTGCGTGTGCACGTGTGATCCTCACTCGGAGGTCAAAGGGCAGTGTGACCAGCATTCCGCTGTGGTCCATGAAGCAGGCCAGCTCGGTGCCCTCGTACAACTTCCTGTTCCTGGGAAGGAACAGGGGGGTTTGGAGACGCACGGCACCTGGAGGTACAGGAGTGCACACACACACACACACACACACACACACACACACACACACACACACACACACACACACACACACACACACACACACACACACACACACACACACACACACACACACACACACACACACACACTTTCCTTGTTATCCTGAGGTCTGTGCACGCACACACACACACGCGCAATGATGCTAAACTTACACCAGGATGTCCAACAACATTTCCATAAGATAACATAACCCTGGGCCGGCGGGGTACAGATGTATGCCCTGGGTAGATCCAGGGGGAAACGTGCATAAACACATATCTGCAGCTGGGTGTCATCAGCGGTGAGTGGGGACTGAAATAGCCGCGGCTGGCTTCACCTGCGCCTCTCCCCCACCCCCCACCCCCGACCCCCACCCGTCACACAATGTGGGGCCTGTTCTGGAGCCCGACGCTGCAGCAGATGGCTGATCCAGGACTGCAACGAGACCCAGCGCCGCACAGCGGGTCAGGAGTCCAGGTGGGCCCCACACACACACACACACACACGCACACACACACGAAAGCATGCAAATAGACACACACACACACACACACACAAGCGTGCAAACAGACACACACAAACACACACAAGCGTGCAAACATTGCATGCGTGCATGTTCATATGATGCTCTCTCTCACACACACACACACACACACACACACACACACACACACACACACACACACACACACACACACACACACACACACACACACACACACACAGTATGTGAACAGTGTGCGTGTGCGATAAGCAGGGGACTGACCGTGCTTCTTGAAGGTTCTGGTGATGGTTTCGTACACATACTGTTGCAATTTGGCGCTGTTGAAATGGAAGCTGCCCTGGAGGGGAAGAGAGCAAACAAACAAAGGCTCTGTCAGAGGGACGCAGCGGAGAGGACGACCGCGGGGCCCACCGCTGACCGCCAGCCTGGCCCTGCATCGGACCGTGCTCACAGCCCTGGTGAGTGAGGGGTGACACACGGAGGACCACGGAGAGGCTCTCCTTATGAACGTGTCTGCAGTGACCCCTAGAGGTGAAGGGGAGCAACGACACCGCAGGGATGACGCCTCACGCTGTGTGGTCCTCTCTTTTCTGGTCCGCTCGTCAGTATTAGAGCAATTTTTCTCATGGGTTGATAAAAATAGTCAACATTAATTAATTAGTTTTCTCTCACCGCATCACGCAGAAGTATACGTGTTTTAACCCCAAAAAGTTTCCATTTATTCTTTATGATGAAAGCAATTATATATATAATGTTAATACTTTTAGATTTTTTTACTTCATTTTAAATTGTTAAAAATGTACACATTTCTTAATGACACCCATCCTGGCATAAGCACTCATTATCCGAATCGAAACTGTGAACCTCTATGTGGACAGTCAACACTTCTAGTCTACAAACAACAACAACAACAACAACAACACCCGTCCAGACCCCCTGCCGCCCCGCCCCGCCCCACGCACCTTGTCGTGGTCCATGTCGTAGGCGAAGTCCATGACGGGCGTGGTGTTCTGGGCGAACAGCTGGCCCACCATGGAGCGGTAGGCCTTGCCGTTGACGTTGGCCATGGTGTGCTGCAGCACCTCGTGCAGCTCCGACTCCTCCATCAGGGGCGGCGGCAGCAGCTCGCTCCGCAGCAGCTCCTGGGCCGTGGGCCGCAGCGCCGGGTCGTGGTTCAGCAGCCACAGCATCACCTTCCTCTGGGGGGGGGGGGGGGGGGCGGCGGGGCGGGGGATGAATGCAGCTTTCTTCACAAGAAGTCTTAAGTCAACTTCTGACTTCTAGTGAAGAAAGCCGCATACATTGACTCTCTTTCATATGATCCTAGAACGGCATGTATGGCGGCCACAACGGAATGTCGATATTTCTGGGACAGGAGAAGGAATAACTTCTTCAATATATACAACATACCATCTAGAGATCTAGAGTCTAGAGATAATTTTTCCTTAGGCTACACAATTTAAAGGAAAGCCAAACATGGTGTTTGAGCTGGTCCCTCCCAGCCTTCTAAGGCTTCTGCCCCCAACTTCTGGGGGAAGCACTTTAATGGTTGAGCGCGGGGCTATATCACTGGTCAGGGTTAGGGTTAGGGCTGGTCAGGCTCTCTCTCCCCTGCCCAAGCCTCCGGCTGCATCAGATCTTTGGTTGCAAGATAACGTTATTAACTTTTTAAAACTTAACTTTTACGTTTTTAAAACTTTGTTCATTGCAGTGGAGATTTGGACCACGACCCCCCCCCCATATCACCACTAAGTAACCCACTTCATTACTTTTCCTAGAGAGTAATGAATTCCTTTAGAGTTTGGTTTTCCTTTAGGGGGGACGACTGCTGCTAAAACCCCTCAATTGTTTCCTTAAATAAATCCCCTCATTATCGAGGATTAAACCCGCTGACGACTGTACTGCCGCCACATGGCCTGTGGTCGGCTACGCTCCACAGACGCTATACGGAGCAACCGCCACGCTAACAGACCAACGAGGGGCTCGCCGCGCACCTGCATCCCGGTCTCGTACTGCCCAAAGTCCTCCGGGAAGTCAATGGCCTCCTGTTGAAAGACAAAAGAAGGACATGTGGTGAACAGCCACGACCCCGCCCCGCCCACCATCCACCCCCCCACCCCCCCGCCCGACCACCACAGTCTCAGTCGGGGATACGGGGGAGCAAGGGAGACTCACCGTGCGTAGCTGGCCAATCACGGAGATCCGCTCCGAGCCGGTGGTCATGGGTCGGTAGGACATCTCGAACAGGATGATCCCCAGGCTGAACAGGTCCACTTTCTGGGGGACGGAGAGGACAGGGAGGGGGGGGGGGGGGGGGGGGGGCCGGAGACACGGAGTGATGTTAGGCTCGCGGAGGGTTAATGAGGCGGATTGCGTGAGCACTTTGGGAGGGGGGGGGGGATTAAGAGTCGTGCTGGAGCATGTGGGACCGGGCTCTCCAGCTATAGGTGCTAGGCCTCATGAAGCCCTCCCCTGTGCTGTGAGTCATGCGTGTGCTCTGGTTCCCTGGTGGTCCAGGGGTGAGGAGTCATTACTCTCCACGCAATCGCCCTGCGGTGGAATCCTCATCGGGGAACAATGACGTCCTGAATTTACCATCTGGGATTAATTAAAATGTCCGTGTGCTCTATTAACATAGAAAATACGACATTCGATAATAAACAGATTTTGTAGACGGGGTTAGAGGGCGTACCTGGTTGTAGGTGGCCTTGGCGTTCCCCTGGACCTCTGGGCTGACGTAGAGGGCTGTACCCACCATGCCCGTCATGTTGCCTGGCAGGGCAAAGATGGAACAAAAGCATCGCAGCTGGTCAGTAAACAGAGCAGAGCCAAGCCAGGACAGCAGGGGGTAAGGTTGCAGTGTTGTGCATGAACTAGTTCAAAAGAACTAGTTCATTGAACAAGTTCATTTTTCTATGAACTTTGAACTGAACGTAACATATTTTTAACTAAAGAACTTGAACTAGTTCAGATTTATTAAGTATGAACTGAACTTTGAACTAGTTCATGTGAAGTGTGAACTTGCACAACACTGTAAGGGTGTTACCACAGAGTGGATAAAGGACAGTGTTTAGACTCGTTGGTTACCTGTAGGATCCGGCTTAGGCATCACCGCAGGGCCAGTCTCCTCCAGCTCCAGTTTACCCGCAGCCTGGAGACCAGTAACCAGGAGATGGACATTAGCACCCCCTAATGGTGCAATTAAGACTGGACAAATCAATATAATCGCTTTCAATTACCATCAAGGTATATATATATATATTTGTACGTTACATTAGACATTAGAATTATGTTTATGTCGTACGGTCTTCAGGGTTGTGTGGTCTGTGTAATTAATTAATTCAACCATCTTAATCAACTGATAATAACTTGACTGGATCATTATATTCATGGTTCTCAAAGTAAAAGGATCATAAGTTAGGGCTTGTGACTGTGAGTTACATGATGATGAACAATTATGATCCATGGCTCTGTTATGGATGAAGTGGAATAAAATGATTGATTGTATGTTTTAATTAATAATTAAAATATAATTAACACAGAGATATATCTATATAGTGTATATTAATAGCAGGCAGCCTTTCCCTCCTACCACATTAGCTCGGTGGTCAGTTGCCAGGCCAAAGTCTCCTATCTTCACATGGTCCTGGGAGTCCAGGAAAATGTTGACAGGCTTCAGGTCTCTGTGGATCATGCCCTGGTGGAGGAGAGGAGAGAAGGAAAGGAGAAAGGGAGAGGAGAAAAGGAGAGGAGTTTGAGAGCAGAGACAGAGAGGATTAGAGAGAAAGTAGTGAAATGTTAATGACAAAACCACCTTAAACCACCTAAAAAAAATCCAAGGACAAAGGATAGAATCATAATAACCAAATGGTACAAACTGTACATTATGCATGAAAAAGTCAAGCTAATCCTGGGACAAACCTACACTTTTTAATTATGCTCAATTCAAACTGATTGTTGCACGTTTTACTTTTAATAACTGAACCTGTGGCTGCAGTGAAAGCAAGCCTCTCGTTCCGGTGTGCGTTGACTGAATCCATTCCTAAGGACGATCCCTCCACAAGCCCCCGCATTAACCCTGAAGGCCTCCTTGACAACACATCTGTGTTATGTGGTGTGAAATTATCAAAGCATATCCCATGTAGATGAAAGCAAGATCGTGTCATTTTGCTGGCGGAGCATGAGAGGGGAATGAACCCGAAGCAGACCTCGACTTAACCTCGCGGCGTTTCTCCCGCACGCGCTCTCGCCTGAGCGCACGGGACACCGCAAGCAAGGCGCTAACTATTCCACCCGTCACTTAATTCATCTCACTCCGCATCACCTCCGCCACGCAAGGCCTGAGTAGAAACAGAGACGCTCGCTTCGACTTCACACACACTTCTGGCGGCGTGTTACCATGTTTTCAAACCCATCTGTTTGACACACACACGCAGACACACACAGAGATTGACACACACACACACACAGACCTGCTCATGGATGTACGCGAGGCCGTCCAGGATTTCCCTGAAGAGCCTCCACAGTCGGCTGCTGTCCTCGTGCAACCCCTGGTCGATGGTGTCCCTCAACGTGCTCTTCTCGCAGTACTCCATCTGTGGGACGGTGGTTGTTGTTGTTATTTCATCAGGCCAACGGGCCCCTCTAGTGGTGAGTCGGTGGTACCGCAGCCCCCGCTGGTGTGCCCTTACCTGTATGTACAGGTAATGTGCGATGAGGGTGGGTCGCTCCGAGTCTGTGCTCTCGGTCGTGTCGACCGCTTGCCTTTTGCTTGGTTCGACCTACGTTCCAAAAAATATATATATATATATGCCGTTAATAAAATGGTAAAGAAAAAGCAAAATAAATAGTAACGATAAGTCAGCGCGGTGAAGGTTTTACCAGTGACAGGTCCACGGCGCTCTCATCGCCGTTATCGAAGATGACGTCGCTCTCTGAGTCCGAGTCCGACGGCCTGCATCCACCGAGAACCAACAGTCACTAGTCAGCCATCGCTCTGGATTCAAAACGCAAAAGAACCAACGGGGCGACGGAGCGACACTCACAGAAACGACGCCCCGAACACGTCTTCGTCGTCGTCGTCGTCGTCGTCGTCGTCGTCCTCCTCGCTGGAGGGGCGCCCGCTGCACTTGGCGCTGGACGACCTCTCGATGGACGTGGACCACTCCACCGAGCTGGCCAGCGCCGGCGGCGGGGCGTTCTTCTCCACGTCGTCGGCCAGGCCCAGGGTGTTCAGGCCGAGCGAGTGGCCCCTGGCCGCCGCCGCCGCCCTTGGCTTGTCGGCGGGGCTGCGGGGCTCGGAGCTGTCGGAGCAGTCGAACCCGGAGGCGGCGGGCGGCGTCTCGTGGCGCTCGATCCAGGCGTTGTAGTAGCGCACGATGTTCTCGTGGTTGAGGCGCGACAGCAGCGTCACCTCGCCCTTGATGCGGCGGAACTGCTTGCTGGCCGGGTTGACCTGGATGCGCTTCACCGCGTAGTAGCAGCCGTCCAGCTTGTTCTTGACCTGGAGGTGGAAAAGGGGAAGGACGCGGGTAGTTGATGGGAACAGGGGCAGGACAGTGTAGAGCAGTGGTTCCCAAATGGGGGGGTACGCGTACCCCGAGGGGTACTGCAGGGGTACTGTGGGTGGTACTCCGCAGTGAAATTTGTGAACCGTGTCAATTCTTTTTTTAACCTTGAGCAAGTTTCAATTCTGAAAGTGGTTGATAAGTGGTCGAAACACCAAAATGTCGTCAGTTTCAGGAAGAATATATTTGAATGGGATTCACCTCTACGTGCTCTGAGCCTCCCCTGGCGCTGAGCTTCTTTTGTGTGGAGAAATTAGCCCAGGCCCATGTTTCTCACTAAATTGTGACTATTTGCACCCATTTAATATTCATGTTTACACTGTCAAATAGAACACACATTACATCATTTACGTTCCCCTGCTAGCCCTCCCCCAGGGCAGAACTCATTCCGAGCGGCGCACCTTGATGACCGCCCCGAAGGCTCCCTTCCCCAGCAGCTGGAGCTCCTCAAACTCGTGGAAGTAGCGGGAGAACTGGGGCTGCAGCACGGCGCTGAAGGGGGCGCCCAGGATGTGGCTGTGGGGCAGCACCGACGACGGGAAATCCTCCGCCTCCACTGGGGACAGACCACAACAACACCGCTCAGACGGGGAACAGACCACAACAACACGGTCAGACGGGGAACAGACCACAACAACGCGGTCAGACGGGGAACAGACCACAACAACGCGGTCAGACGGGGAACAGACCACAACAACGCGGTCAGACGGGGAACAGACCACAACAACACCGCTCAGACGGGGAACAGACCACAACAACACGGTCAGACGGGGAACAGACCACAACAACGCGGTCAGACGGGGAACAGACCACAACAACGCGGTCAGACAGGCAACAGACCACAACAACACGGTCAGACGGGGAACAGACCACAACAACGCGGTCAGACGGGGAACAGACCACAACAATGCGGGCAGACGAGGAACAGACCACAACAACGCGGTCAGACGGGGAACAGACCACAACAATGCGGGCAGACGAGGAACAGACCACAACAACACCCAGTGTTTCCCACAGACCAGGTGGGGGGGGGGGGGGGGGGGGGGAACACGGGCTGGCGGAGTTGTTGACGGGGGGGGGGGGGGGGGGGGGAACAGACCACAACAACACCGGCCAGACAGGAGAGCGAACGGCGACGAGAATACCAAAGTAACAGGACACTTTGGGTTAAGTGAGTCCGCCAAATGGAAACGATGTTATTTGGTGTTTAAAAAAAAACATTTTCCTTTTTTGTGAGTTGTCCCACAGTTTTACGATCGAGGTCCTTTATTTAAGAAAATAATTACGATATATCACAAGTTATCCGGTTCATCATAAAAATGACATATAACATATACATAACATATAAAACGCTTAAATTCATTCATAAACCCATAAAGGCATAAACTGCCCTAAATAAATGTCTCAGTTAGTTTTCCGATGTGTGTGTGTGTGTGTGTGCGGTGCCCGCTGTACCTTCTGGGCTGGAGTCCCGGGCTTGTGGGACTGGCTTCGGCGGTGGGGGGTTGAGGAAGGGGTGTTCAAGGAGCTGCTGGGTGTTCCAGCGGTCCACGTCGTTCACACACACACACCTGGCGTCAGAAGAGCACCACGTTAATACATCGTCACACACACACACACACACACACACACACACACACACACACACACACACACACACACACACACACACACACACACACACACACACACACACACACACACACACACACACACACACACACACGGTTAATGAAGCTTGTTGTTTGTCAGTGTGGTTTTGAAGCACCCAATCTGCATTCTATTAATCACATTTAAAGGAGCTGGTTAGTATTTTAGCTGTGTGAATAATAGGGGGATGGAATACCAACATAGGCATGTAAAACATGTTAGAAAAGCACACAAGCGCTACAATGTCAATGCAGGCGTGACCCACTTTCTAACCCGGTTTAGAAGAGTCCGCGCCCTTCAAACACACAAAGCGCCACAGCAAACACACCGGGCCAGGTCACGTGTCAGGGTGTGTGCGTGATAAAGGACAACGTGTGACAAAGAGCCGCACGCGTCGCCGCGCTCTGAGACCCACCGCTTGAGGAAGTCCTGGAAGTCGCCGGGCAGGGCGGCGGGCACCACCACCGGGTACTCCTTCACCTCCTTCCCCTGGCTCAGCGCCAGCAGCATCAGCCCCAGGCTCCACACGTCGCCCTTCTTGCCCGTGCGGGCGGGCAGGGCCGTCTCCTCGCAGAAGCGCACGCGGGCCTGCTCGAACACCTCCTCCTTCAGCACGTCGCTCAGCCTCTTGGACAGGCTGTAGTCCGTGAGCCGCACGTCGCCGCGCGGGTCCAGCAGCACGCTGGAGGCGCCCAGCTGCTTGTGGACCACCGAGTTGGCGTGCAGGTAGTCCAGGGCGGCCAGCAGCTGGGCGGCGTGCTGCCGCAGCCGCTCTGGGGGCACGGGGGTGTGGCTGAGCAGGCTCTGGTTGAGGGTGGTCCCGGCCACGTGCTCCACCAGCAGGTCCACCACCAGGCAGTCATCCCGCTCGCTGGAGCTCAGCGCCTGGTAGTGCACCAGGTGGGGGTGCTCCAGCCGCAGCAGGGAGCTCAGCTCGCTCTCCGCGCCGTGGATCTGTGGGGGGCGAGGCGGGGACAACGGGTGTGAGTGAAACACACACAGGGCCCTGGTTAGGCGGTCTAAAGCGCAGACGTCAAGGCGCAAAGTCAAAGTACTTTGTGGGCGGTTCTACGGCGCTGTTGCTTTTATGACGGCGAGATAAATGAGCCTTGCGCCCGGCGCAAATCTAGAATGGGTTGGGCTGAAACCTGTGTGTTGTGGGCGTAACGTGCAATAAACCAATGCGAGTTCCACCTGCCATCCCCTTTAAGACCCAGCGCATTTGACTTGGCAAGTTTATATTTTGACAGCGCATTTGCAGTCTCCACTGAGACAGATGCATGACCACATGAATTTCAAACTTCAAATGGCTCAGTTTATGGCCAAATAATAGGCATAATTCACACATGGAATAGCGTTTTCTTCTCCAACTTCAGAAACACTGATTCGTCATGTAAATTGCTGCAAAGACAACTTAAAACATATATTATATGCGGACGCGGTCCTCGATGGCCACAACTGTGGGTCTATTTAATGATATGCGGAAATACATTAACAAACATTGTTTGTTACCAGTATTGTATACATTATCGTTATCGACTTGTGTTCATAATATGCATGTGTCCCCCCGTTAATATACATCGCCATTGACTGTATTATGTGTTACGTGTTTAGTTTGCGTGTGTTTAAACAGATGGGTGTGCACACATACGCGCACCAAGCATCACCCGCATTCATTCATTCTTTTAAACACTCGCGGTAAACTATGTTTTCTCACGATCAAATACTAATCAATCCTAAAAGTAATGGGCTTGTACACGATGTCTGTGTCAAGAACATATGTGTTTGCTGTACTGTGTTTGCAGATGCATTGATTTAAAAGTACAACTTACTGCTGTATCAGCTGTTCTTTCCCAAATCTTTTAACCAACCCTTTACCCTAAAATTAGATTTTGTTTTGGAAGCCTGGAATATACTTTGCTCGAATGTATTATTGTTATTATTATTATTATTTTAACGCATGCCATAGCCTACTCTACTTCATTTATGTTCATTCATGCAGCCCTATTGAAAAAAATGTTTCCACAATCCACACGCTATTTCTATGCAGTTTCACACGTATGAATAATCTTTGACATCATAATATTCAAATCAGGTTAATAGTTTGCATGTTTGTGCTGTGTATAGCCTACGTGTGTGTAAGCGTAGGCTATGTTGTAGTTCCGACCTGCCATGGCACGTCAAAATAGTTAATAGTTGAGTTTGACTGTTGGGACTCGCCTGCTTTTTACAGTATTCGATTTTGCTCTTCTCCTGCTCAGTGAAGAACTTCCCCATCTTCTTGTTCCATTGCAGTGACCACTCATAGACCACCACGAAGTCCCCCGAGTGGGCCTCCAGCCCACAGTACACGCTGCGGCCCAGGCGCTCACTCTCACCTGCAGGAAACACATTACCGCCTCACGCATGAATATACAGTAGAAGTGCTGACCAACAGTCAAATGTCCGAACTGGGCTGTCCGACCCAGAACGCAGGGCCCTGGGTGAGCGCTTCTTACCCAGGCACTTCCCTCGGTGGACCAGCAGTTCCCCCGCGGTTCCTTTGTTGAAGAGGAGTGGATTCGGCAGGGGAGGGCTGTCTTCGTTGAATGTCTCTCGTCTGGTAAAGACTCGGTGAGGTTAGAAGCGGATTCAGTCGTTTAGCACTAAACACTTTTATCCAAAGATGGAGAAGTGAGATTGAGACCATCAAAGATTACAATCAAAGTTGGAGAAACAAAAAAAAATGAAAAAGGTAATAAAATAACAAATATTAAGTAGGTCATTTATATCAGATTTGTACAAATTTGGATAAAAAACAACTTTATTTATAGTTATTAAGTAACTAGGTTTATATAACTAGTGCATAGTAGTTGTAGCTCAGACCTAATACATACCACATGGCAGAGCATGGCTCCATCCTAAAGTGTTGCTCTACTTAAGGCTTCAGCCTTGTCTGGGGGGGGGGGGGGGGGGGGGGGGTACCTGTGGCGGGTGTTGGAGGTGGTCCGTCGCCGGGGGCCGACGGCTCTCTTGGGGTCCGGGGGTTCAGGGATTGGTCCGGTGGAGCTGGGTGAGCTCCGGCCCAGCAGGGGCTCTGTCGTGGGGGGCTGCTCCATACTCTCAAGACGCTCCTGAGGGGAAAACGGCACATTTATCCAACTTATTATCTGCTTATCTCCGCAGTAATTAGGCCCAAGGTAGGGTCGTTTCTGGACTCCCAGCACAAAGGTTCTGAGATCGATCCCTAATGACAGCAGCCTTGAGCCAGATACCCATCTGCTCATTAAAGGTGACATATTATACCACCAGGTGTGAGCGGGATTAGCCATTACAAGCCGTTTTGAAAATCTGCCTCTCCGGACATCAAAAGTAGGCGTGTCCACCTAGATGTATGACGGATAGATGAGCAACGTTTGCTACAGTCCACTGGGTAGGCTGGTAGACTGATCTATCCAGCACACATCTAGGTGGACACGCCCACTTGTGATGTCAGAAGAGGCAGATTTTCAAAACGGCTTGTAATGGCTAATCACACTCACATCTGGTGGTATAATATAACATGAATCTGAAGTATCTGAAGTCGCTTTGGATCAAAATATCTACTTCATGACTAAATAGTGAAAGTGTGTTGTCTATGCTGGTTGTGTTTCAGTGTAGTGGGGTTGTACAATTTCAGTATAGCCCCACTTACTTCCATCAAATGAATGGGGAAAGGGCAGAAACAGTGCCTTGGCAGGCAAACAGAAGAGACTTTGTACCTTTTTGAATATTCATTCATTTGTTCATTCATTCACATGAACACAGCAACGATAGGAGTGTCAGGCTGAAAATGGGAATGTTCCACACACCAGTTTGGCCATTTCTTTTCTTCTCTTCTCTTCCCGTTTCTCCTCCTCCCTTCTCTGGATTTCAGCCATGATCTCCTTCTCCTAGAAAACCAAACAGACACCATGCAGGCTAGCCTATAGACAAGGTCCCCCCCTAAAATATATTCCACAGAACACCCTCTAGGATCTGCTTCAGTGTGTGGTAAAGGGCGTGGCCACTCACCATGTCCTCCTCCTGCTTACGTCGTTGGTCCAGCCTCCGTTTCTCCTCCAGGTCCAGTTTCTCTTGATGGCGTCGCTGGTTCTTCAGCATCTCCTCGTGGAAGGAGCTCGGCGGGGGCTTGTTGTACTTGCTCAGGAAACCCTGGACATGGTCAGCCAGCTCATAGATCATCACCTGTGGGAGAGGACAGTTGGTTAAAGGATGTGTGTGTGTGTGTGTGTGTGTGTGTGTGTGTGTGTGTGTGTGTGTGTGTGTGTGTGTGTGTGTGTGTGTGTGTGTGTGCGTGCGTGCGTGCGTGCGTGCGTGTACCTCTCCACGCCGCACCGATACGAGCTTGGTCAGCTCATTGAGAAGACACTGGAGGTTTTCATTGGAGAGGCCTTTGGCATTTTTCAGCTCCAACTCGGGAGGCCTGTCGGATATATATTACAGACAGTCGGTTACATACGTATAACTATCCCATTCTGCTCTCTGGACAGCTGCTGCCATGTTCATACTCACACTCACACTAGCAGATGGCTTGTGGGTATGGCACAGGTGGTGTATTCAACATGACATGTACTTACGCATCGGGGTACGTGGCCGGGCATTTGACCTGCAAGTCTACGGCCACGTAGGATTCCTGTCCGGTGTTGAGGCCATTGGGTCGCAGGTAGAGGTACACCTCCGGAGGCCTTTTGATCTGAAGTACATGCAAACAACCGTCATGCATGAAGGATCTCTAATATGGTAGCCACAACAACTCTCAAAGCTGCTACACACTATGTGCATTAGCTTCATGTTTGTATATGAAATACCTTCCATTTATCGTTATTTCGTAAATCCTTAAAATCATCCCCGAAGATAGACGAAAGGGCCTCTAGTTCGTTTTCCTGATGAACTAAATAGTCATCCCGCTCTTCAGTAAAAGTATGCGGACTATTCATGCTTCTGACCAAACTACATCGCACTCATATTCACACATTCACATCCCGTAAGAAAGAGCCCACCGCTCGTTGAAGGCGCGTTTGCAAAGTAAAAAAAAAAAACAAAGCTTTCCGACTACAAGTTGTTCACAAGTGACCGATCTGTCAGGTTAGATACAGGCTGCTGCACGGAGTGGACTCGACCACAACAACGCTGCAACTCTGGCGCGTTCCACGTCGTCCCGTCGCAGAAGAAACGTCACCACACAACGTGGTTATTTTGTAATCTGCCACTAGGTGGCAGTGTTTCACACTTAAATTACTTGGCAACGTTTGTGGAAGTAATGCAGCGACTTGATGATGATCGTTGACAGTTTTCTGATACGGGTGGCTCGAGGGTGTCTATGATTGGTGGCTGAGTAATTTAGAGTGGCCTTGGGACAATAATGTAGAAATATGATTCAAGTACATTAAAGAGTAAGAGATTGCACAAATTCGAAAACAAGCCTCCATTATGTATTATGCAGTATCCCCCCCCAAGGTAGGACGTTCACGGAGAGACAGTGTGATGGAAGGTCCAGCCCCCTTCATCCAGCCTCTATCTGTGGAGATAGAGAGGAAACACTATTAATAGGACGCTTCGGTGTCTGGGGGCACGACTTCACATTCCCCCCTGAGACGAGATGCCACCAAGATACCCCTTGGCCTTACTCACTACCTCAGGGGTGCTCTGGTCTCACCCAATTGACTCAGAAAGGCGCTACATTTTTGAAACAGTATACCCCTGTTCGGATCACTTCTGCTTCCTCTCCCTGTCTCTGATTCAGATTTTGAGTATGGGCAGTTGGCCTTACCAGATGTGTGGACTGAAGTGGTGTCGCGACATACCAATGGCTCATTGAATTATGCGTTCTACAACAAGGCTGCATAGAGGACGGTATTACCTCATAAGGTCCAGTGTACACCAAGGGGAGATAAAGTGCAGATATTGGGGCGGGACAAATATGGAACTCATATCACACACTGGCCCTAGCGGAGCTGCGGCAGTTGGCTGCACATTAATGACAGGGGCGCTCACAATGACCTTACAAGGAGACGGCTGGGCCAATCAGGACGAGGCAGCGAGAGCCACGAGCCACTGAGACAGTGAGACCAGACACAGACCCCAAGTGGCATTACCGTCAGCTGTTCCTTGTGTTAGGTGGGCTCAGCGCGCGCACACACACACACACACACACACACACACACATACTCACACACATGCTCGCACACGCTCACACACATGATCACACACATACACACTCACAGACATACATAAACACATGCACACACACACTTGTGCGCTTGCATACACACACACACACACACACACACACACACACACACACACACACACATACATACTGACACACACACAGACACAGACGCACACAGGCCCACACACACATACTAACACACACACACACACACACACACACAGGCCCACACACACAAACACAAACCCAAACACACACAAAGAAGAGTGATAGAGAGACAGACTCGCACACACACACACACACACACGCACACACACACACACACACACACACACACACGCACATGCACATGCACACACACTGTTCTGAGTCATGGTGGATGGTTTATCCACCTCCTTAACCAGACATCTCATGTCATGTTGCTTCTGGGGATTTAGTAGTTGATCCTGGGGTCTAATCTGATAGGTGGCTGGATGACCGGATCGGATAGTATGGTAGGGGTATGCAGCGGAACATGATACTGAGGTCACACATTGTGTTTGTAAGTGAAGCCAAGGGAGGCTTAATGGGTTCACGCCTCATGTCGACTTCATTGAATGACATCATTGTTTCTTAGGTTCTCACCTGTATTCATGATAACTGCTGTATAATTACATTAAATAGTTATTCAATCATGCTTTGCAATATATACGTTTCCCTGAACATTTCAGGTGAATAACAGAACACAATATATTTAGAAAACTTTAAGCTTGAAGGCTTAAGGAAGAGAGCATTATTGCTTCACCAAGTACAACTCAAAAATACATTTAACATGATGTTAAATGTATTTCTTACTCTATTAGCTATATACTAATTATCAATAACATCTTAGAATAGAATAAGGAGGCATCAGCTCATGTTGCTCAAATTCCTTTTTTACTAGTTCATGACATACGTTAAGGTTTACTGGCTTGTTGATCTATATGTTTTTTACTGGCAGCTCTTTTTGGACTTGTGTGAACTCTAAGCCCCGCCCCCTGGTCCCCAGACCCAGCCACAGACTTATTTAAGGCCTGCTCAAATCCTGGGCCTTTGTCCCAGTGGAAGCATCCGTCTATCCGTGCAACTAGGTGAGTACGTCCAGGACTTGATGGAGCTTCTAACTCTGCTTTTACTCAGCTTTCCTCCTTCAATTTATTTTTAATTTCCTCTTCCTTTCATTCTTTTCATTCCTCTTTTTGGAAACGTTGATATTCTGCTAGGCCTTTGGGATACAGTATGTTGTATGCAGAAGGATTTTTGCTTGTGTTTGAGGTTCATGTACGATGGGCAGCATTTTTATGATATGCCATTTTTATGGTCATTTTATAATGTCAATAATGTGTCTTGAATTGGTAGATCAACAAATAGCGGCCAATTATGAAGCAGGATATATGAAGTTGATTGCAAATTTGGGTGTAGGGCAATGAAGAGAAAATGTTGCCTAAGTTTAGGAAGAAATATGTGTCATTACTGAACAATTAAATGTTGTTCACTGTGAGTTGCAATATATTCTAAATATTGCTATTACTGCCTTATTACTATTCATGCCTGCAATAAAATGGGCATGCAGACACTTTCTTGCAGACAAATCATCTTTCTAGTGAGAGAGAAATAGATCAAACAGCTATTTAAATATACTTTACTGGGTGATCAGTGAAAATATAAGTCACTTGACCACACCAACTGGCCAAAAAAGAATGTAAAAAGTAGCAAACATTGAGCTAAAAATGTGATATACAAAAACATTGGTTGTTTTTTGTACTTTTTAAATAATTTAAGAAAGTTGATTCCCAACTACAATGTATACTAAAATATACTATTACTAAGCTGTTTCAGTAGTTAACATATCAGTGCTTTTATTGCGCTAACCAGATTCAGAACCAGAACCAGAATCTTGAAATATTGAGACAAAACTGAAATACCTACTAAGATACAAGCACCAGCTATTTCCTGCACCTAACACACATGTGCGTGTTGATTGATAATTGAGTGAATCAAGAGACACTGTGACCAAAGCTGGTTATGGTCTAATGAATTAAACAATTTGGAGGCATGCAGTAAAACAAAAGTCACCAGTCACAGTGACAGTGACAGCTACCCCACCAGCTTGGCTTTGAGACAAGCTCCCCAAACCTGAAATAGCTGCAGATAGAGACACCCTTCTTGTTTCCCCTCTCCACCAACACCACCACCTAGGTACATGGGGGGGGGGGGGGGGTAGGGCTCAGAATAGACCCACCCCCCAGGTCCCTCTGCTATGCCCCTTTTTGGTGCTACCTCAGCAGCTCTGTAGTGTCCCAGGAACAATCCTCATCCTCCAGGCTTTTGAGATACAGTATCAGTGTTTGTACAACGGGGCAGGACGGAAATAGCAGCCAAAGGCATGTCTAATTAGCGCTCTATAGATAGAGCCTGTGCAAGTGGTTTGTCTTAGTGGTTTCTGGTAATAATGCGTGATGATGGAAACACTTGAGCGGTGAGGTCTGACAACACTCTCAGTGGATTCCGATGGAGATGGGGACAACTTTATTGTCCATCAACAATCACCCTGATTGTTCATTCATTCTCCATCTTCGATGGATCTTTGAAACAGGAACAGACATAGTTGTTGTTTCATCATCAATTATGTCCAACAATACTGCAATGCATATCTGCATTGTATGACCCAGTCATGTATAATATGTTGTGTCTACTGTTAAAGTCAGTTCAGCGGGGGGCCAGCCCTGATGGGCCTTTGAGCTACTTCGCTCAATCCTAGGGCAGGGAGTCTAGACAGCTGTTCTTAACATCCCCTCCCTCTCCGTCTGTCCTCATGTCTGTCCTCCTGTAGACCACCCCAGCAAAGCCGAATCATGTGCGACGACGACGAGACCACCGCCCTTGTGTGCGACAACGGCTCCGGCTTGGTCAAGGCTGGGTTCGCCGGAGATGACGCCCCCCGTGCTGTCTTCCCCTCCATCGTCGGAAGACCCCGTCACCAGGTGGGCCTACAAACCATTGAGAAATTAAATAAAATGGGGTTGGCTGAGCTCAGGAAGTAGAGCTGGTTGACTTGTAACCGGAAGGTTGCTAGTTTGAACCCCGGCTTCTCCTAGCGTTAGAGTGTCGAGGTGTCCCTGTCAAGACACCTAACCCTAACTGCTCCTGACGAGCATAGTTTACGCCGTCATCTGTATGAACCATTGCAAGCATCTATTAACTGCCCTAAATGTAAATGTAATAACGACAATGGTATCAGAGCTTCAAATCCCCACAAGCACCCTCCCATTCCCCCCAATGCACCATAATTGTTATCATTATTAAGTTGTTTAGGAGACTATTCAATCAAGCATCTACAATGAAATCAGTTATATTTGATTAAGGAGCAGAGATAAATAGAGATGGAGGGAACTCTATTGGCTTATCCAATATGTCTCTCACGCTTTCCTCTGCGCTTTGGTGTGGTCTGTTCCCAGGGTGTGATGGTGGGTATGGGTCAGAAGGACTCATACGTGGGTGACGAGGCCCAGAGCAAGAGGGGTATCCTGACCCTGAAGTACCCCATTGAGCATGGCATCATCACCAACTGGGACGACATGGAGAAGGTGTGTGTGTGTTGACCGTGGCTTCCTGTCTAGACACAATCATACGGGAATCGTGTCTTAGCGTAACCAGCCTAATTCATGTGACTTTGTTCTGGACGGAGGTCATGTGACACACCGCTGAGTGTAGCACTGACATCGAGTATTTGCGTTGGTACCAGATCTGGCACCACACATTCTACAACGAGCTGCGCGTGGCACCCGAGGAGCACCCCACCCTGCTCACCGAAGCCCCCCTGAACCCCAAGGCCAACAGGGAGAAGATGACCCAGGTACGTGCAGCGCCAACACCTCCCCAACTGCACAGCCTCAAATCATCCAAGTTTGCATCTGTGTCTGTTTTGTGGTGCGTGCAAAAGCGTTTGGATAACCTTCATCTGTTAAAAGCCAACATTCAATAACATCAGTGTTCCGGTTTCTTTCCTGCAGATCATGTTTGAGACCTTCAACGTTCCCGCCATGTATGTGGCCATCCAGGCTGTGCTGTCCCTGTACGCCTCTGGCCGTACCACCGGTGCGTACCCTCCTTGCTCCCTATAGCTCTAAAGCCCTCTTCAGAGCCAAACGGCCATCGTTTAGCCTCTCTTTATGTGGGATGGGTTAAGATCAGCAGAGAGATTCTTCTCGACGTGTGCTGCATGGCATCGTGTGACACATGCCCTCTGAAGTCATCCGTCTTCTGGGTGGAATCACCCTGTCACTGCCAATAATGGGTGCTAAGCCCTGGCTGGCAGTGCTAAGGGTGCGCGCAGCATTGTATGTATTTATGACGTGACACGTTTGAAGAGAGATTACTCGCCTTTGACAGCTGGTCCTCACACTCTCAGGCACATGTGGTTAATTATGGCTCCTTGTGCCTGTGTGTGTGTCTGTCGGTCTGTCTGTGTGTGTATGTGTGCATATGTGTGTGTGTGTGTGTGTGTGTGTGTGTGTGTGTGTCTGTTATAGGTATTGTGCTTGACTCTGGTGATGGTGTCACCCACAACGTCCCCATCTACGAGGGTTACGCCCTGCCCCACGCCATCATGCGTCTGGACCTGGCCGGTCGTGACCTGACCGACTACCTGATGAAGATCCTGACAGAGCGCGGCTACTCCTTCGTCACCACCGGTGTGTTCAGCAGAGCTCCTCTGTGTTCATCAGAGCTTCACTGTGTTTGACTCACGCCTGAGCAACAGCACCACGTACGTTCTATGATCCTCTCCAGAGTCACATTAACTTATGTTGTTTTTTTTACGTGTGTTCACCAGCCGAGCGTGAGATCGTGCGAGACATCAAGGAGAAGCTGTGCTACGTGGCGCTGGACTTTGAGAACGAGATGGCGACCGCCGCCTCCTCCTCCTCCCTGGAGAAGAGCTATGAGCTGCCCGACGGTCAGGTCATCACCATCGGAAACGAGCGCTTCCGCTGCCCAGAGACCCTCTTCCAGCCCTCCTTCATCGGTGAGACATCCTGGATTACTTTAACCTGGTCTGGTGGTTACCTTCCTTTTCTTTCCCTAGTCTACAGTTTTGATATCTTTATTTAATTTTAATCTCCATCCCATGCCAGGTATGGAGTCCGCTGGCATCCATGAAACGGCCTACAACAGCATCATGAAGTGTGACATCGACATCCGCAAGGACCTGTACGCCAACAATGTGCTGTCGGGCGGCACCACCATGTACCCCGGTATCGCTGACCGCATGCAGAAGGAGATCACTGCCCTGGCCCCGTCCACCATGAAGATCAAGGTGAGGGGGAGACCAAAGACGGCCTCCATTTCATCTACTTCAGCCTTTTCAGAAGAACATAGGGCATGTTTATAGTGACCTAACCACCTCACATTAACACACAATTCTTTCTTTGTTTTTCCTCCAACTTGTGTAGATTATCGCTCCCCCGGAGAGGAAATACTCTGTCTGGATCGGAGGCTCCATCCTGGCCTCCCTGTCCACCTTCCAGCAGATGTGGATCAGCAAGCAGGAGTACGACGAGGCGGGACCTTCCATTGTCCACAGGAAGTGCTTCTAAACACGCACACCACCTTCCATGCATACAAGCACTTGTATGTCTTTGTCAACTGTATATATGTGCTGTTGTAATAAAAATAAATCATTGTGACAGCAGGCTTGAATCTTTCTGTGACTTGTTGACTTATTTGATGTGCAGGGAAGATGTCCGACACATAATAATTATTATTCTAAACTACAAGTTCAATACATATAATAACTGGAGTGCTGGAAAGGTACATTGCATTCAATGTTACACAAATGAGAAGCATTCATGTTGTTACTGAACTATGTGTGTTAATGGTTAATGGTAAAAGTGGAAGAAACTAAACTTTTATGCAACGTTGAGATCATGCATTAACCAATATGGTGTTAAAGGCATAAAATATGTCTGTAAAAATAGGTTTCAACCATGGATACCAAATCCCACTTTGCATTAAAACACAAGCGACATCTATATTTAAATATATGTAGTGGATTTAGTTGTGTTGGATAATTGAATACAGGAGGAAAAGCAAACACCACCAGCATAAAAGAGGCAGACCTATAAGTACATGTTTTCTCCAACTCCTACCTCGACCCGGGCTGTACTCTACTGAATACACAGGAACATTTGGTTACGCCCTGTGGGGGATTCAAATGAAGCGTGCACTGCAGTAGGAGTCCCGCCTTAGAGAGATGAATGCTAGCATTGACAGGCCACAACCAGGAATGGTAATGGGGGAGAGGGTTGTTATGGATGCCCTTTCGGTAGGACGGTTACATTCTGGAACAGGTACTCGTTTCAAACCTGCCTGCGGCTATTCTGTGCTAAGATGTTCTCTCTGCTGCTCCAGACACTGTGTTCTTCCTACCTCTGAAGACAAGTAGGCCTATGTATGTAAAGACAATTTTGGGATCAGCCAGCATGTTTAAAACAAGATTTTATTTTGGCAAACATAACAATATAAACCGAAAAAAGCATGTAAAGATCAGCATAGATACATGAATCAAATGGTAGGCCTATAAGGATCTCACTCAGTCATAATCATGCTTATCCATATAGAAAACCAATGATCTAATAAAATACAATAATTTGTGTAGGGTATTTTAGAATGGTTGTTACATTATACATTTATTTTCCGAATATGATTTAATGTTTTTTTGTTGCATTGTTGCTCCCCTCCAAGGGAAAAATAATTATCAGAAAAAGTGGGAAGGTTTCAACCACTGTTTCGCCCATGGAAATTGCGCTGTGTACTTAGCTCTCATTGGCCCAAAAGTGAAAGCTCCGCCCAAATCGGCAATCCGTTGAAACCTTTCTGTCCAATCACAGTGCGGAGTGTAGGGAGCGCTGCCATTTGAATGATCTGCGGAAGTTGCCCCGTTGAAAAGAAGTGCCACGGAGCTTGCGTGCAGGCTAATGTAGTTAGCTAGCCAACGCTTTAATTCAAGATATATGATGGATTACCCTCGATCGCATGGTATTTCTTTGTGACAATGTATTTGATTGTATCAGGGTACATGCTAACCGAGAACAAAGGCTCCGTGGTTCGAGGTTAATCTCGTAAAATATCTGCGGTTTATGCACAGTCGACGGAATGCACGTTGGAAGACCCTTCGGTACGTTTTAGTTTCATATCGCGTCTAGTTTTGTAGACTTGTCGGGTCTGCTGTTTTTACAGCACCTTACATGATGCATATATAAATTGCGTTTACTTTAAAAGTCGAACTCAAATCGGATCGTAAGGATTATTGGTTTTTTGGACCCAATTATCAAGGGTGAACACATAGGGACACCTTGTCTTAAACTACACTAAAAGTGAAGGTGACTCTTTGGAGCCGAGATGAAGGCGATGGAGAGAAACGTGATGCGTCTGGTGGCTGTGGAGCAACTGCGTGCCGCCTGTGGAATAAAGATAAAGAACTGGAACAAAAACAAACAGGCCAGCAAGGCAGTAACTACTCAATCGGTAAGTAGGACCAATATCGAAAAATATACATATTATCCCTAAGCAAATAATTATCTGAATCATTTAAACCTTTGCGTATTGCGTAATAATTCACTGAAATCAAACAACAAATTCGAGCACATTCAACGCATCGACTTGACAGATGTCCTCATTGTTGTTATTGTCTAATCTCATTTGCATATAGTTGAAACCATGCCCCCCTCCCCTTCAGAAAACCATTTGTGTAACGTATGCCTGTTAAGTGTAGATTAGTTGGCAGTTTAAACACAATGCTCCATCTTCTCACAAACAATGGAGCGCCCAGGTATGATTCCCCAAAGGCCATATTTCCTTGACTTTTGAATGCAAC
The DNA here is from genome assembly GCF_964030765.1 of Micromesistius poutassou. Taxonomy (NCBI): domain Eukaryota; kingdom Metazoa; phylum Chordata; class Actinopteri; order Gadiformes; family Gadidae; genus Micromesistius; species Micromesistius poutassou. The sequence goes on from NC_140287.1 coordinate 8,476,796, forward strand.
AGACTGCAGAGACGCTGGACAAGAAACCCTCCGCAGAAACCCATAGGTTATAAAAAATAAGTTGGAATGTCTCCATTACCATTCGAACAATCCTTGCTCAACGGTCACAAGATTTAGATGGTAACAAAGCATGGGTTGTACTAAAAACGTTTGAACCCTCCGTAATTTCCCAATTTAGGGCCGTGCCACCCTGTGCCTGCTCATACCCTGTACTTAATCGTTTAGCCAGTGGTTGGTCACATGCTTGACCTGGAATTCCAGATTTCACCATGTGTTACCTGATGAGTTAATACCACTTGGCTGATGCTGGGCACTGGACGGTTTGCACTGTGCTAACTGTTGCCCTCTCATTTACAGCCAACTATCACAGAGTTCATCTTTGTATTTCCTTTTGCAGGCCAAGGTTTTTGGGATGCCGCTGGAGAGCCTTCCATATTATAATATGGAACATGGCAGTGTGCCAAGGCAAGTGGGAGCAAATCATTTCCAAGCACATGCAATTTCCCAATCGTGCATTTTGAAGTTTGTCTTTTTAATCACACACATTGTTTGTTTTCCCCTTCCCACAGCTTTCTAGTGGATGCCTGCATGCAGCTGACGGCCCACATAGACACAGAGGGCTTGTTCAGAAAGTCGGGCTCCATTGTTCGCCTGAAGGCACTCAGGGTGAGTAATGACCCGGCCTGACCCCCCCCCCCCCCCCCCATTGAGAGGTCGACCTTGACCCCCGGGACCCAAAGTCTGACACGACTGGACGGCATGTGATTCAGGAGGTAGAGCGGGTTGTCTGGTAACCGGAAGGTTGCTAGTTCGATCCCTGGCTCCTCCTAGCCCCTATGGCCTAGCGTGTGGGAGGTGTACCTGAGCAAGACACCTCACCCTAACTACTCCTGGTGTGTGTGTGTGTGTGTGTGTGTGTGTGTGTGTGTGTGTGTGTGTGTGTGTGTGTGTGTGTGTGTGTGTGTGTGTGTGTGTGTGTGTGTGTGTGTGTGTGTGTGTGTGTGTGTGGCAATATTGTTGAGCGGCCACTGTTTAGAAAAGCGCTATATAAACGCAGTCCATTTACGACGGAGCTCGGTTTTCCCCTGGTTCAGGCCAAGCTGGATGCGGGCGAGGAGTGCCTGTCCACCGCCCTGCCCTGCGACATTGCCGGGCTGGTGAAGCAGTTCTTCAGAGACCTGCCTGAGCCCATCCTGCCAGCGGAGCTGAACGAGGCCCTGCTCAAAGCCCAGCAGCTCCCCACTGAGGAGGACAGGAGGGCGGCCGTGTTGCTGCTGTCCTGCGTTCTGTCTGAGAGGAACCTCAGCGTCCTGCGTCACTTTTTTGACTTCGTCCACCACGTTTCCCTGAGGTATCTTCGACTTGGACCCGTTTCCAATCATCAGCTGAATGTCTGTGTGTTTGTTTTGGATTTTTTTTTTTGTTTGTTTGTTTAATCGACCGGCTGGGTCCTTTCTTTCTCCAGGAGTGCAGAGAACAAGATGGACAGCAGCAACCTGTCTGTGATCCTGGCCCCTAACCTCCTCCACTCTGGGGACGGGAGTGAGAAGATGAACGCCAACACAGAGAAACGCCTCAGGCTGCAGGCGGCAGTCATCCGCTGCTTCATAGACAATTCCAAAGATTTCGGTACGACCGCATTGCTGACCCGTTCACCTGACTGACTGGATTCCTCAACATGCACGCTGTTTGGCCAGTAATGTTTTTGGCCTGTGCGCGCTCTGGAGTTATAGAGTGTTGCTCATATTCATCATATTCCGAAGTCTGGCATGAACATTTGGAAAACGAGTTGTAGCAGTTATCTTTTATATCCATCACATTCCTTTTGATCTTCAGCTTTTTCTTTTTCTTTGCATTTTGAAGATTATCGAGGTGTGTGTGTGTGTGTGTGTGTGTGTGTGTGTGTGTGTGTGTGTGTGTGTGTGTGTGTGTGTGTGTGTGTGTGTGTGTGTGTGTGTGTGTGTGTGTGTGTGTGTGTGTGTGTGTGTAAAACAGCATAGTCATAGGGTTAGTTCGATTCTATCCACCACGTAGGATCTATGGTGTATATAAAACAACCTAAATATGTCACACAGTAGGCATGAAAAGAGAGGCCATGGGCCAGTGGCCTCCATGCCATTCCGGCTGGGGGCCCTTAATTTATTATTTTTATTTATTTCACGGGCCCTTTGTCATGCCCGGGGCACTTGCCCTGGCCCCTCACCTCTGTCTATCGCAACAAAAAGGGAAGAAGTAGTCTATGCAGCAGTAAGCCATGCTCAAACACATACTCTGACACTTCACCAGCCAATATATGCTCCAGAAAGATGGCTGTCAAGATTATAGACTAGTGATTTTCTAGTCGACCAATAGCCTGTAAATTCCGGCTAAGGGAACCCTGATGCCAATAGATATGAATGCATGATTATATTGCAGTATATTTATCTACTGTCATCTACTTGCTGTACAGGTATGTTGCCACCGTTCCTCATGGAGAAGGTTCCGGCCATGATGGGCTGTGACGGAGGTTCCCTGTCTCCGTCCCACGAGGAGCAGGAGAACGCGGGTTCCAGAAGGCGTAGACGCAGTCTAGGAGGTACGACTGTGTGATTCAGCCTCAGTTTTAACCGGGGATGAATGCCATACCTATTGCTAAAAGTGGCTCAGATCGGTATTGTGTAAGTAGTTTGGTTTGTCTCACGTTTCAGATATGGTCAATGGTGCTCTGAATAAGATAAAAACTAATAGAACGCCCACAAAAACCTTGCAGACAGACAGTTTTGGTAGGTATCGCGGTTGACCCGCGTGCGTCAAAGCCGTCAAACTATGTAGCATCTTGCAGAATGACCACAAAAAGTCTGTCCATCATGCTTGCTCATTAATATACAATCTCTGTCATTCAAACAGTAATTCAACTATTTGTATTTCCGCTGCTGTGCTTCCTTCCATTGGGCTGAATGCGCACTTGTTGTGATGGTAATCCACTGGGAATGAGTTATGCCTGTCTGAACTGACTTTGCCTGCTTGTCTGTCAATTGCACTAATCCTCTCCCGTTGGCTATATTCAAATAGTTTGGCTTTCTGATGGAATGAAAGTAATTTCTGCAAGCTTGTGATTATAATCTGGTACTTTTGTGATTTCTGCCAGTCTTTTCCTCCGCTACTCCCGTGATCGCAACACCATCGAAGCGCAAACTTCCCATGGAATCCGGTCAGAGTTTCGGATTCTCAAACAAGAAACGTAGATCCATCAAAAAGACCGGTTTAGACTTTCTTCCAAACGCTCTGTTCAGTGGAGCCTCCACCCCTGGATCAGGTATTGATTTGCGTTTTCTGATTTTTAACTAATAAATCATTGGATTAATTTACTAATTTACAATAACTCCTCACATAATGTTGATCATGCAGCTTAAAAAACAATCCTGTCACTACTTTGCAGCATACAGTGCATCAGGAGTCCTGGATAAGTCCTCCTCCAAACATGCAATGTCCCCGGCAGCAAGATCCAGCGTTCGCTCAGCTGCACGGAGGAAGAGCAGACGACTGAGCAGCCGGCACGCCGTCCAGAGGTACAGGCTCCCCCAACAAACATCCACACCTCGTACATGTGTATATGTATCTAGGCCCATCTACATGGAATACGATATTAATCGCTTTTTTTATTCATGTTGTTGTTCCAGAGTTGAATCTGGAAAAGCTGGGTGCTTTTCCCCTAAAGTCAGTAAGAAGGAAGAGCCGCGCAAGTCTATCCGCTCGCGCTTTAGCCTGGGAAAGAGCAGCAAAGATGCTGTAAGTGTGGGCGCCCGAAAGACCTGACAATCAAATCATCATGTCCCCTAGACCTGGATAATCAAAATAACACACTCTTAATGAATTGCCCTGTGGCATTTTTTTTTTGTCTTAAAATTAATTGCATTTGTATTCAAATTAGCATAACACAAAGATGCACCCTAGGTGATGTTATGGGGTACAGTATTGCACAGTTGCACTTTTATTGTCTTGCTGTGTTATGCTTGGGTACTTTATATTATATTACAGGTGTATAACAAAGTCTTAACGATGAGCATGGTTTTGAGGTTTAATAGGAGCTATATCCAATTTTATGTCATAAAATGACCTAGATAAACTGATGATGCAATATACGAAGCATACAAGTCAAGACACTAAGTTCTATAATTATATTAAACCACTGTAAAACTTTAACCACTAAAAAATATATTGAATATGTTTTGAGAGAATTATTCTAATGAAAAGGAACCTGAATCAGGTTTATTTAATAAGCTGTTAAGAAATATATACATGCTATGTCAGGGAAATGCATTATACTTTATATGTATAGTTTGGACTTAATAAAAATGCTAAAAAACAAACAAACTTCGAAGTGATCTTAATTGTCCTCTGAAGTACTAACCAAAAACCATAACTTAACCTATTTAACCCTACATTTAACATCTGTCAGGGACATTTAACAATAATATTACTCACTGCTCTCCTAGTATATTGTTGGTATACAATACTAGCTTGACTTCCCCAAGAGCCAAGTAGATCTCATCTCTCATTTCTCATTCTCATTGGACAAAGGGATCAGTATCCATTGGCTGGCGACTTGCCACTCAGGAGAGCACCAGCAGTTTTTGCCCAACCAGAGACGCAGAGTTCACCCCTGCTGCTAAAAAGGACTCAAAGAGTAAGTGTTTATTCCAGAACTTGACATAAACCCAAAGAACTAGACTTTTCAGTGCAACATAAAAACAACAACTTGAGTTTTGATCACTGCCACCGTTTCATCCAATTCCTGTAGGCTCCAAATTCATCAGCAAATCTGAGGACAACCTGCTCTCTCCTCACTGCGACTCGGCCGCTCAGCAGACCTCCTGGTGTCCCGAGACCCCAGACGGCCCCCGGGCCTTCGGTGGTAGGTCGTTCACGGAAACCCCCTTGAACGGAGGCCCGAAAAGTCACTACTTCTCAGAGCCGGCCATCGTCTCCTCAAAGCCTCCCGCAGGGCCGAGCCTTCCCATGAGGCTGTGTTGTGCCTCAAGCGCAGAGAGCCTTGAAAGCAACGACGGTTCCCTCACGAACGCCCGGGTGACTGCCGCCCAGACCGACTCCGCTGAGGGCTTCAAAGACCCTGCAAATGGCGACCTCGAACAGGCTGTTCAGAACCACGGCACCCCCAAAGAAGACAAGCGGACGCAGCCTTCAGCGAGCCTCTTGATGCCCCCGCCGGAGACCCCAACGCTCAGGGTACTTTCTGCAGACCTCCAGCGATCCGACCGTACGACGCCAAAGAGAAATCTGGCTGATGACCAAAACATCACCTTCAGCCAGATGGAATTAGCCGCTATGTCTCCTCTGCATATCGACAGTGCGCTGTTTGAGTCGGGCCTGTATTTTAACCAAGGGGTTAAGACCCCTGATGGATCCCTGTGTGGTGCTGCGGCCGGCTCTTTGAGCTGCGGTAACGGCTCCATGGGGGGCGAGGAGGCGGATGCGGAGGTTCAACCCCTCAACTGCAGCAAACTGATTGATGCCCTGGACATCCAGAGCCCCGCTCACTTCAAACTGGGAGTCTCCGTCGGCTTACAGTCCACCCCATGTAGAACGGGCCTGGACTTCCACGGCGACTTTAATAAAACCTCAGAGGAGGACCACAGCGACAGTGACGCGCTCGAAAAGCCAGGGACCCAAAACCAGCAACCCGTGTCAGGAGAACTATCGCCTGAATCTCAGAGGCCTCGAGTGGCGGACCACATCCAGCACTTCAACAAGCTCACGCTGTACTCCCCCAGAGGCGCCAAGGGCAAAGGGGGCCGGACGCCCCTGAAGTTCCAGCGCACGCCCGTGCGACAGTCGGTCCGCAGGATCAACTCCCTCCTGGGGGACAGCCGGAGAGCCAAGCTGGGCCTGTCGCTCTCCACCAGCCAGAGCGGTCCTGCAGGGAAGTCGGTAAGCCTGGAGAGCGTCCTCCCCTCAGCGACCCAGCTTCAACCGTACCAGGGAGAAGAACCAGCCGCGCTGCCGACGGGCAAAGTAGACGACGTAAAGAAACCGCCCCCAGTGCCGCCGAAGAAGCCCAGCACGTTGGCTCGGAAGCACAAGGTTTGCGCTCTGGGTGACGTGACGAACCAGGTGCCGTCGAGGTCAGCGAGTGACTCTTCCGAGCCTGTGGGTAAGACGGGCGTGTCGGAGGGCAGGAAGCCTCGTCTGCAGCATGTCGCTGATAAGGAAGTGCAGCATTACAGGGGTTCACCTAGACACCCGCTCAATGAGGTTAGACTGCTGTCTGCTACCAAGCCCATAGATTTGTAGAGAATCTTCTGTGCCGATGTTCGGTTCACTGTCCAGGTTTTGTAAAGTGGTGCTTTTAAAACGGCAATGTTTTGTTTTCTGTTTCTGGGAGTTTAATTTATTTTGACCTGGATTCTGGGATTGTCTTAATTTGTAATGCTTTTGCATATGAGATGCTTCTAAGCAGTTGCTTTAATGTAGTTTTGCTCTAGTTTTCCATCTAAAGGAAGCTTGGACATTTCAACACATTTTTAGTTCTGCTTCGGCTTGAGCAAGTGACAAGGTACAATTGGTAAGAACATTCGTCTTTAGATTAAGTTTTGAATCAACTGTATTTTTGGTTTAAAAAAAAAAAATGGCTGGGAAATGTTTTTATTGCAGTAATTGTACTGGATTTCAACTATAAGAAATGTCAAGCGATTTGTATTTTTGGAAACAAATTTTGCTATACAGTATTAATCTGGGTATTGTGTCATGTACATTTACCATTTGCACCCTTTTGAATATGCTGTTTGGAATGGTTCAACCAATTAAAGTCTTATATTGACTTGATATTCGATTTTGTCATATTTTATTTGCAGAAATCCGACTAGCTAGATAGGCTACAAGCCACACGGGGGCGTCCTAAAAGCGCTTTTAAACTGATATACTCAGTTGTCATGTTCCTGACCGTGGAAGCGCTAATGACGACTCCATGACTAGCCATATTAAGCCTAAAATAGTGGCCTACGTTAATGTGAAATATATTCCATGCATTTATAATTGGCCAGTGTTTTAACGTTTTCAATTTGGTGGAATTACGTTTGGAAGGTTAGTTCGTAGCGTTAGTTGTCCTAAACTGGCTATTTGGCGAGGCCGACACTAGGCCTATTTGAATTGATAGAACCGACTCCTCAAGATTTGTTGGCAACGCTTCTCAAGCTATCGTCTCAGGGGATTGCACGAGGCCTCAGTGTTTTGAAGTCCATGTCTTTAGATTCGCACTGTTATCCATGAAAAGGCTGTGCGTTCAGGCCGCGCCATGTGCGCAACAGATGGGCACTGGGCAGCAGCGCATCGGCTTTGCTTTGCCGAGCTCGATAAAGAGGCTGTCAAGGAGGCTCCGACTGGTCCAGGTCATCACATGCAGTTCTCTTAAAACCCAACTTAAAAATTCAAAATATAACAATGCCATCTTCAAAGACCCAACACTGACGCATCCGAAAATACTTGTGGAAAATGAATAAATCAATACAGACGTTTCATATGGTGCCTATGATGGGCCTCTACATGTGTTCTCCAATTAAGCCAGGGTACAACATGCAACAGCCAAATAAATGCTCGTCTACAAATGTTTTTCTGAGTTAAAAATGTGATGCATTTAAGGCTTAAGGCTTTTTCAACATTATCAAACTCTATAATGTTTTTCCTTATGCGATAAAAGCGGTTAGACCCAAGTAAGTCTTTGAAATGTTATTTAAACAAAGACTAAGGTGTTAATAAATGTGAATTTAGGGATGAAAATAGTAGCAGGTTCAATGCGTGCCTCTCACTACCAACCGGATAACATCCAGCACAGAGTTTGGTGAAGCCTACAGTATTTTTTTGTCTTGTGTATCTTGAGACGTACTTTAAACAAACCGCATGGTTATGTCTTCAAACGAAACATTCATGATGACAAATGACAAACTAATACACATCCAACTTGCAGTCAAATAGGTTTGATCGCCAAATTACGCGCAGATATGTGGTTATTAACCGAAATGTTGCCGGAATCGTGATTAATGCAGACAACATAGGTGGTTGAAATCCCCTCCCTCCACTTTCTCTGCGTCTCGGTCTTCTTGAGGTGGGTTCACACAAGTGTTGAAGGGGCGGATAGTTTGGATTTTCTCTACATCGCGCTTAGCCAATAATGTGGAGGGAACTGCACATCTCAGCTGGCAGACATTTAAAAAGGAGACAGTCCGGCGCTGGAGCAATTTGTATTAAAGCCTCCAGCCCCTGTCTATGGAAGAGTTAGTCAGCCTCCCACCCATCTCGAATCCCACTGCTGTGCGTCCTGGTCGTGTGTATCACAGTCAACGTTTTATTAGGACTATTTAAACTGGGAAGTCATCTTTGAAGCCCTGAAGGGATCCCCTCAAGGAAGACATTTCAAGGATTAGTCTGCACAGGTAAGTGGACGTATTTAACCTAAAATGCAGTGGATATTTACCCGTGTGGGAAGCAGTAGAGTTATGAAAGTTGAAAAATAACTTACTAAGATGACCAGAAAAATAACTTACTAAGATACCGAAAGCACTTGGACACCCCTGTGGTTTAGGTATTATAGATTAATAACTACGTTATGCAAATAAGTTTTTCCACACGCATAGTATGGTATTTCGTGGCTTGCCTCAAATTCTAGTGTTGAGTTGTAATATTATATCTGGCAGGATCTGAGCCCAGATGCTACATTCGTATTTACGCAGCGCGCCTCTCCAGTTCTTTACGCGTGAGAAATAAATAATCAATAGTGTCGAAACTATCCTACAGATGATTAACTGTTGTGCCATCCTTCCTTAAAGGATGTCCGGCTCCACGCGTCTCCTCTGCGGCATGGTTCTCATCTGGGGCTGCATGCTTTCCTGCTCTCCCGTGGACTCCAAACGAAACCGAGGCTCGCAGGGCGCCATTCCTCATCCCGACAAATACAACCCAAACGAATCGGAGCAGCAACCGCAGCCACCACCATCACCACCACAGGCGGGCTCCGGTTCCCGACGGAGGCAGGGCTCCCCCGCCGCACCCGCCGCCGAGGAGGTGCTGGAGTCCAGCCAGGAGGCTCTGCATGTGACGGAGCGCCGCTATCTGAAGCGCGACTGGTGCAAGACGCAGCCCCTCAAGCAGACCATCCACGAGGAGGGCTGCGTCAGCCGGACCATCATCAACCGGTTCTGCTACGGACAGTGCAACTCCTTCTACATCCCCCGGCACGTGCGCAGGGAAGAGGGGGCTTTCCAGTCGTGCTCCTTTTGTAAGCCCAAGCGATTCACCACCATGACGTTGACTTTGAACTGTCCGGACCAGCAGCCCTCCACCAAGAAGAAGCGCATCCAGCGCGTCAAACAGTGTCGCTGTTTGTCGATCGAATCGTTGGACTAAAACAGAATGAACCGTGTGCGATGATTGCTACAACCTTAGACGTATTAACGTTCATATACGGGATTGCTCAAAGGGAGTAAAAAAAGAAAAGGTTATTATCAGCAGCACTAAACTTCCATCCCTTCTCTGTTTGGAGATACGCTACGCGCGGGATATGTGGTCTGCAAAAGTGTTGGCCTAGTACTACTATTATGTCCTTTATACACAACGTGGAGAAACGCGGACAGTTTCTACTTCTTACACGGACTTTGAACGAACTGTATCCATCACATCATTTCCTCACCCTTTCGCGGTGGTAGAGAATTGGCCACACTGCATGAAAACCTAGCCATGGTAACCGGCACGTTTACGCACGACTTAATACGTAGGACTGCTTTACTGTAGGTTTAATCAAGTAATTTTTTTATTTCAAAACAGATTAAACAATCCCAGTGGTTGAGAGGAACCCTTGTCTGAACATCAATGTGTAATTGTATGTATGTAACTCGTAGTTTCCACTATGTGGAACATGATGACGGATAAGTGGCGATAGAAGGTCGGCCAAGACTTCAAGACTTTCTGTGAATTTCGAAGTCCTTCGAATTTGTTGGAACTGGTGGACTACTCGATTTGCTAAAGTAACCCGTAGACTTTAGTGTTAGTTATAAAGATAGCCTACTTGTACAATTTGATTGTGCAAATCTATTGTAGTAACAGTGTGAGTACCCTAACTGTGAAGCCTTTATTAATGTAAGCAGGATGGTTTGATTACTGGGAAAAAATAAACGGAGAAATGGCAATGATAATGTGATTATTTTTAGTCCTGCTATGACGAAATGTCACAGACTACTATAATCTAGTGAGCGTCAAAACTTTCCGCAGGCAATCGTTCTTGGTTGTGAGAAAATGTGTCTCTATCTCCAAACATCTCCTGCAACCGTTTCAACGATTGTTTCAAAACAATCCGTCACACGATGTCAGCCTATGGGAACTGATCGTATAATCGATAAAAAAATTACAAATTAGGCTATACCAGTTACCCTGTAATTGTAATGTATACTTTTCTAGTAATATGTTTATACATAAAACATCCGGTGGATGTGTTTTATGCAATATTTTGACTACAGGCCGACAGCAGAAAATATGATTCTTTAGAGCACGAATTTCAGCTTAGTGGACATTATTGATCAAGTTATCTTTGTCAAACTATAGACTGGAAGCATCCATTGACACTACTGCACTTGCATATTGCACTATGAATAATACTATTCATGGCAACTCTTACAAAGAACATGTTCTGTGGTTAAATTATTCAACAGCATGTCATCTTAAGAACAGTGATAATGAACATATTATTCACACACACACACACACACACACACACACACACACACACACACACACACACACACACACACACACACACACACACACACACACACACACACACACACACACACACACACACACACACACACACACACACACACACACTCACTTCTGGCCAGGAAATGACACAAGGAGCAATAATGAGTGTTACATAATTTTAATAATTAGTCTCAAAACGAACAGAAATCAAACAACCTTTTATAAAAGCTTTGATTAAACAGAGGAGGCATTTTTTTGTTTATAATATAGCACTACATCCAAGTAGGCGCCAAATACATAGCAAGTATATTTACAGACAGTTTGTATCATCCAAATGAAATATTAGGCAGCTGCTTGACCATTTAATTACATCTCCTCAAAAATATAGTCTAAAAGGAAAACCTTAAAATAAACATTTTATTCCCATAACTAGAGGTATATTCACATGTGTTTTTAATGCTGATATCTGACAAATAGTGAAAATAAAATCTTAAATTGAACACATATGCTACTCTTAAAAATTCAACATTCTCTATAATTTTCATTGTGATGCCATACATTTCATAAACCTGTTTTATCAAGGAAACCATAGCTTTGCATAGGAAAAGAGTGCAAAAAAGTGCAATACATTTGTAATATAGGTAGGCCTAACATCACAGGGGAATGTGGCACAGCTATTTACTATGTACATATTTTACAAGCAGGAAGGTGTGCAAGACGATGACACTTCATAAATCATTTTCAAAATAAACTATTTCATAGAATTAACACTTCACTGTGTTACACAAAGGAGATCTCGGAACAACACTTCCCTCTCCTGATTCTATTCTCGCTCTGTTTTAGCTCGATCCATGAGAACCCATTTATCTGTGTGTGTTTGGGGGCAGCTTCCCGTGTTATTGGGCCAGGGTCTGCTCGTGGTTTTGGCCCACATCCTGCATGGATGCACTGCAACAAGATGACTCGATATCGCCTACTCACAGAACACAAGTTATACTATTATATCATCCATCTCGTTGACCCTGATACATTCAAAAACACCAAATTAAACGCAAGTATAACACTTATAATATTCCATTGTGAATGACTAGCTGTTGTTTAATACGAGCATATTCATAGTGATATCTCAGTTTGTCTTTAGCGTTACTACTTCTACCGATTGGTTAAGTTTTCCTCGACGGTTGACTTCCTTCTAAAACACAAACATCCCGGGGGCTCGTATTTTACAGCAAGGATCCTCCGCCGGTAGGCAGCAGCATGTGTTACTGGTGGTTCTGCTAACGTGGACAACATATTTCACCCTAAATACCATCCGCCCAGGAACCCAGCGTGAACCCAGGAGCCCATGGCGGCCGAGTGTAACTCACCACCGTGTCGATATATCAGCTGGCACTATTGTGAATACCCCTGACCCCCCGTGACCCTTTCACAAGCTGGCCACTCAGAGGTCACACCCATGCGGGATGAATGAGCTCGACCTTTGACCCCCTCCCCCCCCCCCCTGAGTACTCCCATCACTTTGACCGTGTCGGCAACGCAGGCCGACACCACAATCTCGAGTCTCACACGCCCTCCTGCATTCCCTCTGGTCCCTCCGTCTTGCTATTCCCGCCGCCGCCGTCCTCCGGAGCTGCTGTCCCGTGGTGACGCAGCCCCCACATTGTGCATGTTCGCTGGGTGAGACCAGTCAGAGAGGGTGGTAAATATACGCGGGGTGAGGGGAGGGAGGGGGGGAAGGGTGGAGGTCAGACTGCGCTGCTGGGTAGAGCCGTTGGGTGCAGCAGAATCAGAAGGGAGGACGAGGTAGGGTATTGGGTGGAGGGTCGGAGAGAGGTTCTCGCGGGGAGACTAAAATGTGCCGCGCAGGACCGGTGAACTATGAGGTATGGTGTTGGGTCAGGCATGTGGTGAATGCAGGAGAGATGAAGCCTGGCAGGGCTTTTTCATTGGGTACCTCCGGCCTACCGTCGTTGTGTTCGCTATATTCCTGGGCTCCCTGCGTTTTGATTGACCGCTCATCACTCACCGCGCTCCTCAAGAAGAGGTCTGCTTCTGGCGCAGTCGCTCTTTCTGTTGGAAAGATGAGAGGAATATCCGTTATGTGTATCCGTTGCACTTGGGTTCACGCAGAAAGAAGTGCCCCCCCCCCTGCCAGCACTTTGTAGTGAGCATCTTACCAGACTGTTGGCGTTGATCTTCTTGGTCTCTACCCTCTTGTCTGCCGTAATCTTTTTGATGTTTTCCTGCGCTTCCTTCAGTCTAGACGCAGCAGACAAAAACAACAATTGCTGACGGTTAATTATAATATTTACAATTTGGTTAAAAAAGAATGAAGCTGCACCAATTTAACTTCAGTGGCGACACACACACACACACACACACACACACACACACACACACACACACACACACACACACACACACACACACACACACACACACACACACACACACACACACACACACACACACAGCAGGATGACAGTAGGTCGATGAGATAATGAGGCGGGCTTTAAAAACACTTGGCCTTTTTATGAGTGTTGCAGCACTATTTAAAATAAAGTTAATTGTACATAAGCACAATCAGCTGTGGGTAATGTGACACATGATTGCCCAGTAAACAATTAAGAAAGAGAGAGAGAGAGCACATGGATATGTGGCAGCACTGGAGCCAGTAAATCCTTGGGGAACAGGGGGTTGCCATCTTCTCTGCAGAAGTACAGCAGGGGCCCGATGTAAACACGGCCCTTCTGAGCACTAAGAACTGTACATCATGCAGAAAACTGTGCATCCAGAGAAACACATCTATAATTATCCATAAATCAAGCCATCTGTATCACATTTTTATGTATTTTGTTACATACAGAATTTATGTACAAAATTTATATCCAGAAACAACAAAGGACACTGATAGGACTGAACACTTGGTCGTCTTTGCAATACTAACGGCTGTGGGCCTTTAAATCAGCATCAAAGTGATGCTGAAATAAAAGTGTCCCCCTAACTTTCTATCCTGCATATATGAGCTGTTGCCATGGCTCGTTGCTGTGCGTCTCCCCCGTCGCCCTAGACTGTCTCCACACTGGGCCCCTGCCCTCTGGGCTGCATGCTGAGCATCGGCAACACAGTTTAACAGTTCTCTCATGACCTAGGGAGCCTTCCACTGGCCCCCGGGGCACCCACCGCCCTGTGACAGTAAAGGCAGGCGGCAGCCAGGAGGGCCCTCTGTCCCTCAGTGGGATGCCACCCCTGCACGCCGCCTCGGGTCAAGGGGAGCATCGTAAATTTAGGCCCAGGCCTTTCAGGGGCCCGGGACGTGAGGAGGAGCCAGGGAAAGCGATGCATGCTTGCCTTCTGCTCTGTGGCCCCCTCTGCTCAGCTTTGATGGAAAACGTGTACGGTTCATCCCGGCGCAAATGTTTTGTGTGTTCCAGGGGCCACATTTTGTTCCGCAATTTCACATATTTTGTCGTATTTGGATCACATGTGTGATGATTATTTAACGACGATGATGAGGGGGTTTCCTACCGCTCCTTGGAGATGGTCTTGCTCTCTCTCTTCCAAGTGTTCTTGAAGTCGCAGCAGAACTCATACCAGAGCATGAAGACAAAACCGGGGGCCACGTCCTTCTCTCCAGACTTGGGCCTCAGCCCGAAGTAGCTCACCATTTCTTGGAAACTAAAGAACAAGAGGGAAGAACAAACAAGGATGTGGATGATGATGATGAAGAAGATGATGATGATGACGGTGACGATGAAATTTCTCTCACGTAAGCAACATTTTCGGCACTTGACCGAAAACCGCTTTTGGATACAACGCAGCAGAAGATGGGAAACTGGTGTGACAAGGAATTTGATTTCAGTGGAAGGGACGTATGGTAAGACCCTGTTATTAAAATCATCTTGCAATACCTCTACTGCATACATTTCTTGGGTGGGCATTAATGTTCCCCAGCTGGAATCTAACCCCCAACCCCGGTGGTGTTAATACCAGGCAATAATACGTCAGGCTACGCAGGCCTCAAACAACTGAGAGAGCAAAGAAGACAGACATATTATACGAGAGAGAGAGAGAGAGAGAGAGAGAGAGAGAGAGAGAGAGAGAGAGAGAGAGAGAGAGAGAGAGAGAGAGAGAGAGAGAGAGAGAGAGAGAGAGAGAGAGAGAGAGAGAGAGAGAGAGAGAGAGAGAGAGAGACACACACAATAAACCAACTAATAAGAATAGGGAACACCGTGACTTATTGACTTATATGATTATTCCCCAGCGTGATCCGGTCCAGATCCTGACTCCTCCAATGTAATTCAATTGTAACCAAACCTGAAACTCCTCCGCCGTGCCCCCCCCCCCCCGACCTCCCTCCCCCGACCGCCCTCGCCAGGCATTAAGGGAGGGCAGCCCTAGCCGCTCCGGGATGCCCTGGCTAACCCAAACATTAAAGCGGTTTCCTCCGCCTCCCGACCGTCAGGGGGGCTGACAGGGAGGGGGGGCCGTGACTCAGGAGGAGGAGAAGGCCCTCGTTCCCGTGGACACCGACGCAGACTGACTTCCAGATGCTAGGTGGCTGCGTCGCGGCGGCGGCTAATCCAAGACATGTTGGTGCGCAGCGGGCCGGGGGTCCGGTGGACGGTTTGGGGGGGGGCTTCTGGGGCCCAACCCCCCCCAACGATACCACCACTGGCCGGAACGTTCTGGACGAACACAGACCATCTCCCAACAGAACCGGAGAACCGTCCATTTGATTGCTTTTGTTTGTTTTGCCAAAATCAACACATGTCTTTAGCGTTTAGTCATCATCCGACATGAATGAGCGGCTCTCCTCCTCCTTACCGGGTTCCACTCTCTCGACCCTGGGTGTCAGGGTGTCAGAGCGGGGCACAAATCAATCCCCCCCCCCCACCCCCCCGGGACGTCTCCCGACCATGCATCATCCTCGCACACCTCCGCACGCAGGCTCCCCCCCCCGCACTCCCAAACAGATGGCGGCACCCCGGACGTCGGGGAGGAACAACAGCCGCAAAACAGCCAGGAGTTGATGATCAGCGGATTTATTTCGGGGAAAAAGTCAACACTCGTGACCTTCTTGTTCCTGTTATGATGCTAATTTCAGCGGTGATGCAATCGCATTCCTCACTGGCAGCCCCGAAAAACACTGAGCAATAACGACTGCGAAGGGAAGCGGTCCAACGGCGAAGTCTGCTTTTCCAGGAAGAGATTTAACATCGCCTTTTTTTTTCGTGGGGCACATTCAGCAGAAAATGATCATTTTGGGACTGGGCTAATGTAATGGGCGAGTGAGGTACTGGGCACCCAGCTAGCATGAACTAATGTCATTGAGCACAACGTGAGTGTACGTCACGTGAAATTGGGCGTGACGCGGCCGCAGTGAACTTAATGGGCCGCAACTGTGGACAGAACCAGGAAAACCTCAGCGGCATCCGAAACGCAAACCAGACGAGTCAGAACTGCGTGTAATTGGCTGTACAAGAACGATGATGACTACGATTACATCCACGGTCATATCCACGCACAAAAGCCAAAAGCATATTCAACCCTTATGTCACGGGAGCTGACTGGGAGAAGGTGGTTCGGGGGGGGTTTCAGTCAGGTTATGTTCAAACGCAGTCTTGTGTTGTGTGTATGTTTGTGTAGTTGTGTGAATTGGCCCATCCACATGCATACACACAAACAGAGCCCACCCAAGGCCCGGTCTAACCATATTCATCACCAGCGTGTCACTTTTATGAGGTGGCTGAGAGCGAGAGCGAGCGAGAGAGAGTCTCTCTGCCAGCACCAGGCAAGTCTGCTCCCTCTTGGGATGAAATTAGAGGAAAGTAACTTCATTAAGCTAAAGGTGTGGTAAGCCGCAAGGCCCTTTTGATCACACACACACACACACACACACACACACACACACACACACACACACACACACACACACACACACACACACACACACACACACACACACACACACACACACACACACACACACACGTGTAAACATTCCATATCAACAAAGAGTAGAAAGGGAAGAAGAAGGAA
This sequence comes from Micromesistius poutassou, assembly GCF_964030765.1. Taxonomy (NCBI): domain Eukaryota; kingdom Metazoa; phylum Chordata; class Actinopteri; order Gadiformes; family Gadidae; genus Micromesistius; species Micromesistius poutassou. The sequence goes on from NC_140287.1 coordinate 8,493,581, forward strand.
AGAGAAGGAGAGACGTGGCCATGTCAGGGCTGTCCCCGGTGGGCAAAGGACACCGGGAAGCGGAGCTGCTTGAAAGGGGACCACTGATGGAGAGCTGTGCCCAAGGCAATCAACTCCCCTGATGGTTTATAGCTGAGTCTGGCGTCGTTCTCCTTTATGGGTTTTTTCAGAGATTTATTGGGGAGTAGAATAGTCACGATTAAAGCAAACAATTCGGTTCCCTATCCAAACAAGCCTCAAATAATCAATTTGCTTTGTTTGTACTTCCCAACCGTTTCTTTCTCTCCCACATGAAACGTTCCAGATATGGTTTTGCTCCGCCTGAGTTAAGAGGCCGCCAGTTCGTCTATAAATCAGAAGCTGCAGGCAAGCGCTTTTTGCTCTTGCTTTTGTTTTTTTGTGTTTGAACATGGAAGATAACAGTGACGAGTGCGTCAGAGGAAGCGGCGGTATATTGGTAAGTCAAGCGTTGTTTAAAGGGACTCTATGCAAGACATTCCTGCTCATCACTGACCCCTTTGACCGCAGCCTGGGCTAGCTCATGCATTGGGACGAGACAATTACAATCACAAACTAATATTAGTTGGAATCGTGAATAAAGGTTGGATGGGGGGGATACAATGGGATATAGTGGATATAATGCACATTAAGCACACACATTTCTGCCATTATCCAACCTAAAAGATCACTTCCTCTTTGACTGCCCGGTTCAAACATAAACGGATGTTCTATGGAACAGAGAATGTTCCGGGAAAGGCCTGCTTTTTGGAGTTACACCCTGTGCGTAAACGGGTAATCCGAACTGATTTGTGCTTCATACACGTCGACTCATTTTTTTTAAATGAGCATCAACAATGTCCATGAGGTCCATCTTTGAATGTACAGAAGAAGACCTCTAAGATCCTCCTTACCTCCGTGTGAGGGGTGTATCTGATGTGTTTCAGTGTGTGTTATCTCTGCTGCTGTTATCACCGACTTCCCCACCAGCCTGGAGACTGAGAAGCGCCCTATGTGCAGGAACGTTATCACGGTACACTGGAGCTAAATATGACATGCATTTAAACAAACTGTTAGCACTACTGCCAACTAGGGCCAGTTACGCAATCTATCAGAGAATATAAACAAAGAAATGCAAATTCTTCACCTTTTGCGTGAACCATCCATCACATCTGTAACCATCCATATCATCCGATACAATGTACAATACAAGACCATCGACAAAATTGCTTGTGTATATTAAACCTGGCCTGTGTTACTATTCACGTCAATAATAAATATCTGAAATAGAAATATGTATGTTGCACTTCCCGGTTCTTAAAAAGAGCACTTATCATTGTGTAGCGTCTTATCCTAACTATCTTTGTTGTATACAGGGAATGGGTTAACCTATCAATTGTAAATGCTAAGCACTTGTTTCTATGAACATCTCTACTGTACCGACAGCGATATATTGTTCCTCTTTCCTTTGGCAAATGTACTTATTGTAAACCGCTTTGGATAAAAGCAACTGCTAAATGTAAAAATTTGAATAAAACACGACCATCCACGGGTCAATCCAGCCAGGGAATAACTCTCTCTCTCTATAAAAGGTCTTACTCTGGTCCAGGTTAGCCCCCCTGCACCTTCCCACCGTGGCAACATTCCCCGAGACGAGGAAGCCAGAACCACAGCCGCTACCCTTAAAGCACGAGAGGCGCTGAAGGCATAACGCACACAGTGCAGCTCTGATGCATGTACATCTACAGTATTCATGAGCATTGAATTTATCACAGCAGTATAGATGAAGGGGATCACCTACCTCTTCTGTGCCGTGTCAAGTCGGTTGTCCTCGGTGGCATGCTGCTCATGAGCTGTAAAACAAGGAGGAGAGAAGAATGGCGCATAAAACACACGCCGAAGACCCCGCTCTGTGAGTGATGCCTTGTTTGACGTGCCACCGTTTGTGACCGACGGGAGCTTTCGTTTACTGGCGCGGACACCGATACCACAGAGGTGAGATGACATAAATCAGCGCAGATGAGGATCCAGAGGGGGGGGGGGGGGCGCCACCAGATTTTATTAGCACCCGGTCTTGTCGTTTTCAGACAAGGAGAGAGAGAGGACGATCTCGGACGGTCTCGTGAGGGTTGAGATGCGTACGGGGCGCTTATAGGGAGGTGGCGTTGAGTCGAGGCGTCGGTTGCGGGCGCATTTTAATAGTTTGAGTTGAGATTCGGGCGCGGGTTCGTCGACGCAGCGGTGACACTGCCATCGGACGTTGGTGATGCGGGGGGGGGGGGGGAGCGCACACACACACACACACACACACACACACACACACCTCGAACGAGTTGTGGATCCCTGCGTCTGTGCGAGTGCGTGTACCTACGTGTATGTGCGTGTGCTGAAAGGGTAGCTGGAGCGCGGGTGCAGGGCAGAGCGTGGCGGTGGCGGCGGCGGCGGCTGGGGAGCGGGAGGCTCCAGTGGGCTGCCGCCATGTAAAAGTGTCTAAATGCAAGGCAGATGTGTACGGCCGGGCCGGGCCGGGCCTAGGTGCAAGAATTTATCTAGGGCCAGAGACTGCCTGTGATCTGAGATTTATTGCATTTTTCCAGATTCATCCTTTTTTTTTTTTTTTACAATGATGGGGGGGGGGGGGGGGGGGTGGGGGGCTTGAAGATTTAAGAGCGAGAAGGCTCCGAAAAATGGTTCAAAGGCCGGTTTTTGGGGTCCTTTAGGAGAGCGGGCGATCTTAAGCCGCCTACAAACCCCCGCTTGCATGTTCTCCCCTTTTTACACGTATGTGGGCAAAAGGGGCTGAGGGGGGGAAGGCAAACTTAATGAAGAGGGGGGGGGGGGGGATTGGGGTGCCCTTGGTTTAGGGCGGGGGAAGGGTGGGAGGGGGAGGGCGAAAGGTGAGGAGGGGGGGCCGTGACCAATGGTGTTTGTCTCAGTGGGGGTCAGGCTGGCGCCTAAGCTACCCCTCCGGTGCGACTGTGCACGGAGGTGGCATTAGTGTTAAGAGAGAGAGAGAGAGAGAGAGGGGAGGGGGGGGGGGGGGAGAGAGAGAGAGAGAGCGAGAGAGAAAGAGAGAGAGAGTGGCCCAAAGTGACAGGATGTGTGAAGTTTCTCCTCCTCGGCTCTCGTGTAAACATGAAACCAGCAGTGTCTAACTAGAAAGTTATGAGACACACATGCTGAGAGGGACAATAAATTAGGGCCTTTAAAAACTCCTGACACACTTTTCACAAAAAAAAAAAAACCCGCAGCCTTTTTACCTTGGAGCCCCGACAACAAAAGGAGAGACGGGGGAGAGCTGGCGAGAGGCGAGGCCTGGGAACGTGCTCTCCACCGCATCCACCGGGCTCCCTCTTATCGGCTCCTCCCCATTGGTTCAATTCCTTCAGCTCTTCCATCTGCTCCCCAGCACAAAAGAGCCTCACCACCAGCATCGGCTCAAGCTCTGTCCCCTGCACGTTTCACACTTTGGTGGTGTCGCTAATTCGCACACATCAGACTGCGCGGCGGAGCCGATACTCTGAGACGTTTCCCTGAGGCACGAGACGGCGTCTGAGGGCGTGACAGCACGGACACGCGAGACGGAGGGGAGGAGGGTCCCGGGGCGGGACGGGGGTCGGTAGCAGACATTGTTGTATTTGCGTATGAATGGTACATTTTCCAAAAGCGGTTTCCTGCTCATCGTTTAGGGATAATTGAGAGCCACCGCGTAATTGACATTAAATGTCCGACACACGAATGTATTATTTCACACGCCAGACACGGTTAGCTGCTCGACTTTCAACCCACGCCCGGGAAACACGTAGACGCCTTTCCCCTCGTTGGGTGGATTGCTTTGTTCCGCCGCCCAAGTCGTTAGAAGGAGAGCAGACGAGAACACTATGGAATAATGGGGGGGGGGGGGGGGGGGCTGTGTTGCGTTTCATTTTTATCAAACACCAGTAGTGAGAACACAACGCAGACGCAGTTTGAGGTAAAAAAAACAACGGTTGCGCGACCTCTCCCAACACGTTGGCTACTCCGCCAATTTACACGTCGTGATGTGAGACACATGGCCACAGTCTCCCCGGAAGACGCCTCGTCAGAACGGGGGTTTTGGTGAAAAAAAAACAACAACCTTATTGTTTCAACATTTCCAGCTTGATTGCAACAACTGAGCCAGAAAATATCCTTGCTACAAAAAAATGTGCAGAGCCATAAAACAGTGTGATCTGCCAGAAACAGGTTGCTGGTCGCTATTGCGTGCTGATATTTAATCCAAACTTATTGGGGCAGTGGGTAGGCCTTCGTCTTAACTGTGAGGTCTTCGTGGTACCGGTCTACCCTCCCTGAGACGTCTACGTGAAACCGGACAGAGATGACAGGCAGGTGGTCAGAACACCCTGCAACGGATGTGCTGAATTTGAGATCATTGATGTGTTGTTACACTTTAAGCAGGTACCATTGCACTTGAATGACAACTCATTTGACTGTACTGCGCATCCATCTTCCTCTGCCCTCTACGAGCCGAGAGGACCTCTATTTAAATAATTACACCCTGCCTCTCAGGCCCCCGAGCCCTCTGACTTGAGTGTGATTGATGACCATTTCATGTGCCCTCCTTTCACTTGTGTCTAGTTCCTTTCCGAACTCAGCGATTAGCTCTCGGGGGTCACGGGATAGTGTAGGCACTGTATGAGCGCACGCACACGCACACACACACGCACACACACACAGGATTGAATATCTCCCTCGCTGAGTTACGGCCTGGGAACTATTACTACAAAGTTGAGGTATCACAGAAGGGGCTTAAACCCTGTTATTTATGCTTATGAAGCTGCAGCTCCTTCACCTTTGATGCGAGAGGCGGACCAGGCGGCGAGAAGGCAGGTATTGCAGCGAACACAGAGTACTGATCTGGTCCCGGCGCAGAAGGCTGAGAACCAGTGGATGGCGACGTGATCCGAGGTTGTTGGGGTGGCTCCTGTGCGATGCCCTGTGTGGTCCTGCGTGCCTTTACAAGGCCAGGACCAGAGATGTCCTGCCAGCTTTATGGCATTCTGGGCTACATGGGAACCCGGGCAATGGGATCCCTTCTGCATGCCTCGTAGACCTCTGTCCCCGGGCAGGTTCAGAGACGGTCACCGCCACGGGAAGAACAGACACGCGCACGCACACACGCTTCCACACTATTGTGTGGCGATGTTGCAAATGATACCTTTTTATAAAAGGTCCATCTCTGTGTTTAAGAAGGACAATGCGGCTGTCCATATACTTTATCTATGGAGGCCCAGGGTCGATTTCCCCCTTAGTGCCTCACAATTCCAGTGGAAGGGTTTCATTCGTCCAATCAGCATTCAGGAGGACAAAGCATGTCTTCCCGTTGAAGACGACGACGACGACGACGACGACAACAACAACAACAACTCGAGGCTGCGTAGTGACTTACCGACAGAGAGGAAGCCTTCCATTTTATCTTTGAAGGGCTGGAGGTGTTCCTCTGAGGAGTTGGCACACACCTTCTGCACGTTCTTTTCACACACTGGAAGAGCGAGAGACAGAGAGAGAGACAGACAGGGACAGAGAGAGAGAAGGGCAGAGGAAGGTGAGAACAGGATATTTCTTTACTATTTCCACAAGTCTTGTGTGCAAGATTGTATCTTAAGTCGAGCTTGTACACATACAAAATTGTGATAATTCAGAGGCCAACTATTGAGTCAAACCAGAGCTCATTTACTACTTGTTTGCAAACCTTTATCTCTCAAGATTTACTTGACATGCAGGATAAACAGAGACAGTTTGTACGGTGGGCCTTTATCATCATTTAGCAAAGTCTATTTATCGTCTACTTGCATAACTATTGTGGTTAAGGACAAAAAATGGAAAATATTTCGACAACAGCATAGTCTAAACCTTACACAGTGCCAGAAGTCAAGCAAGGAAAGATGGTGACTACTGATGAGGAAACCAGTAGCTATAGTGAATGATGCATGCATGCTGGAGTGCGTACAAATTCACATAGCTTTATAATAAGCATGAATAAATATAATTCATAATAGCATTGTCAACATTCCGATTGTCAAGAAAAGGTTATGGAAGTGCACGCATTGGCGCCATATATTCAAACAGGAATGTTCATTTGAGAATGTATTTAAATATAGACACGCACAACAAAAGCTAGTTTTCTTAGGTATCCATTAAAAGTGGCTGTTAAACTGGCAATAATGTGAACAGAGTTTGGGCTGCGTTCAAGATACAAACAACACTGTTCATTAGTGGTGCCATAAGAACCAGTAATGAGACTTAAATAGAAATAAAACCTGCATCATAAACTTTAAATTAAAATATCACAATCTCCACACACACACACACACACACACACACACACACACACACACACACACGTAATAGCAAAGACTTGATCAAACCGCCATGCACCCAGCAAGTCTCTCAGACCAATGGGGAGAAGATGCCTGGCCACTGGAATAACGGATGATAAATCAAAGAACTAGTATGACTCCATGGACTTCAATGTCTCACTAATGTAACTTCAAAGACGACGCACGGTGCTATTAAACAGGATTTTACATGCACAGGCATATTGTTGTTCCTGCACATGTGGCTTTTTTTCCTTAGCAGATCTGCTTGCTATTTGCGGATGGGCTTTTGTTGTGATGCCAGATAAAAAAATGAACCAACCGACACGGGTCTGGGGAGGAAGCCCAAGCGATGGAGCGTCCCGTCAGCCAAGCCTTGTCATTTCCCCCACCCCACCCCCGCTATTAGCGCACACACACAGACGGCGGGCACAACAACAGCCATGCAACCTGTTAGTCATTAATGGCAGCAGTAAATACCTTGACTGGTGTACGACTGCATAGCTTTTAATAAAAACAAAAACACAAAATAAAAAGGAGTGGATCAACCCAACATGAACATGGCTGGCTCAGCGCGGGTGTCAGATGTTGGAAAGGGGGAAAGCAAGTACACCTGCTCAGTTCAAACACCGAGGCATACCGCTTTGTGACTTATCTTGAGAAATATGTTTTCTCATGTGAAGAGCGGCACAATTATCCTTTGTTACCTTCTACGATTGCCTGAACAATTCAAATGGTTTATAGGTAACATTGCGGTGACACACAGGCCAGATCACAGATCTATTTATTTATTTGTCTAGTGGAAAACAGATAAAGCGGTATCATGTACGTGACCTAAAGAACCCCCGAAACAATCCTTTTTTTGGAGCAAACCCACATTGCCTCACCCGAAATCCCCTAACACAACATGGGCCATTAAAATCGTTGAAAACTGCAAGTCTACAATTTAGTGGCGGCTTTCCACCAAATGTGGTCCAGACAGCAAAGGCCGCAAGAGGAAGCCCACTACAAATAAACAACCAAAAAAAAGGAAAACACACACACACACACACATCTGCAAGAAAAAGCCTGTGTTTATCGGATTGAAGTGATACATTGGCTTTAAAAGCAGCCGTTGGAGTGTGAAAAGGTGAACACGGGAACATGAAGAACTCATGTTTAACAACAAAGTTTCCTTCAGCCGCAAAAAAAGCCACACATTATAATATGATGTACCGACAACGCCCAAACAGCCCTGCATCTTCTCACGGAAAAGCGCTGAGATTTTTAACTAATTATTTGAATTAAAATACAATATGTTGCCCTGCGTCTTCTGTATTATCGAATAGGGCACAGAGCGGCGCAGTGGGTGAGCCAACAGGAAGACACCATGTCCCTGTTCAACCACCCAGTGTTGCATGTCCACACCGTGTGCCATGGGCTTAGAAACCCTCCGAGCTGGGGCTGACATGGACCCTTCTCTGCACTGCTGGGCCTCGTCAATACCATGGATCATGCCACCGTACTCGGATCACAGAGGCGGCGGGGAAAACGGCTGACGCAGCTCGGCTCGGAGTAGTGGAATGTCATCAGAGAAACCCACCGCGGTCTGATTGACTTGAGATTTCTGCCACTGCAGGCAGCTCTGTGTTTGTCCTAGGGGTTTCTCTGCCCTGTCCAGACACCTAGCGAACAGGGGCCCTGGCCTGGCATCACAGAGCCGGCAGACCACGATGGGAGCCGCGGCACCGATCTCCGATAGCCCCCCCCCACCGTCACCACACAGGGAAAACAGATCGGGTTCCAGGCTGCTCACTCAGCACCTCTCAAGACTGGGGAGCTGGTTCTTTGTGCACTTCAACGTATGATGTCACTGTTTATACCGCCCGTTATGCATGATGCAACTTTTTCCTGTGATATTCCTTTGATGGACGAGTGTTGATTTATGCTACCCATCTTAATTAGGAGATTTTTTTTATTGGCTTGGCTTCACGTTTGTTTGGTTACTTTCGCCATGTGTGAAGAACACACTATCACAAATGGAGAAAAATATTTGAAATGGATTTTCTGTTCCAGGATCATAATGGCAGTGATGGATTAATATAATGTTCCAAAGGTTAAGTGCCCTTATAAACTTTGAAAGAAAGAATACATGCTGCGATTTGGGCAAGAGAGGAATCGGGAACTAAGTGGATCCTTAAGAATGTGCGTTACACATGAGCATACTTTACAATAACGCTTCCAAGCAACATTGACACGTAGTTAAAGCTGTACAGAGATGCATGACGCCATGAATCCCTTTTGAATACACACAAGCCACCCCGGGACCACAGCATGCGTGTCGGACAGCAGCTGAGGGAAAGATTGACGCGTACGTTCACACGGTGACGTTTCTCTGTTTTGGCTAGTCGTCGTGCAGTGACTTTGATGTCAAAATGTGTGCCTGATATTCCACCACAGCGGCAGGAATTCCCCTGGGAACGGCGAACCGGAAGTCACGGCACACCGGGACAATGCGATATTGTGGTGGCGGACTCTGGACCAATCAGAGGGGGCCTTGCGGAGCGCCACAGGATTGCACTGGCTACGTGTCTGACGCATGTTTCTGTCTGCGGAAGGTTGCCCCAGTAGATGGCCTCCGGACAATAGAAACACGTTCATCTGATCCTCTCCGCCACAGCAACATAATGGAGCATTGTGGAGGGAAAGGGAAAACAACAACAGATCAACTCCTAAAACGTCACACCGACGGCTACACCGGTTAGGAGACGACTACAACAGAGTTGGAAAACACTTTTTTTTTTTTTTACAGTCTGTCTCTGAGATTACTTCAGATGTGAGGAACGTCTGCTGCTCTCCGGCCCCCGGGAACATCACCTTAATTTATATACCCGGGATGTGGATCTTTCCCATCCCAGGGATTCTCTTACTAATCCCCAATTATATACAATCCCAGTGGACCGAGACACCCTCCCCCCGGTCGACTCGCCCACCTCCCCCTCGCTCTAGCCGGGGCCAAACGTCTCCGCTTCGCTCCCACCAGAGGGGCCGCAGCCAGGACGCTGGCTGGCTGAGCGAGGAGAAGGTTAGACTCCCTCTCGGCTTTCTGCTCCCCATAAATCACTCCGGCCTCGACTCTGGCCCTTCACCACACCGACGCCCCGCTCCTCCTCCTCCTCCAACATCCAGCGAGGAGAACCACGGGGGCTGACAACAAGGGGAATAGCAGCCAAGCAGCCCCTGAGATAAGATGGGAGAGTAAGGGTAATGGATGGAGGCGCGGGCCTTTATAGGGCGTATCGTATATCGCCGCTACGTGACAGGATAGCTAGGGTGCTCCATGCCAAGGGCGATTTCTACATTCGTGTTTTTATGGACCGGGGGATCTGGGGTGTCCCCGTGTGGCTTTTCTAGACTCGAAAGATCTGCGTCCATAAACATGGAGACGATTTTTGTTGTTTCAGTTGTACGTTTTCCTAAGAATTCGTTGACTGATGAATTGTAACTGTTCACATCGAACACATCCTAGAGGGAACTTTTGACGTTATCGTGGAAATCGCCGGCAATCAAAGAAAATAAACAAGAAAAGCAGAGGTGTTTGGGGCTCGCACTCGACAAACTGGCCAGTGCGTCACATGCGCCATGTGGGTCGCTCTGCAGGCGGGTGGCGGCGGTGCCCCGGCCTGCCCACTGCACACATGGAGTGAGGAGCGGCGCCTCCGTCGTAAAGCGTCCCTCAGGCTAAAGGGCCTGCGTGGAGCTGACGTTAAAGGCCATTTAAACTCAGGACACTGTCTGATCTGCCACGGTGATGAATGGCTTACCTGGGCCGGGCCTCGAGTGAAACACTAAACTGCCCTCAGCAACAAATGAGCTCTGACTGTTCCTTTTTATTTGGTACCATTTCATTCGGCAGCGTCCCTACTGCCGCACCATCCCCCTGAATTACAGCATTATAATGGACTGTTAGCAATGCAGAACCATCAGTAAATGGGGATTGCTGGTTTTAAAACGCGCATACAAGTCTTTAAGGAAAACGTTCATAGTGGGTGCAAAAGCCAACGAGTAGTGCAATATCATTTTCTTTTGCAAATTTTGACATTTTTTCTCCTCGTTTTTTTTTTATTACTCTTGGCTTGGGTTTCAAAGTTTGACGGAGCGTACAGAGGTACCTGTGTCGTCCGGCAGTGAACCGCGGGAGAGGAGTCGTCACGGGCCCCAGAGAAGGGCTCGATCCCCACGGCCTCCAGCTCATCCCCGTCTCGGGGAGAGAGCAGCGCAGGCAGAGGTCAGCCCCCCGCTCCGCAAACAGGAAGCCCCATCACACTGGGATCATGTTTCTGCACAAGCCAGTGAAAGAGAGGCCAGCCAGGCGGACAGGAGTCTGTCCCGCACCTCCCCCCCCCCCCCCCCGAGCCCGCCAATGACTAGACGCTGTGCGTGCAAGTCTCTGGAGCCTTCACAAGTCTCTGGACCTTGGACCCATTCTCTGGACCCTAGACCAGGTCTCAGTCTCTGGACCCTGGACCAAGTCTTTGTCTCTGGACCCTAGACCCAGTCTTTGTCTCTGGACCCTAGACCAAGTCTCTGGACCCTGGACTCTAGACCAAGTCTCTAGACCCTTGACCAGGTCTCTGGACCCTAGACCGAGTCTCTGGGCCCTAGACCGAGTCTCTGGACCCTAGCCAGCAGAAATGAGTCACTGTCGAAGCACACACCACTTGCTATACTTCTAGACCAGTCGAGGGAAGCTAAAGACCTTACCTGCCTCCCCTGGTCTATAACAGGGGAGGGAGGGCAGGTATTAGACAAACAACAAACGACCCAGAACCCATTATTTAAGCTGGTCCTCAACACCTTCAGATCTCTCTGTTAGCTTCTCTCCGACACCGCTGACAAGATGGATGGAGGCGATGCTTCGAGAGCTCGGTAATTAAAACCAGTTGCTCTCTCCGTGCGCTGGTTTATAATAGCCAGATATAAATATTTATCCCTGGCGGTGGGGATGGAAATGGCTCGGGAGTCACGCGGCGCGCTCATCAAACACCCAGAATCCCCCGCCGGCCCCTCTCCCCGCACCCCCGCTAATCTCCCCCCCCTCCCCCGAGGTCTGCTGCTCCAGACCGGGCTGGGCCGTGGATCAAATGCAGCCCGACCCTCATGTTGCATTTATTGTCTTCAAGTCTTCACTTTTCTCCTAATAAACGGGCGGCAGCTCTAGGTGAGTCTGGCGTGCTTTAGTACGCCCTTTGTGTTCCCCTTCTGCGCCCCCCCGCGGGTCAAAGAGGACCGGGCTTTACCAGATCCCAGAGAGGGGAGCGGATCTAATTGCTTTCGTATGCCGTGTTATTGGTTGATTTAAATAACCGCAGACACCGAGGGCACCAGGGGCCCGCCCCCTGTAACCCCTGCCATGGCCCGGGCCACGACTCCACTGGCTGGGGCCCGGCTTATTGACAGACCCCCTTATTGACCGGCTGGTTAGGGGGTCGGCGCCCGTCGGAGTTCGGTCAGCGCCTCAGGCCAAAGCAAATGAGTGCAGATTTTTTTCCCACCCAAACGCCGTTTGTAACACGTCGTCAATAGAATGGTATTTTCTTGCTTTCGCTGCCGAGACAACGTCTGACGGGAGCTTAGAACCGAGCATTTTCGTCGTCGGCCTTGGAATCGGAGGAGCTGTCGTTGTTTAGATGAGACGGCTGTTAAGGAATGATACAACGTCTGGAGGAGAGGCGTGCTTTAAGGGGCTGCTCGAGAGCCCCCGCTCGAGGGCCCCCCGCTCAAGGGCCCCCGCTCAAGGGCCCCCGCTCAAGGGCCCCCGCTCAAGGGCCCCACTCTGTCTCCAGGGCCCCACTCGAGGGCTCCGCTCTGACTCCAGGGCCACGACTCAAGGGCCCCACTCAAGGGCTTCGTTCAAGGGCACCACCCGCTCAAGGGCCCCACTCGAGGGCCTCGGAGACGCAGTGGACGCTCCGCTTGTCCCGGATCCTGCTGGTCTCAGTGGTGCCTCGAGCGGGGCTCTTGAGCAACACCATACCGCACCAGACAGGTTTACGTCTCCCTTGGCGGTGAAAGCTCACGCTTAACATAACCACAGATGCCTGGGCCACTGCCTCGGGCCACCGCAGGCATTGAAGTGTGAAATATCACTGCTTTGAAGCCCCCCCGACGGTGGGAAGAGTTGGTCATACGATAGCGGATACGGTTCGGACCCCGTCCTACCCGTCAGCTCTCGCTTCAGCTTCCTGGCGTCCTTCGCGAGGTCTTCAAACTTGACCTGCGCGGCCTGGAAGAAGTCCTGCGGCTCAGGCAGGGGGAACACACTCTTGTCCGTCCCTGCATGCTGGAGTGGGGGGGGGAGGAGACACCCGGGGGGGAAACAAAAGGTTACACAGGTTTCACATCCGATTTCGTCTATCCACGTCTGACTGCTCGCGCCGCGGCGTGAAACCGATCGGACGTACCTCATCGAAATTACGCAGGTAGTACGACACCACGTAGTCCACCAGACTGATGCGATTGTCCTGCAGGGAGAAACATCACAAACAAGATGCATCATGGTCCATAGTTCTACCAGAAGGTACACCACGTCAAAACGTTTCCTGGGTTGGCCGTTACAAAGGAGAAGTGCTTATTATGAAACGGGGGGGGGGGGGGGGGGGCGTCACCCTGCTCTTGACGTCTTTGAGCTTGGGGAGGATCTCAAGTCCGAAGCCGTCCGCCTGGCCCCTGGTTCGATTCCCGCCGTTCATGTAGTTCCCGAAGGCCAGCACCAGGCCCATCACCTCCCGCACACTGCTGCCCTCCAGGAGCACCTGTTACACACACACACACACACACACACACCACAGTG
>NC_140287.1:8506965-8509465 GCF_964030765.1 Micromesistius poutassou
GGGTGATGATGCTGGAAGAGGAGTCGACACTCTACGTACATACGTGACAGAGAGTCACACACACACACACACACACACACACACACACACACACACACACACACACACACACACACACACACACACACACACACACACACACACACACACACACACACACACACACACACAGAGCTTGCATGTGGTGTGTGATGTCATGTGTGGTGCATGTGAATTTTATTTTAGGAATATAAGCAAAGGCGTTGAGCACTGAAAGGCCGGGGGAATGTTTATCCGCTCCAGCGCTACATCTGATTATTATTTATATTTCTGCTAAGTGACGATGAAGGATGAGATCAGCGCTCCCATGTTTTACATTTACCTTGGTAATTAATTGGTTGGAGTTCAACACTCGAATCCATCAACATGTTGCGAGGGCCACATTAAAAGCGTGAAACAAAAAGCGTTTGTCTCCCTGAGACACAATAAACCGACACATGGAAACCCCGATGCGGTTTCCTGGTGAGTGCCGAGAAACATGTGAATGTGACTGTGGCTAATCTACAATAAAAGTTATGGACAATGTTCCAACACATGGGTGACAGATGAGTTTCCTCCCCCGAGGATACGTCACCTTTTTTGACCAAAACAACAAACAATTATACAATTTTGAATAACATATACTGTGTTCACTTTAGGCACAATTTGAAGGAATTATGAATAAATAAATATGAGTAATATGGATAAATAAATAAATAAATAAAATGCCTTCAACTATAGATAGAAAATCTGGGACTGTTTAGATATCAATAAAACTTTATTTGACAGCATTGCGCCATAATTATTGATTTTAATAATTCATTTCCAAAATATTTCTGATAATATATTGTTTTTATTCTTTAAACATCAAGTTCAGTATCAAGTTAAATACATATTTATTAAGTGATATTATATGTAGATGAATTCAAACCGTACCAAATTAAATACAACATAAATTAAATAAATTCAGAGAATGCATGGAATTCAGGGGACGGCTTTTATCTTCAAATATTATCTTTTATTCTAAAAAAGTATACTTACTGCTCTGGTTTGTCCAAAAGTTTGACCTCATCTTCTTTGGAAGTCGCATAATGCTTCTTTATTCTCTCCAGCTCATCATTGGTGGCTCTCTATAACAATAATACAAACAAGATAATAATATAATATGATATCAAATATAATTTACAAGGTAAATTTGAGCATATTGACTTAGAAGGGCCACAACAGCCACAAGATAAGAAGTATTGAATAACAAAACGTAAATGTCAATGGTACAAAGAAAAAACTAAAAATAAAAGTTTTCAGTAAAAAAAAAAAAAAAAAGCCCAGTAAAAATACTGGGCTCCACCACATACTTACATTTTCATATAATGCTTCAATGGTCTCCAAATCCACAACAGAGTTGTCCACAGTCAGAACAGCTAAAACAGTAAATACATTTATTAAAGCCATGCCGTCTAATAAAACAGAATAAATACAAACATGTTCTTTCTAAGTTGCTGCCAAGGTTTTCACAATTAAAGCGCTACCATGGATACTCATGATAATCATGCCATTTTAAATTATAACAGGTAATAACTTCTCATTCTCCAAATGGCTGTTGCATGTGGAGGGGGGCAATCATGAAAACATAAAAACCATGGAAATATTAATAAAATGTTTGTTAGACATTATCGCACGCTTTCTGATACAATTTAAATTAATCTAAAATCTTCTCAAGCATAGCGCCTACTTCATTGAAAGCCAATGGAAAAGTGATAAATTATTCATTAAAAATCATTAAAAAAAACAAGGGGTCACAAGGTCAACAAAACAATAACCCTAACTCTGACGGACAGGTGGGCTGAAGTCCTTTCAAACCACGTCTTAAACACGCCGCCTCGTAAACCAATAGCCCTGGAACAGAACCAGCACAGCCAATGGGCATGCTCGCTCTTAAATGTCATCAGAGCGCAAAAGGATCAAGTAGGTTGGAGGACATAAAAATATATAAATAAATAAGGATTTGGTAAGGAACATCCTACAATACCCAAAGCCAATTGAGATTATTATTATTATGCTTTTTAATCATAGAGTGAGTTAGACAGGAACCTCTGGCAGGGAGGTGGGGAAGAACGAAGGGCAGGAATCGAACCCGGGGCGCTGCGGTAAGGTCTAAGCCTTAATGGTACGCACTCTACCCCGGGGGGGCCCAATGCAGATTTCTACTAAAATCCGATGGAGAATGCTGTACATCAGAGTGTTGTACACAGACCCCGGCACTGGCGGGGGGTGACGGTAGTCTGGTGCTCCTACACCAGCAGACTCTTATGTACAGCCTGGGCGACGGTACAGGTCCCTGGGGAGAACGTGCCTGTGGAGACCAGCCCATGTGGGCCAGAGCACCATTTCCTACGTCTTATTAGAGTGGATTATACACTCCATCAGCCCTGCATCCGCCAATCACACACCAAAAGGGGGGCGGGGGAGGCGGGCCTGTCCA
>NC_140287.1:8511965-8604465 GCF_964030765.1 Micromesistius poutassou
GAGAGGAGAGGAGAGTGGGGAGAGGAGGGAGGGATGGAGAGGAGAGGAGGGAGGGATGGAAGGGAGGGAGAGGAGAGTGGGATGGAAGGGAGGGATGGAGAGGAGAGGGGAGAAGAGGGGACAGGAAAGAGGGTGAGAGGGGAATGAAGGTGAGAGGGAGGGATGAAGAGAGAGCGGGAGGGGGAGGGAGAGGAGAGCGAGGCAATACAAGGAGAGCGGGGAGGAGGGCAGAGATGGAGGGAGGGAGAAAGGGAAGGAGGAAGAGAGAGAGGGGATAGAGGGAGGGAGGAATGGGAGGGAGAGCCACTTTTCCTCACCGTGTTGGATGTCCTTCATCTCCAGATGCAGGCTGGATATGAGGATGCCCACGGCCTGAGATCTCTTCCCATCCAGTAACTTGATGATCTGTTGGGGGGCAGAAATCTATTTATTATTCAGAGTCAGTAGAAAAGTAAAACATGTTTATCCATCATAATGATTTACAAAAACAACTTACAACAACGAGAAAGTGTACATTTAAATCAAAATAATAGTTTAAAGGAGCAATGTGTAACATTTCAATTAGCTTGTGGTGGCTTAAAATAACCTGTACATATCTGTAATCAATGCTGATTTCAAAGATGTAAAAAATAAAACCCCATCCTATACATTCGAATTTATATATTATAAAAATAAAAAATGCTGGCCAGCACAGTAACTCTCTTTTTTTACAAGATCAACACTCCCAAAGCCCCTCACACTCACGCCACTCAGCCAATCGAGCTAGGATAGTTCCATCACACAACTGCACAGCCAATTAGAGTGGACAGAACACTAATGGGAGGGGCTTAATCTTAAAAACGTTAACTTTAAAAGCATCACCAACAATGAGATAAAAGACACACGCACATTGACTCCCATGCATACACTTCTCTCACACACACACACACACACACACACACACACACACACACACACACACACACACACACACACACACACACACACACACACACACACACACACACACACACACACACTAGCAGATGAGCAGGTTTTCTCTTAAAGCACACATTTCACATAATCAGAAATTTCATGTCACAGCGAAAAAGTACAAAGGCCCCCGAACGTGGCGCCATAAAGGACAGTCTCAGAGAAAAGAAAAAGAAAAAAAGTAAGGGTGGGGGGGGGGGGGGGATTGTTTTTTATAACAAACTATAAATTCACAGCATTTTTATACGTGCCTTACACATGGACGCAATTACTTATGACTGTATTCAGCCATAAAGCCAGAGAGCGTTGTTTGGCAAGCCGAAGGGCCGCTCTAAAACTTAATGCGTCGGGCTTCTTCATTAGGCCATCGCGGCGCACACCGCTACTGGGGCCACGGCCGCCGGGGCCCGGGGAGCGGGGCCCTTAGAAGTGGGTATTGCATTACCGGGCGTTAGTGGGGGCCATGCTGCTCCGAGCTCCATTATACCTGGATCACCGGGGATCTTGCACTCTGCGGACCAGAGACGGCGGGCAGGCCCACCAGGGCTCCCCCCTCCCCACCCCATCTCCCCTGCCCCCAAACCGACACCTCTAATTAACCACTTTGGAAGAGACCGCACTAAAAGAAACACGACAACTTAAAAAAAAAAAAAAACATAGCCGTCCTGGGAAACCCCCCCTCCCCCTCCCCACCTCCCCACCCCTGCTCGAGAACCCTCCAATTAGGCGCAGCGGCTGACTTAACGAGGAGGGACAGGGCGAACGGCGGACCGCTGGTCTCACAGTTCACGCCGTACAGCCGAGGCTGCTGGGAGATCTGCTTTCGGGGGGGCGGGTGGTGATGCTGATGCTGACATCGAGGAACCGGGAGTAGGAGACGACCAATAGATAACAGCAGCTCCCCCCTGTGGATCGGAAGGGGAACTCTCCAAACCCGCAACTAAATCTCCAACTCTGTGTGTACTCAATTATTAATAAAACTGAATATATCTGGCGTCAAGGTGCCAAATAACTCCCCAGAGCGGGATAACACTGAGGAGGAGCGGTGGGAGGAAGAGACACACAAGGAGAGAGGACAAGGCGAGCGTGAGAGAGGGGGAGACGGCGGCGGTTTGAGATGCAGCAGGTGGCTGATGTTAGTGCAGATTGGCTGAGTGCAACAGGTTCAGAGCACCGGCGATCGTTTACACAGACGAGGCTGCGCGGCCAACCTGCTCCCTGGTGCCCGTCTGTCTGACGGAGTCGTACCAGAGAGAGGCAGAGCGCAGTACCAGGACTTATCGGAGGGGGGGGGCGGGCGCTTCTCGTCAATAGGCGCCCTGTGATGCGTCTGCCCGCCTGCGCGGTCATCTCGGCCCCGCTGGTGTTAATCTTACACCCACACTCACATGACGCGCGTCATTTCCCAACACCTCAACTATGCTTTTAATAAACTCTGGGTGAGAGCTCATAACTCATCCCCCCCCAAAACAGCGATGATTTTAAAGCAACTGTTTGTTTAAAGAACCAAACGGCGACGTGTAAACTGGACCGGGACGTGGGCGAGGGGAAATATGTGCCGCCTCATCCGCATTGTGTTTTGATAGCAAAACACCCACACACATGTACACACACACACACACACACACACACACTGATGTGTGGAGTGCTTCTGTGAGTGATTGTGCATCTGTTTACAGCTTAACATTTCACCCCCTTATCATCATTTTCTTCCTCCCTTTCATCCATCTCTCCATCCATCCATCCCTCCCTACCTCTCTCTCTCTATCTATCTATCTCCCCCCTCATCCTCCCCAACCTGAATGTGCCGGCATGCGCATAGTTCCAGCTCCGCACACTACAGCACCCCCCCCCCCCCCCCCGCCTTCCTGATCTTCTCTGGTTGCCTCCCCCTCGGCCCGTGGAGTGAAGCCACATGCCTGCAATTATACCCCAGCTCAGGTCAGCCCTGGGTGGGAGGGTGGGAGGGGGGGGGAGAGAGCGAGAGAGAGAGAGAGAGAGAGTGCTGTCACCCAGCTTTGATATGGTAATCAGCGGAGAACAAAAAAGACACGCGAGTAAACAAGTGCTTTGATTTTCCCCCCCGTTTCACACGTGATAAAGATTAAGTGTAGAATGCGTGTAGGCATAGCCTCTCCCCGGCTGCGTTCCTGCGTGTCGAGGGGAATGGTATGCGAGTGAGCGCGGGGAGCGGGAGGGAGGCTTGTATGCATAATGTGCAGACATTTCCCCCTCCGTCCCGTCCACCTCCTTCGAGCGCTGAGCGACGGCCCGAGCCCGGAGGCTCCGGCGCGATCTGGTAACACTTTCCCACGAGGCCGGGTCAGGAGCGATGGAGACTCTAGTGTCGCTGGGCATGAGAAACACGCTGAGAAACACGCTGACACACCCGCACGCACACGCACACGCGCACACAACCACCGGATTTATGTTCTTGTGACCCACTTCTCGGGGTCACGTTCAAACACGAAATACGTTCAGATTATATGATGAGAAGACGGGACTGTAGATCAATCGATTGATCATCAGACGGAAACAAATAGCAACACAAACACTCAAAACACACACAATCACAAACAGACTCACATACACTTATACAACACAAAGCAAATGTGGGAAGCAAATCCAGACCCACAAACACATGCAAGATAAAAACAGCATTTTTCTCTCCCCGACAACTCACACAACGTGTGTGTGTGTGTGTGTGTGTGTGTGTGTGTGTGTGTGTGTGTGTGTGTGTGTGTGTGTGTGTGTGTGTGTGTGTGTGTGTGTGTGTGTGTGTGTGTGTGTGTGTGTGTGCTGTTGCGAGAGAGAACAGATGTCCTCCTCACTTCCACAGATTACAGCGTCCGTCTGTACTTGATGACGTGCATTTCCTTTCCCTCAACCTCCCCCCACCCATCCCCAGCATCCCCCCCCTCCCACTTCCCCTCCCCTGGCCGGTCCTCTAAGACACCTTCATGTCATCGCACAACAGCCACCATCATCATCACCCTGATCAACATGTTCCCTGTCGGTTCCCACGTCATCCATTTCCCACCCCCTCTACCCTTGTCTCCCGAGGGGGGCTCCTCTCACGATGGACCGCCTGGAGCGGGCCGCTCAGATTTAGCGTTATTGGCAAGCGAGAGTGACAGACAGTCAGACAGACAGAGTGAGAGAGAGAGAGAGGGCGGTACATTCAGTTCCATGGTTTAGCAGAGAGAGCGAGAGAGAGAGAGAGAGCGAGAGAGCAAGAGCGAAAGCGAGAGATTTCTGACAGAGGGATATCCGTTTCCGTTACGTTTTCGGAACTCGCTTTGTCAAATTTCTCCGTCATTTACTCATTCTCCTGGTCGCTGTTGTGGTCACTGTAATCATGTTTGTATTCTTCGAGCTCTCCGGGGTTAACTGGCGTACACAGCGTATAGGAAGTGAGAGAATGGAAATTGTGTTTGCTGTAGACGCGACAATCCATGATCCCCGTCACATCCCATACAAACCCCTCATCCGCCCCCACAAACATCCCTCCATCTCTGCCTCCTTTCACAACCCTTCGTCCGCCCCGCCAAACTCCTGGGAGGTCAGCGCTATCTGCTGTGTGATTCAGGTCATGATTCAGAGGAGAGTGCATGTGCCCGAATCAATCATTGAGAAACGCAAGGCTCTGCACCGCCAAGGAAGCTGAAAAACAACTGCCCCATTTTTAACATATCAATACTCGTTTTTTGGGGGTTGGGTAATTATGATGAGCTGGACTGCTATTGTACTGGAAAGAATGAGACTGGGCTCCCGACACAAGGCTGGCCACCCACACCCACACACACACACACTCTTGAGTTGAGTTGAGTGTCCTTGAGTTTGAATGAGTATATCAGGGTGGTTAGGCATTTTAAGGGGGTGATGTAAGGCAGTTGGCAGGACGCGTGTCTGTGGTTATCAAGAGTTGGATCAAATGTTTTGCTTTTGAAGATCGCTGGTAAAGAATGACCAGACTGGATGGATCTCTCACACACACACACACACACACACACACACACACACACACACACACACACACACACACACACACACACACACACACACACACACACACACACACACACACACACACACACACACACACACACACCCCCCCCACACACACACACACAGTGTGGCCCTACGGAGTGCTGTGGAGCCTGATTGATCCGAGGAGGGGACGTGTATGGATCGGGAGGGGACCGTCTGGCCCACAGGCTGAGCTCCGACAGTCTGGACGCCAGATAAGCCGCAGCAGGGGCCGCAGGAGGGCTGACGCAGCTCTGGCCGCAGCAGAACTTAGTGCAGCGCTGCACCATTGGACTCCACCAGCCGTCGGCGCTTCGGTGGGCAGGCAGGGGGTCTAGGGGCCGATCGACTGTCACATCCCCCTTGGTGAGCACTTGGTGTAGGGGGGGGGGGATTCACACAGGACGTGAAGACACACGTAGTTCATTTATAAGAGCTCTCTGAAACCATTAGGAATAATTAAAGGATCATTAACATTAAAGAGGCGGCGGTGAAGTGATGCACAGCCCCACTGTGAGGTCTCCGGAGGGGAGGAGAGAGAACCTCATTTCGATTGGCTACCGCAACCCTGACCAACTTGGGAGGGCCGGCAGCCTCCATTAATGAAACCAAATCACTTTCCTCGTGGCGTACTACTGTACTTTCCCCCAGCGTCGTGACGTGACCGAATGTGGCAGCTCTTATAACGTCAGTGAAAACAGACACAGATACCCTTCTTATTGTTGGCCCCGGCGCCGCGACCACCCCCACTTCAGTAGAAATGAAGTGATTTACCGAGGGCTCAGCGGGTCTCTCAACGCCGACGGTTCGGCTCAGACTTCAAACGGCGTAACTTGGGGCCAAAAACACAAGACTGCATCTCTTCTCCCTCCAAACATGTCGGTCCCAGCCCCCCCCCCCCCGGCCTATCACATCGCTGCGCCACACAAAACACCCAGGAACCTTCAGAGGAGTCCCTGTTGCTGTGGGAGAGGGGAGAGGGGGGGGGGGGGGGGGCGAGGTCTCAGCAACACAGTGTGTGTGTGTGTGTGTGTGTGCGTGTGTGCATGCGTGTGTGCATGCGTGTGTGTGTGTGTGCGTGCATGCATACCTTCTTGGTTTTGGCCTTCTTCTCGTAGGTGTCCGACAGGGGCTTCTTCTTGGGCTGCAGGGTGGCCTTGGAGAAGAGATCCTCAAACTCCCCGGTGTCCACGATGTCGGGCTCCTCCAGGGAGCCCCACAGCGTGTTGTTGCTGGAGACGCACACGGAGAGGCAGGGTTTCAGTCCGCGGTACACACCACGCATCACGGTTTTAAATTAAAAAGACATTAAAGAAACAGTGAGGCTACCATAAGCGGTGACCACTCGGTCATGGATATATGGAAAAAGTAACAAGGGCTTTGGGTTGTTTCAAATGCTATTTGCTGTCAGCTGGAGACATAAACAGACGCTGTCGTCTATTTGTCGTGGTTTATTTGATGCTAACTCGTTCTGCCTGACTGTTTATTTCCATTTTCCAGTTTGGTGTGCATCAGAAAGTTGGCCCTGACATACGCCCAACTGAAGTCACTTTCCTGATTCCTAATTAAGCGTTATCTACTAACTGGGCAATGTAAACATGTAACAAATCCCTCTTTGGGTTTCAGCTGTCCGTTAAGGGCTGTTTTTACCCTTAAAAGAACATTTTGGGAAAATGAGTAAGGACACAGGAAGCCATGTTGTGGCTCGCCGGTTGCCGAGTAACGTGGAAAAAAAAGCAAACAGAAGCAGAAGACAAAGATGACCCAAGCGAGGTGGAACTCAGGAGTTTAGAGTTGCTCTTCTGCACTCTCGCTCGCTTTCGTTTTCCACACAAGAATCCAGAAAATAATGTGAAGCAGTGAGACGACGGAGCATCCACACCTGTTTAACGTGTGTATATTTATCACAGAGCAAAACTTTATCAAATTGAAGGAATAACAATAACAAAACGCACAATCATGATGTATCGTTGTCATCATGTATAAAATCATTAAGCATGCAAGACTTTTGTAATTAAACGTGTTTAGTGTTGAACCGCACATTGTGGGAGATTGTGTTATCATACTGTGCACCAGATTAATATTATGAATAGTGAAAGTGACACCAAATCAAAAGTTATGTATACAAATCTGTCCTGATCACTTGAAAACAAACAAAGCTTTCCTCACATTGAACTGTTCCTATCCCGTTGTTTTACTTCGGCCTGAAAGTACATATTTTCACCCTTAAGTCACAAGGTCCACTGAAAATAAACAACATTTAACAAGGATACACGCGGGGGGGGGGGGGGGGGGGGGGGACGGTGAGCGGAGCACAACAACACAGGCTTGGCTGACGCATCAAAGCCCCAAAACACCAGAACAATCAGGTCTCCTGCCAGGGAATCAATCGGGGTCAGAACAGGGAAACTGGTTCTGCTTTCTGCTGGCGTTCACACTGGCACAGGCCTTCATCTATGGCTTCCCCTATCCAAGGACATGATGATAAACGCAGAGTCGGAAGACAAAAAGAAAGCCCTCCTTTCTTTGATTTCACACCGCGCCTCGCAAACGGACAACTCTACAGCTTCAGAGACTAAGAAAACCAGAGGCAGGCTAGCCCCACGTGGAAAAACTGAATTATCCATCAATCCCACAAACGCTTTCCCGATGAGACAACGCTTTTCTAATTGATCAGACAAGTCCTGCTGACTGCTTTTGGATTCTCTCCTCTAATCCTCACTCTCCCCGGTCTACGGCCTGCACTCCCAATACTGCACTAGTGCAGCCTATGCATACACACTTGTGTCCTAAATGTGCACCCACCGACCCCACACACACACACACACACACACACACACACACACACACACACACACACACACACACACACACACACACACACACACACACACACACACACACACACAGTAATTGCAGATCAGTTAGTTGATCCGGCTACAGTTAAACATATGACCCCTTTAATACCCCTTTAACTCACCTACCCCTCTGCCCTGTACTGTAACATTTATTGCTCACATGAAACTGTTGTGGCCCCCTGAGTATATCAGGTCCTACCACCACAGACCTGGACGAGCGAGGGGAGGGAGCGGGAGCGGGAGAGGGAGAGAGAGAGAGAGAGAGAGAGGAAACCACAAGTCTACTCTCTCCCTCCCTCTATTTAATACAACCAGGCCATAAAGCCGGAGGCCTGGCTACCAGAGGCAGCGACCACAGTCACTGTAAATGGACTGGATAATCCACTTACAATCACACAAGCAGTGTCAACGGACTGCCCTTCAGAGGGGAAGCTAGGGGCGGTGGGAGGGCAAGAGTCACGTCTCGTCTTCCAGGTGGGTCGCGTGTAACAAAAAGGAAAGACGGGCCTACTGGGAACAAGCTATAGGAACATTAGAATCTAGAAGCAGGGCACGCTGACACACACACACACACACACACACACACACACACACACACACACACACACACACACACACACACACACACACACACACACACACACACACACACACACACACACACACACACACACGGGGAGTTAACGTTTACACTCCCTCTAGTTAATAGAACACTACAGTGGTGAAGGGATCATGCCTACGGTCAAAGAGGTTAAAGGAGTGCTCGTCAGCAATGGGACTCACTTGTTGTCCTGGATCTGTATCCGGGTCCAGTACAGGGGCTTCATGGGGCAGGCCGGCTCCACGCTGGGCTTCCGCGGGGCCCTCTCCACCTTCTGAGCGAAGCCACCCATGGGAGGCGGGGGTGGTTGGCCGGAGACCGGTGGTGGGGGAGGAGGAGGAGGCGGACCCATTCCAGGGAACGGAGGCGGGGGTGGAGGAGGGCCACCGCCTGGGAGAGGTGGGGGTGGAGGTGGGGGCGGAGGGCCAGCGCCTGGGAGGGGTGGGGGCGGCGGTGGGGGTGGAGGGCCACCGCCTGGGAGAGGCGGGGGCGGAGGTGGGGGTGGAGGGCCTGCGCCGGGGAGGGGTGGCGGCGGAGGTGGCGCGGGCAATCTCATGTGCCCCGGCAACGGAGGAGCGGAAGGTGGTGCGAGGTGGCCGGGCAGGGGCGGAGGAGGCGGCGGCGGAGGAGGAGGAGGTGGTGGTCCGGGTGCGGCCCCGGCCCCAATGCCCGGCGGGAGCGCGTCCAGGGTCAGCCTGCGGGGTATGTTCTGCGGGCCGGGGCTCTGAGCGGGCCCCTCGTCGGGGGACTTGAGGAAGCACTCGCGGTCGGTCTGCACGCAGACGGTGCGGAAGGCCTTGGGCGGCGGCGCCGGCGCCGGCGCTGGCCCGTCCTCCTTGGAGACGCAGGCCTCGCAGCGCAGCTCCAAGCCGGCCGGGACGCCGCCCCGCGCCCCGTCCCCCTGCAGCCGGGCCACGGCCCCCTCCAGGCGGGACAGCGTCACAGCGTGCTCGCCCCGCAGCTGGAAGGTCTGGAGCTCAAAGTCCACCTATGGGAGGGAGCGGCGGGACGTGGATGGAAACGTTTGGGTCACGTGGATGGAAACATTTTCATGCACAAGTAACTCCTATTTTACACAAGTCTACTTTTTTTTTTTTTGCAGTGCAGAATGCCACTGTGACGAATAAATAAAAAAGGAAAACAAACGAAAGGAACGGCGTAATTCATGACATGTCGCCTGCACTTGATGTGTTGCCAATGTTACAATAACATAATGAAAATTCAATAAGTCCACTGTTTATGGGACATTTCAAACAACAAAAAAAGGCCAATCAAAGCAAAGTATTGATTTGAGAGATGGAGAGGAAGAGAAAGAAGACCAAGTCCTTTTGAAATTAATCTTACACATGATCGTTGTTAGCGTGCGGTGGGGTTTAGAAAGGGAATTAGGCACGTTCTCTTTCCTTTTCTTGTGGCCAAAATAAATGCATGAGAAGCCCATGCCGTTTGATTCAACAGGGCCCTCTGAAAAATACATCTGTCACTGTCAGTTTTTCTCTCTGCCATAAGTTGAGCCCAATTTGGCAGCGAGAGAAAAACACACCAAACCAATCGTGGGGGGAAAAAATAATAATAATAAAAACGCACTACCCCTGGAAGTTGAGACCTGGAAGTTGAAGTCCTAGCTACAGCTTTCAGTGTGTCCCTGACCCTGCGAGACACTAGGTGACTGTACACACAAGACAACTGTCTGGATGGGAAGCGGTCCTAAAACGGGACGCTTAATGATGGGACATCTGCGAGTCATAATGTCACACAGATTCCTTTCTTATAAACTAATTGTTTATAAGAAAGGAATCCGGGATATTGGACATGCATGTCACGGCTTAGCGTTTTAATATGCTGTTTACTGTTGGGTGTTTTTATAACTGTACGGTCTCAGAACACATGAAAGAAAGAGAAGAGAAATGTAATTGATTCGACCGTGACTTTGTGGTTATAAATGGGACATCAGAATGAACGATTGGTACATGATGATTGCAAACAAAAATATCTCCAAATGTGTTCCTCTGACAAGTTGTTATATTGTCGGTCAATGTTTATCATATCTCATTTGATTATTCATATCCTTGGTTTCAAAATATGTTATTATTCTGAAAAGTATGGTTGCACGTTTGAAAGAAAGAGAAAGGCAAGAAGACCAACGAACAACAACAACAACAAGACAACCTAACTGAACGCCAGGCGATGGCACAAACTGTAAGTCTCCTCCTCATAGGGTCTGACTGCCCTAAGTCTGCTGCTCATCTGCAATGCATTCCCAGATTTCATGCTTACTTAGTGCCATCTGGTGTTTGGTAAAGAAAATTACTTGACTTGGCTTGATTTCGCACAAGCAATGCTTTTAATAAAAAATAACAAACTTCATGTATTGAAATTTAAAATCAAGTTGTTGATCAAGTAATCTCCCATTTTGTGCTTTTCATTTGCTTGAACTTCAATTTTAGTATTCTGATTTGGCTCCTGCTGTGCCAGCGTAAAGCACAAACACTTTAACATGAACCATCTTAAACGGGTTAAAATACAACTTGTCATACGAGTATTGCTTTCTTAATGTATTACAGTTTTGACCAATGGCTCAAACACACATTGTGTAATTATTGTGATAACTCACATGCAACTTTTCCACCTCTTCCTTGCATTCTCTCTTCAGCTGCAAGAGGGCAGCCTGGTGCTCTGAAACGAGTCAGGAGAAGAAGACTTGGGATTACCCCGCATACTGGAAGCAGAAACTAACCCCATCAGCCTTATAGGACTTCCATTTTAACAAGGTTTTCACTATAGAGGAGAGACCGTCTATGTGAACAAATGGAAAGGCACACATGTGTGGATGTGTGATGAAAATTCAGGAGGCAGTATTTCTCATCATCCGTGTTGACTTGCAGGATACATTTTGTTTTCTTAGCAAAACCAACTTGTGTAACTTGTATCTTGTGAAAGCATCTTCTGTGCAGCTTTTAAGTGTTGTTTCTGGAGCTCTGCAACTTACAGTCACATGTACTTACAACAACACTTTTATCCATTGAGAAACATTAATTCAAGATCAAATACTGGATCAATACATGTAAATGTGTTACTATGTTTAGTGATAATAAATTCATGACTCAAACTTTATTCTACCAGTCCCTGATCCCTGATGGCTGTTCCACACAGCCATCAAGGACCTTTCGTCTGCTTTTTCAACTCCAACTACCAGAGATAGGCCAACCCCAGAGAGAAAAAGTGGCATGGTGCCGTCTTGCACATTCAAACAATGCATTTTTTCTTCCTAACTCAATAAACCCTTTCAATTCAATTCAGTTTATTTAAGAAGGGGACAGTGCAAATTAATAAAACACATGATCATACATGGGTTCAAAATGCCAGAATTAGCCAAAAGGCTATTTTTCATCTGTAGTCCCCTCGCCAATGAGCCAACTTGTTTTGTCCTCCTTTGTTTATCTTCCCTTCCAGCTAGATCGCTGAGCAGGGTGAGGGTGTTTGGGTGTGAAGCATCTGTGGGTAGGTGCATGGGAGGAGCCTTGTCTATGATTAGTGCCCGTGTTAGCTATGGTGTAACACAAAACCAGCATGGAATAATAAAAGAGTTCATCATCAAGGATGAATCATAGAAGGTGTGGCAGTTTCTGCCAATAAAAGGTATGTAAATGAAGGCAGAGTGGTGAGGGTCCATCACCTGGGAGAGATACCCCCATGTCAGGAGGTATCTGACATGAGGAGAGATGGCCCCTGACATGGGGGTCTCTGACATGAAGAGGGATGGCCCCTGACATGGGGGTCTCTGACATGAGGCGCTCCCGTGGGGGATGCTGTTGGGGGGGGGGGGGGGTGGGGGAGATCTCACCTGCCTCTGTGTACTTGAGTCCCACTTTGTCCTCCTCATCCTTGGGCTTGGGGGGCGGCCAGATGGCCTGGAGACGGCCAGGGGTCCTGTCCTCGCTGTCTGTTGGGGAGGTCAACTCGGTCTGAGGGGAGGGAATACATGGTTCATAAATTCAAATGTTATTTTTACATTTGCAGAATGTATGAGACCTCTCTGGAGCTGTGAATATCAATCCCATTTTGAACCTCCTACAGAATCAAGGAAACATTGTCGTGATTGCGTTGGCGGGTACATACATAAACCTCTGTGGGACTCTTAGCGTCAGAGGGGCTGAGTGGAGACTTTGCACCTCTGTCAAAAATAGACTTCAGAAGCTCCTTCTCGTTTTTAAGTTTCTGTTTAACAGCATCTAGGTCCATAGGATCCAGTATCTCCTTTTTAGGGGTTTTGGGGCCACAAAGGTTTTTAAAAGTTTCATAGGCTAAATCTGAGGTTTTCTTCTTCTCAGTTGGAGCTGTGATGACTGCCATGTCTTGCTCCGTCGTCTCTCCCTTGGGGGCATCCTTTTTGGCATCAGTGGGGGACTCCATCTCATGGTCGGGCTTGCTGCTCATCTCATGGTTGTCCAGGTTCAGGAGCAGATTGAGCTGCCCGAGCAGGTTGCTCTTGGTGTCGGCCATCTGTTTGGGTTCGCTGCGTCTCCGGACCGGTGTCACCGCGATCTGCTCGGGGTAATGCTTGGCCTTGTTCACCGTCTTTTTCAGGCTGAGCACGGCCAGCTCTGTGTCCTTCTCCCTCTGCTTGATCTCCGACAGCGTTTCCCGGTCCTCCCCGGTCACCCCCTTCTTGTGCACCCGCAGCCCACTGAAGAGGGCCGGCAGCTGGAAGGGCCCCGCCGGAGACGAGGCTGCTGTCTTGGAGGGGGAGGAGTTGGCGGAGGCCGGGAGGGATGAGGACGCTTTCTTTGGGGACGAGCTAGGTGACAAGCTTGGTGACCTGACACAAGTCTTGGTGGGGTCCTGTGTGATCCGGGGTGAGGCGGATGAGGCACTTGAAGCTTTGGTACAACCAAAGGACCCTGAAAGGTCTTCAGTCTTGCCATTAGTGTCCGACTTTGATTCTGGGCTAGTGGAGGGTCCAAGTGAAACATTTTTCCTGTTACTAGATAGAGGGAGCGCGGAGGAGACAGCACTGGAATGAGACTCCTCTGGCCCCTTCCCATCTCCCACCTTCTCCCTGCTTATCTCCTTCACTTGGTCCACGTCTCGGGCTTTCTGTCGCTCTCCTTCCGCGGCTATCTGAGATGCTTTTGTCACACGATCAACAGGCGCCGCAGAAGATAACAACAATGCAGATTTGCCAGATTCATCTGCTGAGGGTACTGTTGAAGAAATTCCTTCCGCCCTCGTATTGTCCGGACCCGTTACTATGTCTATGCTACTGCAGCTGACGGTGTCTGCTTTGACATGTGTGGCCACGGCCTCACACACTCCCGTTTCCTTATTCCCAGGCGTGTCGGTAGCGGTGTCCCCTAGTGGACCGCCTGGATCATCCTGGCCCGTCTTAGAGTTTGTGCGGGGGAACCTGCTTTTGTTAAGTGCAGAAGGGTTCTTAAGGGATAGCTCCATCAGATTGTGAGTTCTAAACACCGGGTAGTCCACGTTCTCTTCGATATATGTATACTCCAGACCGGACTCAAGCGGCGGATCTCTGGGCCGCTCGCCTCCCCTGCCCGTCTGCTCTGACAGCATCATCTCCGGAGTCCGTGAAAGCCCTCCCGATTGCGCGACGGCTGTGTGCATCCCCTCCTCGTTGTCGACGTCATCGTCGTTCTCAGCGTCACTGTAAGTCTCCACCACGGTGACCCGCAGCAAATCCGAATCAACTGACTGCTCCTTGGGGGTGAACGTCCCCAATTGAACGTCCTGCGTTTCCACGGAAGGCACGGAGACACATTTGCGACGGGAATACACACAGTCTTGCAGCTCGGCATTTTTATTCAAGTGCCTAGATGTTTGCTTACTTTCTTCCACAGTAGCTTCCTCCTTCGAAAGGGTTTTGAAAGCCGTCAGGACGGCTGTCCTGGCCGGTGCCGGGGAGGCAGACCAGTCGCGGCCGAAGACGTTGGAAAGCTTATTGATTAAGGAGCTGGGAGGCAGGCTCTCCGGTTTAGTCGGGCGCCTACCTGCACCCTCCATTTTTTGTTTCTCACCCTGTTATATTTCTGGAGGAATTGAATCAAGGTGAAAGGAGGGACATGTATTGGCCCCACTCCAGTGTCCCTTTTAGGATGTCAACAAACAGGGTCATCTCTCCCCCTTCCCGTCATCCAAACTGCTCCTGTTCCACCCCCAGGTTGCCTGGGAACAAATGTCCTTTGTGTGGAAAGCCCACTGCACCTCTCCTTAGCCTTCCTAGATCGGCTACACACATTAATAAACGTTATCTCTCCTGCAAACAGAGCGGCCTCCAATAAAGTCGTAAAAATCCCAGGTAACCTCTCCTTTAGGTCAAAGTAAGTAACTGCCACCGGTGTTCTGATCGCAGACAAGCAGCTCAGTCGCTGCTGGAAACATTTCCAAGTATAATCCTCCTGGGAACGATCATCCACCTTCCAGAAACATTTGAAGGAAAAAAAAGAAGCCCTGAGCACTTTGGTGTGGAAAGTTACAAAGTTCCAGGGTTATTTTGATTCAGTGGCGTGGCGTGCCTCACCAGTCCTGTGCGTGGCTTGCCTCACTCTACCAACCTCTGCTCTCAGGCTGCTACTGGGTGCGAGGAAAACTCCCTGAGGTCGGGAAGAAATGTGTCTCACTGGTTTATCCGGTCTAGGGCCCGCCCCCGTCCCACCCCGGCTGGGAGGGTCCTGGGACCGGCAGGCACCACAGGTGTCTGATTACCCCTTTCTTCACTTCCGCAAAATGGCTGCCCAGGTAGTGTGTACACACACACACACACACACACACACTCTCCCTCTCTCCTCTCCGTGTTGACATGCTCTGTCGTATGTCTTGCGTTGCTGTGATTCAGGGATACACCGTGGGTGTGTGAGTTAGCGACTGTGGTCTGGTGGAGCGGAAGGGAGGTGCAAATATTACAGCCTCCGGTTAAACCTTTAAGCGCAGCAGCGGGTCATTACAACACAGATTAAGTGAGTGGAGAGCTGGTGGAAAACTTATGAAAGAGCAGCTGAAAAAGCAGTTACAACCGGAATATCTAAAGTCTTTCAGTGTTGAACATCTACATTTAAGGAATATTCTTATGTATTCTTTAAAAGAATCATGGGTATTTGGTACAAAGCTCTAAGAGAACAATCCCATCGTATTAATTACGCTACCAGAGGCATTTTAACCACTCTGAATTCTTAAGTATCCTGTAGTAAGGTCAGTCCACCTCAAAGCATTCCTTCAGACTGGTCGAGCACACTCCATGCCCAAAACAGCACACGTCACTTCACTCCTACCACGTTTTAAACGCTTTGTCATTGCAAACCATTAAAAAAAAAAGGTTAACAATGCTTATTTTGAATTTAATAAATATTACTTGCCCTGATCTTAGGTCTAGGAATTGCAAATCCTCTGTATGGGATCAAGTATGGGAGGGGGTCCTAGGGCTTAAGGGTTATGTGAATGCTTTATAACATACAAACACACATGGTACATGTAATCCAAGAGGGAGGAGGGATGGAAAGAGTCACGGGTCGGATACCACTGCACACCAACTGCAGTTTAAGTGGTTGGTCTCTTGCTACATTATAATGAAATTATCATTATACTATTGCAACAGGATAGTAATCATCATTGAATTACTGAAGTCATCCGTCTAAATAAGATATTAGAGATGTAAGAGTGAATCAAGGACCATTATAATGTCTGCCTATTGGTCTTATTCCCAGGAGGACCCTGAATGTTATGCTTAAACTCGGTCTGGGTGTTTTCCACCACCGACCCGTTCCATACTGGTACTGACCCATGTGTCCTTCTCCCACTGCAGAACAGACCGTTGAAGGTGCGGTCTGTGAAAAGTCACGGAACATAAAGCTTTGACTATTGCCAAATATTGTCCTTCAGTCTTCAGTCATATTGTGTTTATCCATGCTTGCCCAATCTGTATGTAAAACTAACCAAAATATTTTATAAAAAGAAAATATCACAATCTTTATACGCACACAAATGTTCTGAGAAAATTGTTACAAGCAATAGATTATCCTGTGAAAATCAACAAGACGCGGTGACTGGTTAAATGTTTTTTTATGGACAACAATGGGAGTCTACGCCACAAGAGCTGTAGTAAGAATATAACCCCAGGTTAAAATGTAATTGGGCTTGGGATTGTTGGTGTTGCATGTATTGCGATGCTGGTTTTGTCTTTGAAATACAAAGACCTGGCAAGCTGATCCACACGCTACTTTGTACCTAAATCAGGTCATCAGCCACAGGAATGTAAACAGCAAACCAACACCAAGCCTTCTATTGTGTTTATCAGAGGTCTGGTTGGTTGGGCTGAAAAAACAGTGTCAAGGTGTCACTACATTTGACTGAAACATAAATGGACACAGTTGTTCAGAAACATGTTTTGTTAGTCATTGACCCAGCTGGGAAGTTACTCGTCAAGCTCCAAAGCTTCCCTGTTCTTTCGCCTCGAGAAAAGTCACAGACAAACAGACATAAAGAGCAGGAGGGCAATCCAAAGGACCCCTAAGGTGAGAGAAATCCTTCCAACTCGGCCTCATGAGAGGTTGATAATGCCCGGCAGCGCTGAGGAGACGGAGATCGAAGTTCAAGCTGGGCCCAGAGTTCCACATTCATGACCTCTTAATTCAGTTCTAAGTAGTTTGGATCAGGTGCTTGAACCACTCGACTGGACAGAGCTCCTAATCCTAGCAACCAGAAACGCTACAGTCCTCCAGGGAACAAGTGGTGCTCAGACCAGTGGGAAGAAGAGCAGGAGAAATCTCCTACCAGGAAGGGAGGAAGCAATGAAATGTATGTTATTCATGCAATGTAGGTGTGTTAGTGTGTCTATGTTATTCATAGGTGTGTGTGTGTGTGTGTGTGTGTGTGTGTGTGTGTGTGTGTGTGTGTGTGTGTGTGTGTGTGTGTGTGTGTGTGTGTGTGTGTGTGTGTGTGTGTGTGTTACCGTGCAGTCTAGGTTGGGGTTGTAGGGTGTGTCTCCGATGATGTCGTCCTCGGGAGGCGTGATTCGCAAGAAGTCCAGACGGTCCGGTCTGGGCACCCGGGACAAAGGCTGCTGGGAGTCGTCCCCGTCCAGCATCCAGATATCATCCTGACGTAGGAGGGCGTCGTCTGCACGCACACACACACATTTCATATACCTCAACAGTCAAGTCAAATCTTCATTAGGAATCACATTTTTTGAATGATCCAACACATTAATACAGATCAGCACACGGTTATGTCACATACAATTTCAGGGGTACAAGAAACATATCCTTTTCCAAGTAAACATGCTTCCTATAATTGCTGAAATTGAGCAGTACTTCACTGTTACTCTCTCTCACACACACACACACACACACACACACACACACACACACACACACACACACACACACACACACACACACACACACACACACACACACACACACACACACACACACACACACACACACACACACTTTTGGTAAATGTTTAAAGAACCCAGCTGTATCAGTATTAAAACACACAGTGGGTGGTGTTGGGCTGAGTCACAGGTGGAGAGGCTCAAAGCAGGCGGAGGCCGAGAGTGTTTCAGCATCACAGCGCTCCGAGCGAAAGACCGCTTTCTGTTGCGGGCTGAATAATTGTTGCAGGCTATTTTTATCTAAGCTCAGCCACTCCCCCTACCCTGCATGCTCAGCATCAGAGGCTGCATCAACACAGAGCCACTGAAGAAACGGGTTTGTGTAGCACTGACCTAAAACACATGAGATTTAGTTACTGTTTGGACATGGAATAACCAAATCATTCACAGAACCCAACCCGATGACTGAATGTATGTTACGACAGTACAATAGTCAAATATGATACTGTTTTTATGATATTCGTTTCCATCTTGGTAACGAGATAAGGAGATGTATCTCAGTGAGAGTGTGCACTATTTTAAGTAGACACGTGCGAGCGTGACCACAACAGATGTCCGTATGCACACGTTCATGCACATGTAGAACATAGGTAAATCTTTCATGAGCCTCTCTCCTCCGTACCTCCACCACCGGGTCGTACAGTTGTGGGTGATGTTGAGGGAAGAACGGCTCTTTGACAGCATCCCTTTCAAAAAAACCTAACATCATGTTGAGCCCATTGAGAACGACTTAACGCATTACAGAATTAATCTCTTATCCCAGTACGCCAGCTCTGATTGGCTTGGTACGGGGCGTGGCACTTGTCACAACTTGAGCATCACGTGACACGTTCAGTCAAGTGAATTTTGCCTCGCTATAAATAAAGATATGTCATCGGGTCGTCAAGCTTCATTCTGCATGTTGCCACTTCACATGGCGTCGCCCACCTCTGATGTGATGTGAAATGGTGTGTGACTGTACTAGTAGACTGTAATAGTGATTGCAGGGGCTGGTTTGTGGATGGTGATATATAGATGTGTTAATATCTAAAGACATTGGTATGACTCTTCATGAAGACAAGCCCCCCTCCCCAACCTTCTCAAGAAAGCCCCCCATGTATGTGAAAGGCACATAGGAAATATAAATGAAGTGGAATAAAATAATGATGTTCAGATCAGTGTGTACGTGCATGATGTTGAAATGCATCCGTTTTAATGTGGTCACAATAGAAAATGCACTGTAGTACTGTATGAAACTGGCCTTTTAAAAAGCCTAAAATGTCCTCTTGAATGCGATCAGTGTCCAGGGCCAATATATTCTTTGATAAAAGCCAACACACAGAAACCTGATCCTGAGGGAGATCAACCTTGGGAACAACCCTGCAAATGATCTTTCTGAGACCGCTGCCCTTCTGCCCTACTGGTGGTGAGCAGAATGACAGGACCGGACAGCGGAGAAAACCCAGGAGAGTAGCAACTTTTCATTATGATAATGATTTCTCTGCTGAACAACACTGCATTGCTGCACTGGAGCGTGCTGAGTAGCGATGGACTGCTTCCAAATGCACAGTGGGCAACTTTAAGGCTGAGAAAAACACGTGTGCCATCTATCCCAGAACCTCCAGCATCCTAAGTATGGATAGTACAAGGACAACTGTAGGAGTTGAACCCATCTCCCAACCACTGAATTAAATAAGCATAGGGAGGCCTACGCTGTCCCCTGCTGGACAGGAAGGGAACATTGATGTGTGGAACAAATAAATCCACTGCAGTAAAAATGCATAGTTTCTGGTCACAGATGTAGCAGGCAGAATGACTTTGGGGAACAGTATCTATCCAGATTAGTAATTAGTAATGGTCTAACCCAGAGAAAATGAAGTGATCTTAATAAATATTGAGCATTTCATGTGACCACTGCAGTACTGCGTCCTCCTTAGGCTACTGAAGCAAAGCTGAATTTGAATATTGGCGAGACGATGAATGGCACAGGCACTTAGCTGCATTAGGTAATGGGAACTGGATTTATGTGTGCCAGACACTAATTCATTGATGTGTACTACACACACACACACACACAAAAATCTGCACTCTCATTCCTATTTAATCTTTCTCTCTTCGAAAGAAGCGAAAGATAAGATGCCTGATACATTAGGGAACACACAGAATAGTTCACCACAGTGTTTCTACATACATGTTGGTTCTTCTCACGAGGAGAATACTGCACATGCACACACTGTGTGGAGTGCCCTGATTACGAGTGAAGACTCAATATGTCTCAGTAGGACAGGTTAATCCCCTCCGTCAATGTGACATCATCTCATCCCGATGAGGATTAACAGTCACTGGATAGACTAGAGGGTCAAATGTTAGTTCCATGCAAATCTCTCTAAACCTTCCCATAGAGAAAAATCTCCAACACACACACACACACACACACACACACACACACACACACACACACACACACACACACACACACACACACACACACACACACACACACACACACACACACACACACACACACACACACACACCTTCTCTTCCCTTCAAGAAGAAATTGCTGTCTTTTATATAAATTGTATAACAAATTCACAATAAACTCGGCTGTATTGATGTCTGACTCAGCACCGGCTGGCTGTGCGGTTGCAGAGCGGAAATGGACCAGAATAGGCAGGGCGGCCGTTGTGACTGGTGTAACTGTGGGGGTGCCATGTTACACCGAGCGCTTCAGATGAAATGGAGCATGGCATCATGTTTGGGGGCTCAACCATTACTCATGAAAAACACGGTTTCGGAGGCTGCTGGGACACGCAGAGCGGCTAGACAGAAAGCACACACGCCTCGTGTACAGTACAGCAGGGCCTGGAGGAGAGGAGCTTGACTTTACCCATTTGGTGCATTTGTGTCTGGTTTATATAAAGTATCAGCCGTCCAATCTGAAAGTGGTTGCAATGAGTGTGATACGCCATCACGCATTGGTAGCCTACACCATCTGCTGTTAGAGTCATAGTGAAGAAGAGCATTGTCTCTTTCCCACCGAGAGTGGAGCACAGCAAAGCAATCAATTAAGAAACAAAGATGTTGTGATTTATAAGAGTTGGACTTCTCTCTCTCTCTCTGTCTGAGAGAGAGAGACAGAGACAGAGAGAGGACACAGAGAGACAGAGAGAGAGACAGGACATAAAGAGAAAGACAGAGAGAGAGATACAGAGACAGAGAGAGACACACAGAGACACAGAGAGACAGAGAGAGAGACATACAGACAGACACAGAGACAGAGAGCGAGAGAGAGACACAGAGAGAGAGACAGAGAGATTCTCCTTAAGTTATCCCCAGCCAGTCTGCCTTGGCAGAATCCACTTCATTATCTGAAACAGAGCTGGCCGTTGTCCGAGGCTGAGCGCTGCAGATTGTTGCAGGGCAGTGCACACATTGTGTTGAATGACAGCTTTCTGGAGAGAGTAGCAGCAGGAGATGGATGACATCCTGCTGCAGCTCCGCTGATCAGATTCATATGACCTTGCCCTAGCTTATTGGTTAACGTGGTTACGGTGTTGCGTACCATCCTGGCATATTAGCTATGCTAGCTTCTGTATCCTTGTGTTTGGGGTGCGTGCACGTGTACGGTAATTAAATTAAAACCTTTAAAATGTTTCTTTAAATGTATAAAACAAACAACCAACTTTAAGGTGGAAGTCCACAGCTGCAATATTTTTACAGTCCCGGAACACAACCGTAAAAATTGTACTTGGAAGTGTTCCACACACCACGGTAATACAATTGATAACTATAAACAATGTCCAATAAATGCCTCGACCCTTTTTAGGTTTTGGTAAATGATAACAAACTTTTACAAAATAATAAGCAAGCAAAATACATCTAGGAAAAGCAG
The DNA here is from genome assembly GCF_964030765.1 of Micromesistius poutassou. Taxonomy (NCBI): domain Eukaryota; kingdom Metazoa; phylum Chordata; class Actinopteri; order Gadiformes; family Gadidae; genus Micromesistius; species Micromesistius poutassou. The sequence goes on from NC_140287.1 coordinate 8,533,709, forward strand.
TTGCAAATCAGTTAGCCGAACAAGAACAAACTAATAAACAGCAAGGGGCGCTGACAGTGAACACCACACAATGGTATTGTGCTAGAAGCCTCAAAATAAACCACAAATACAATCAAACCAAAACCGAAGCCACTTAATAACCAGTTAATAAGTATTTGTTTAAACTTTAAACAGTCTTAGTAAAAGGTAGCCGTAAAAATGTAGTTTGAGAAAAGTACTGCACTTCACCACATAACTAGGAAAAGATTTGTTAACAAAAGTGTCAGATCCACAAGCAAGTCAACTATAATATAATCAACCTGGAACAACAAAGGAAATGCTGTTAGGTAGCAAGATTCCCAAATAAAATACAAATCCTTAACAAATTGGGGTTAGAGCCATGAAGTATGGTGGATCGATCCAAGTACTTAAAGTAACATTTAATCATTACCAATTACCAGGACTAAACAAGAAAAAGCGATATAGCCAAAAGGTAACGCTATATTCCTCTTTCGTAGTTATTTCAGGAATGCCATTTGATATCTGACCATGAAATATTACATAAAACCCTCCTAATGGCTGTTCTAAAATAGAAATATCTTAATCCAAAAGAGTTGTTCGGAGATCAAATAAAAGTGGGTCATAATGCTGACCTTTAAAAGAATATCAAAATTCTAGTGCGCGTGTGTGCGCGTGCATGCGTGCGTGCGCATGGGTCCGAGGGCAGAGGCCCGTCATTACAGATAGACTACATTTGACTCATCTCTACATGAGTGAGGCCATGCTATGTACATGCCAGTGAGGAAGGAAGATACTATTGTAGTCTACAAACAAATATCCTGAGAAAACATGTCAGCTAACTACCATTACTTATGAATACATGCAAATACAGCATAAATATATTAGGGAATTACACCATACAACTGTCGTTTGATTTCTGGTCTAAATGATGCCAAGCTCTCTCTGTTAAGAGTGAGAAGGAAAACGTGTTCTGTATGGTTACAGGAAACAAGATTCATAAAAGTAATTAAGTCTAAGGCTAATAACAGTAAAATAAACAGTTAAATAAAGATACTGCCATTCTGGGAGGATGGGCATCATGCACTTCATATAGAGAATACAAAAAAACTCCTCTACTGATCCAATTGAAAAATAAAAGACAATGGTCACATAAAACGTGAAGAGTGTACCAGTCCAGGAGGCATGACTACATCCTCCTCATCCTTATTTGAAGGTAAATCCAAATAGAGTGGTTCAAAACACCACCAATGAAGTCCCATTGACCTGCAGATGCAGGTGACTTCCGATTTCTATGGGACTTCACACACGATGCGTCAGGACAGAAGATGCATTCATTCAAAGGCGGGCATTCTTTGCACACACAAGCTTTGAGTCATCAGTAGGCCAGATTAAACAGCCACCCCTGAAAACTGGAAGGACAGCACACACCAGCAAATCGCTAAACCCTCCGACTGCTTGTGATTGGGGGGTAGAACGAGGGGTCTCTGGGGAGAGCGGCGGCAGCAGCAGATTGGCAATGGTTCAGTTAGCAGCACTGTTCCTGAGAGCACAACCTGAACTTTGTGTCAACCGCACTCCTTTGATCTGAAAACTCTCCCACTCTCAACCTCTGGCACCTCTGCAGCATTGAAACGGGTTAACTGGTTCATCATCAAGGAATTCTCAGGGGGGCCTCCTCTGCAGCCCTACTGGTGGTTGTGGATGGGAAATTTTAATCTTCAGCACTCACATGCCCAAGACCAAAACAAAAAAGGGCAACAGAGCCGAGTTTGCACCGCAACACAACGCTTCATTTGCAGCATTGGTGATGGATTGCATATGGAATACTGTTCACACTTTCCACTGGTCTCAGCAATATGCCTACATAGGTTAAGTGTTGCCGTTTGACGGCTACGCTGCAGCCAAAGCTGGAGTATGGTCTGCATTAGAAAACAGGAAAGTGGAAACTCAGTAGAGAGCTGGTTGCACACTGCGGTGCTCGGAGTGACTAGACAGACGGACGTGCAGACAGACACACTGAACAACAAGCAACCCTTCAATAGCGCAACACACACTGCTATCGCCCTTCAAAACACCTTTTTTGTAATACAGCCCCTTCCTTTCATCACCACATCTAGGGCATACACCGAAAACGAAATAACACCACTCAGAACATTAAAGCATTGCTGTGGGAACAATGATGTCAAGGCAGAGGTTGCAGCACAACATACTTTTTCTAATAACACTGAATCACCTGTTGTTGTTGTTGTTGTTGTTGTTGTTGTTGTTGTTGTTGTGGTCGGGCAGTGACTGAGAGAATTCCATTTGGAGCTGCTGTTGCTGCTGCCGCTACTGCTGCTTGGCCGTCTGCCGAGGCTCAGACTCAGACGAGTGACAGTCTGCTTGTTGCCGTTTTTATCCACCATCTCCGTGGCGACGGTGGGTTCGTCTCCGCAGAGCAGGGAGCCCTCCCCGCCGGGGCTCACGTCCTTCTCCGACAGCAGCAGGATCCGGTGGTTGAGTGGCGGGCTGGCCCGTGCGGAGGCCGACAGAGGGGACAGCACGGGGGACATGCTCTGCAGGTTGCTGGAGGCCGGAAAGGAGGTGTTGAAAACCCCGGCGAGGGACGGCGACAGGGGGCTCTTCTTGGTGTGGGACGTAGCAGAGGAGCAGTGGTCCGTGGTGTGGGACAGGGGCAAACGGAGCCCGTCTGAAAGCTTTAGCCCCGAGTGGTGGCCGATGCTTCCTCCGTGACCTTTGGTGGCTTCCCTCCATTCCCCGTACGTCTGCTGTTGGACCCCGGCACTGGAGGTCCTGCGGTTGACGCGCCGCAGAGTCCCGTCCACGTCCTGCACCTTGGCCACCACCAGGACGCCTGGGTCCCGCTGGTGTATCTCGCCGTACAGCTGGTGCGCCGTCTTCATGACCGCCGAGCCGTCGGGCGACAGATCCTCCTCCCCGTTAGAGTCTAACCTCCTCACGGGACGAAGGTTGCTCCCGCTCTCCCTCCGGCTCAGCCCTTCCAGCAGGCCACTGGGGGGGGACTGCAAGCCCAGGCAGAAATCACTGTCCAATTCCGAGAGGCCGTTGCAAAAGTCAAGCTGAGGGTCAAAGTTGGGGTTGTCCTCCATCCAGCCCTGCACCTCAACGTGGACGTCATCCTCCAGCAGGACCTCTTCCAGAGACAGGATGGAGTTGCTGCCCGCTTGCCTGATGTAGGAGCCCGCTGTCAAGCGGTCATCGGAGATGAGCGCCTGGCTCCTGGAGATGCCGTCCTCCCTCTCCGGGACGGCGGGCAGAGGTTCGACGGTGGAAGACCTGCGTCGGCCTTTCCTCTTCGTCTTGCCCTGCGTTGCGTCCTCCGCGCCGTCGGGCTTCTTGCCCCCAATCTTCTTGAACTTCCTGCCCTTTGACGGGGCCTTCTTGCTCTCCACGGCCACAGCCAGCAGGTGTTTGTAGTCGCTGTTGGCGAGAGCCGGATCCGTGAGGTCCACTTCGTTGCCGTCCAAGTAATCCTGGAGTTTCCCCTCCTGGTTGCCCATCCTGACTCGGCTGGCGCAGTCTCCGCAGAGCGACAGGAGATCGGCCAGCAGCTGCTGGTGCTGCGCTGCCAGCCAGCAGAGCTCAGCGACAGCCTCCTTGGTCGAGCGAGGCGGCTGAGGGTTGAGGAGGAGTTCCTCCGAGGAGCCTGATGAAGAGTGGCTGCTTTGTTTAGACTCGGTGAGATCCTGCTCTGCCTGGTCACGGTCATTACAGGGCCTTCCCCGGGGAGGGGCGCGGCTCCCGTACGTAAATCCAGGGGCCCACCTCTTGGGCGCGTACAGCCTGATGAGGATAAGCTCACTTATGGGAGGGTAGAGAGGCAAGACAGTGTGTGTGCCCTCCATCATTGGAGAGCTTCTAATCAGCGAGGCAGCCCAGTCGAGTGCTTGAGTCCCACATGGTGGAGATGGGTGAGTGAGGGGGACGGCAGAGGAAGCCCTCATAAGTCTTCTGCCCATCAAACTGCCTGTCAAATAGAGACTAGATGTTAGCCTATATTAAACTGACCCATTATTTCTCTCTATCTATCTATCTATCTATCTCTATATATATATATGTATAAATATATAAATAAAAGAGGATTAGTATTCGAAAATGTACAATCAACATAAAGTGTTTGTTAAAGAAAACCACATTCATACAAAAGGTGCACTGTATCTTAAATTTAACATTGTCATATTTTGAGTCTGCACTTTTTTTTATGGAACTTGCCAGAATCCATCTGACTGCTTGCGTTAAGTTTGGGTTAAATATTTTAGCAGATCACTGAACTGTTTACATCATAACATTACCCCGTGGCTGGTAGCCTAGATAGCCTAGATAGCCTAGGCGCAGTGATGCATGCATCCATTCGGTAAGATTAAGGATGAAAAGGCTTTAAAGGCAAGCTACTGTTGTCCACAATTAAAAAACGAAACGTGCATGCCATGATATATTAAAAGTATATAGTATAAAAACTGTGCTGTTTATTTATGCTTTTTTTTAAGCTCAAATACTAAGCTGCACTTATTCAAGTGAAAGATGACGCCACTCTAACTGAACCTTAAGTGGGTAAAAATATTACCTTGAATTGATGCGACTTACCTTTTTCCACAGCAAGCAACATTCCTCTTTTTCATGTTTACTGCAGGCAGCCGGTGCTGCTCGCCGCTGCCTCTGTAGAGGACGGCACTAATCCCAACGTGACCGACAGAAGTGGCGGCCAATCGTCATGCTCACCGTTTATTTGACGCACTATGATTGGTCTCATGTCTCGAGTTAAACCTTCCCATTCTGAGTCAGTGCAGCTGCTGCTCCGTCCAGGTGGGCTCCACGTGCACGCGCACGATGGAGAAGATGCGTCAGCCGGACGTAGGATTTCCTCGTTTATCAGGGCTTTTTTATTTACAGTGCTAAGCATCACAAAGATATTCAGCATTAACTGCAGGATAATTCGTTGAAAAACATTTTGGATAAGGCATTTTGCACGCAGTGGCTAGATTTTATGGTGAAATGGTGTCATCTAGTGGCAAAATTATGTAGAAAATTATGTAGGCCTATGATTATGACCCCCCCCCCCCCCCCCCCCCTCAACAATTGTGGTAAGTATTTTCCTCTATTATGCCCGCCCGGTATATGGACCCCCCTATAAAGCCCTCTGGCCACCCCTTGTATAAAAGTCTAGCTCCGCCACTGCCTCCAAGTGCCTTATTCTGCTTGTGGAAAATGAATATTTAAAAACGTTAATTTAACGTAATATTGTATCTATTGTTTTATATGTTTTTAAAACGTGATTCACACCAAGAACAAATGTACATGGCTGAAGACTGGAACAGAAAGAAATACAAAAGTGCATAATTATACAGGGTTTTAGTTTAGCATTTTTCAACATGCCACACTAGACATGGTCATAGGGGCTTGTTGCTTTTGAAAATAGTTTATTTGTCTGTGTTCTGACAGTGGAGAAGTGTGTTACCAAACTGTTGGCACATCTGCTTATCGCAGAATTGTAAAAATAAAGTATAGCGCCACAGAGGTGCAGGAGGTCTAGAGCTAGAAAAAGACAGAAAATAAAGTGCAGAGAGGCAACCAGATGATACTGACACCATGAATAAGACGATGGCTGCCCTTGGCCCTCTTGAAGATTGAATGAGTAACTGATTAGTGAATAAAAAAGTACCATTGCTGACATGGACACGGATGGGGAAGGGGTAGACTGGTCTTGAATGCATTTGAACAGGGAGAATGATTCTGCAGGTGATGCTTGACATTCCAGCCAAACAATAAAATGTTGTTGAATGATTGCTGAAAATTATTCTGTGAACCAAGGAATTCAATTGTTACCAACGCTTTGATTGTTTGATTGTTTTTTTACTATTTTACTTTTGAATATTTATTGTAAGAGTATTTTACCAGACCGATCTGTATTCTGATCTGATCGGACAATTGGATCGGGGAAACCAACACAGGTTCTTGAAATGCAACACTTCTCAATGGCTTGAGCAAATCTGTCTCTCTTCTGCTCTTTTCAGTTCTCTCACTTTTAGACTCTCAAACCGCACCTACAGCTGTTTATTTACTAGTTTAAAGTCGACACCAGGATATACCACAAGGTGTCATATTCCCCGTGTGAGATAAATACATGAAAACTAACCCTAACCCAGAGTGAGGGAAAAGATACTGCTAATTAATTCCCTGTTAAATCATGTTGGTTGTGCGTGTTTCCAGCACTGAGACCACCTATCACTCCAACATTCACTGTGTTCTGTGTCCTGCATTGCCTAGCAACCATTCTCAGCCCCATGAAGCCCACAAGAGAAACCCATTGACTCATGATCACTGCCAGTCCCGAGAGAGAGATTCTAGAGACAAAAGTATCTAAATTATTTGTCTTATTTATCAGGGAGAGATGTAACATACTGCAACTTTTTTGTGTGTTGCAAATTGTGTGTTTTTGTGCCAGTGAGACAAAGTTAATGAACGACCTCGGTTCCAGTGAAAATATTCCACATAATCCACACCATGATCAGGCCTACAATGCTTTCCCATGACACTCCAAAAACCAGAAGCAAAAAAAAAAAAAATTCTGGCCTTCTGGCTAAATTTCAATAATCAGTTCCTAATCCATTTTTATGTAAAGCACTTGTAATAATTACAATATGAATATAATATATACTATAATGATTCTTATAGGGGATTACAGAGTAAAGGTAAATTGTCTAATTTGTCTAATTTGATAATTTGCCAACACTCTAATGTTTATACTTTCCCATGTGATCAGACTCCCATGTGATGCTGTGGAGGGGGGCTATCTGAAAAGAAAAGGGGCCTGAGAGAAGAATGTGGTTGATGAGGGGGTGGATGTGTGTTAGTGTGTGTGATACAACAGAGGGATAGAGAAGCACAGAGTACAGCAACAGTGCGTAAAGTGCATCGCAGACTCACCACGGAGGCAGCTGACAAATGATGAAGGTAAGAAAAAGTTAGTCTTCTGATTTTTCATAAAACAGGTTGTTACGGTAATAAGTGTACATCTTTGAACCGGTTTGTAGATGGATGAGCAAATCGAAGAAAAGTTTCTTGAAAGAAACAACTTTCACCCCCTATGGGCCTCTTGATTACACATGCTAGTTTGTTAGAGCCTGGATATCACAAGGGGTACAGGGATTCCTTCCACCAGAGAAACAAGAGAAGCAATCAAGCAAAGAGCAAACATCAGCTTATACTAAACTTTAATCCACTGCTCTTTAATGTCAAAAATTACAATTTTACTATTTAAACTTTTATCCAAAGCTACTTCCAGTCATTGTTTCCATGTTGAATAATTACTATTGCATGATAATTTCAAAGTAATCCTTCATACAGTATCAAAATCTAAATGATACGACATATTTTAGCAGGAGCAGAGGCTGAACTCATTATCGTTGGTAAAATGTTGTTGAATGGAAACACTCAAAGCTTGTTCAATAATTATCTGGGCTCAAGACTCAAAATAATTATTCACAGATGGCAAGTATGTCAATATGCTGGTGTGGATTTCTGTTATATTATCAGTGTTTGTGGACATCATGTGACAGAGTATTCTCTCAAAACAGTTGTTACAAAACAGAACTCTGAATATTTATGCCTGAATCGTGCTCCAGTTAAAGTCATCAGACTCAGTGGCATCCTAATCCTATGTTTGTATTCATAAAATGTAGGGTAAATCCACACTACTGTAGACATCCAGGATGAATGCAATCAGCAACCTGACAGAGCAAGCAGCCTTGGAAAGCTCCAGCCTCTACAATGGATGGAACGGGTCTTACAATGGGAGCAGTGGTTTCCAGAACCCCTTTTCACCCACTATGGACAAAGCCATTAATGGCTTCACCATCATCATCCTCTTCATCACGATGGTGTCTCTTGGTTGCACCATGGAAATGGCCAAGATCAAGGACCACATCTTCAAGCCAAAGGGGGTTGCCATTGCAGTGGTAGCCCAGTTCGGCATAATGCCGCTGACTGCCTTTTGCCTGGCCACCGTCTTCAAACTGGAGCAGATTGAGGTCCTGACTGTGTTGATCTGTGGGTGTTGCCCAGGGGGAAACCTGTCCAACATTTTCTCTCTGGCGCTGAAGGGAGACATGAACCTGAGGTAAATCACTCCAGAATCGTGTTTAATGATTACCTGCTTTTTTATTAACTGCAATTACAGGACTGCAAACCGAAACTCGAACCTGAAAGTGTTCAGTGTTCCATACCTGATTTCTGTCCTTTTTTCCCTACGTGTTTGGTTTCAGTATTGTCATGACCACATTCTCGACGATCGCTGCCCTGGGAATGATGCCTCTCCTGCTACTCATCTACAGCCAGGGCTTGGGCAGTCTGCAGAACGCTGTGCCATACACAGGCATCACAATCGCCCTCATCATGACCCTGGTGCCCTGTGGCTTCGGCATCGCCATCAATCATTACAAACCCAAATACTCAGCCATGGTGATCAAGGTGGGCCCTTCCTTCCTTTTGAACTCAGACATTAGTAACCTCCACTAAGGAGGTTATGTTCTTCTCGCAACATCATGTGTATCTGTGTGGGAAACTGTGCCGGCAACCAGAAGTTTCAGAAGATGATTTAACACAATTGTTTATGCAGTGGTCTGTCTTCAACATGGGTTTGATTTTAAACTTTTACAAACACTTTATTGAAGGATGTTGATGGCCAGACAGGAATTTTTAGCTTGTCTACCGACCGGCTACGGGAAACGTTGAGTTTGTTTGCTCTTCGGATGGCATATTTTTTGTAAGACCAACAATACGCTTAGCTGCTGCAACAGGGTGATGGCATTTGAGCAGAGTTTTCCATTCTGTGTGCACTGCCTTCACAATGACTGCATAGTTTTGCATGGTAATACTTTTGAAAGATCAAAGCCATGACAGCATAATCAACACACTCGATCTTTTACAGATTGTCGCCCCAAGGAAATGATTGGTGAAACAAATTTGAGGCGAAAGAAAGTGAAACGCCCTGGACACACAGATTAAGGCTTAGCTGCCATCAGACTTAAGATGTTTATCTAAAGTCTAATTTGTGTGACTAGTGTGCGGTATATCTCAAAACCCCATGGTAATTGTCCAAAAGCGGACATGGCAGTGGATGCAACATTTGTTGAGTATGGATTTGCACCAAATTAGGTGGGAAGAGTCAAGTAAAACGTTAACATTTCATGCCCATCAGCCTAAATGGGGCATCGCAGAGAGCATATCAGAAAACATGGTGCAAAACTTCTCATAGATTTGTGTAACACCCCCAAAACATGATCCAGGTTCATGAAGATTGTTGGGTCACCTTGCCAACGCCCACAACATTTCTAAAGGGACCTTCTGGGGTGTCATTGGATTCAGCTCAGAGGAGCCAATTGCCTCCCTCAAAGCCAGGCCAACCTCTACTAAGCTGATTTCTTAGCAGAGGTCTTTGTTTAGTTAACCAGTGATTCGCTGTCACATCTTAACTTCTTAAATCTTTGTCTGCATGCTTTACCGTTGACTTTTCCTCGGTGCGCTACGCCTCTCATCTGAAGTTCCCTCTTGGCAGGTCGGTCTCAGCATCTGTCTCATTTCCTCGGTGGTCGTCGGCATCTTGTCGGGCATCACCATAGGGGGCTCGGTGTGGGTGGTGCTGTCGCCACAGATCATGTCTGTGGCCGCACTGATGCCGCTGACCGGCTATACGCTCGGTTACGTCATGTCCACCATCTTTAAACAAAACCATCAGTAAGTACCAACGTTAATGGAACTATTTTAACATTTGGGACATATTGCTGAATAAGTGTCACACAAAGCTAATACTTTTTTTATTTGGTCAGATGTAGAAGGACTATCTCCATGGAGACAGGCTGCCAGAACATCCAGCTGTGTGCAACCATCTTGAAGGTGGCCTTCTCTCCTGAGGTCATCGGGCCCCTGTATCTCTTCCCCCTCATCTACATTGTGTTCCAGGGAGGCGAGGCCCTCGTTTTCATCCTGCTCTTCAGATGTTATGAAGCGTTTAAGCCCAAAATTGAGGGTAAATGTCACAGCTGAAAATATTATGCTAGTATTATGCTAGTTTGTTTTTCAATTCCCACCATCTTCAGTTTGAAGCAAGTTCAAATGATCTTTCAAATGACTTTCTTCTCATCCATTGACTCTTTGTTTACTTGTACAGAAAAAACCGTACATCCAAATGTTCATGGTAACATGGAGGAAGTGAAAATTCCTTGACGGAGTCTGCGGTGTGATGTCCCAGGCTGAAGTGCTGCAGAACAGCGTCATCATTGGAGGCGCACGGACAAACCTCAGGCAGTGTCACAAGTCTAGAGACACTGCTCTTTATGATATTTTTTTATTGAAACAATCTGCTGATTGTTAAATTAATATAGCTATATAGAACTATCTTTGTGGGTAAATGCTTTGATTAATATATCAAAAGATTATATAAAAAAAATAAGATTGTGGAGTTTAATGTAAGATTAGACATTTTTTTATAAATGAGTATAAATGTTTGTGATGTTCGTGTGTAAGTTTACTTTGAAATATGCTGAGATTGTAAAGTTGAATAAATAACCATAAGGAGGCCCACTGAAACACATTTGTCTGCTGCATTTTGTGGTATAAAAAGTAACAAGAATGAAAACAATGGTAAAATCGACACCTCAAATAATATTTAATTTGAATGAACATAGTATATACAGTGAAAACATAAGTTATTATTTTTTACAAATATTAAAATACAATCTTTAAAACAAAAAAAGTCCATTGCTAAATCCAAAAGGAAAGCAAAATGTAAACTTGAAAAAATTCTGACATCATAACATAATGTACAATAAGTAATTTGTGTGGGACTTTCCCATCAACCTTAAAAGTAGTGATATTACATGCCTGTGGTAGAGTTCCACCCAAGCACTGTGAAAAGATCCTTTTCAGAAAACCCTTTTCCAGGATCGTGGAAGCAGAAAAAGAAAAGGAAATAAAATAACTGTGGCTGATCAACAGCAATCTGGACATAAACGCTCCCCATAACCAAGACTTAACTAGAGTGGCGTTTGCAAGCAACTAGAATAAATTAGGTTTGGACATTTTTCAGGGGCGAGGTGTGTGACAAAGCTACACAAAACAATCACGAAAGGCGTCAACGTCAATTCACATTCATTTTGAAAACATAATTCATTTCCAGTGAATTTCTTTTCTTACAGATGCTTGTGCATAGAAGTGAAGAGCTAAGGCCATTGGAAGGGGTATGGATGTAAACGGTAGAGAGGTCCTAGGGCCCCAGGTCTACTGGGCTAGAGGACCAGACGACTCACCAGATGGTTAAACAGTCTACGCGTATGAGTTATGCATTCTCACAGTCTTCAGAATCCTGTGTCTCTGGACATAATGGAGGGGAAAATAAAAACTAATTTAAGAGCGTGTGCTTGGGTATGACAGTCCCAGGGTTGGCTTGGCAGGCCTTCATGCATCATTCCTGGTGCTCGTGTTGTGTGTGTGATGTGTTAACCACCAGGTTAACAACATACATTGGGCAAGACATAGTGACAAGATGGATCCCTCTCTAAATACGTACCTTGTCGCTCCCTCACGGGGCTCTTGTCCACCACTCTTGTTTTTTTTTGCTGCTAAATCCCAAGCTAAGCCAAAATAACCAAAAGATCAAACTTATGCATGTGCGTCAGACATGAAGTACACGCAAGGATTCCTATAAAATGTTGAAGCATATACGTATGTACAATGTGGACACCCTTCCCTCTAGGGAGGCGGGGGGGGGGGGGGTATTCTGAGAGTCAAGCAGCCTGTTTGAGTCAGATGGGGGGTGGGGGGGGGTCTTCTGTGTTGACAGCTGCCGTTGTCTTGCTCAACGCCACAGTGTGGGAAGGGGCAGCAACGGCACCACGCAGTCTCTGATGTGTTCGGGCACTGCGTCGGTTCTCAGGCCTCCTTAATTAAAGGCATATCTGCGGAGGGGGACAGACAGAACAATCAATAGCATCCTTCAACAACAAGAGCAACAGCAAAGCAGCTGCCCAGCAGCGCGAGCGAGTGAGCGAGGCCGGACCCTTACCATCGGAGAAGTCCATCTCGGAGTCCACCAGGGACAGGCTGTGTTGCTCCCTGCTGGTGGTGGGCTTGTTGTGGTGGGAGGGGGGCGCGCCGGCGGCCCCTGCGTGGTGCTCCAGGGCCCAGCAGGACGACGAGGGGGACGGCGAGGAGGAGGAGCAGGAGGAGGAGGAGAAGGAGGGCGGTAAAGTGTGGACCACCGCCATCTCCGAGTGCTGGTGGCACGAGGGTCTGGAGGGGCCCGCCTCCGGACTCTGCTCGCCCTCCGACAGCACGATCTGCACCCGGGATTCGGGACCGCCGGGAGCCGGGGTGGGGGGCCCCCCGCCGTTCACCGCCTCCTCATAGGAGGGCAGGGTCACCTGGACGCCCTCCACCATGATGGACACGGGCTGCCCGGTCACGCCCTGATCCCGGCTGGCCGAGACAACACAACACACCTTTACCTTGTGTTACATTACGACACTCTCACATTAACCACACAACAACTGCCACACCCGGCATGCGTTCCGAACCCGGATGCTCCGAGATGAGAAGCGCCGGGGGAAGGGAGGACTGGCGACCGCACTCACCGGTGGAAGGACTTGAGCTTGGGCTGCAGCAGCACAAACAGCACCACCAGCAGCAGGACCAGAGCCACAGAGCTCGCCGTAGACGCCACGATGGACAGCGTGGGCATCCCCAGTGGCAGCGTTAGATCGCGGTCTGTGTTGGCGGCACGGACGTAAACAGTAAACAAACTGGATTCCTGATGTAATTATACTAATGAAAATAATTATATCTATTATTTATCTAGCACCCGTTAGGGAAAATCTCACGGTGCTGTTACAGTGCATTAAAGACACTAAAAACAATAAAAACGACAGCAGGGAAAACCCAGCTAAATTAAAAGCCTTGGGACAAACAAACAAAAAAACAAGGTGAAGGCTGAGGCTGTGCGGGGACCGTCGATAGGTTTAATAATCTGCTCATCGTGACGACTAAAAATTCTATGGAAGAGAATAAACGCCTTGCTCTACAATTAACAAAGATAATTACAGCAACAAGGATCGTCTATGACTTACTTATGTGTGATACATTGAGGAAATACTTGGCTTCTCTGATGATGGATGATTGGCTTCTCTGTAAACATGAGTTCAGTTTGTCACTTTGCTTGGTTCATTCATTTAATTTGGGAGGAGTAATGCTTATTTTTGTTGTTTATTTTTTACTACGCCTGGAACGTGAGTTTGTGTGTGTTAGGCATTACTTATTTTTCACCAAAGTGGGGCCTGACAAATAAGGTCCGGGAGCCACCGCCCTAGGCGGTCTGTTAACAACACCAACAGCAACCACCGAACAACAGCTAACCAGCCAGCCAGACATAACCCAAGCTGCAGCGTGATGTCGCCCCCAGTACCCCGCTTACCTCCGTCCATCAGGCAGCTGATCTGCATGGGGTCGTCCCACTCCCCGTTCAGGCAGGTCAGGTACTTGTAGTCCCCCTTGAGGATGAAGCCCTCGTCGCAGAAATACTCGATGACGGTGGCATGGGAGAGGCTGCGGCAGGGCGCGGGGTGGCAGGTGTAGCCCCCGTTCTCCGGCTCGTACGGGGGGAGGCACACTGTTCGCGGATCGACAGATTCCTCATTAGAGAGACTCTTACTCTGGGACCCTGTGTTCCGGAAAGTAGGCAGGATGATCGCACCATGGGAACCGTCTCTGCTGGCCGCACTAGTGCGTCCGTTAACCGTGTCATTTTGTCCGACACACAGCGTGGTTGTGCGGACGCTGGCATAAAACATGTAGCGTGAGCACACTATCGCAAAAAAATAGCAATATCTTACTTTCATCATTTTGTTATCAATGCACAATGCAGTATGGAGTTTGTGAAAGTCAGCAGATGAAAACACATTGAATAGCCATACAAGCAATTCATAGAAAGTATTTTCACAAAGCCCCAAGTGTTACTTACTGCTTTGTGTAATTACATTTCTGGCAGGCATGCTCACACTAAACCCTATCAAGCAGAATTAACACCGCAAAGCAATTTTGACAAATTATATCGGGAACGGCTGTTTAAGTGAAGCCAGCAGAGACGCCGGCTTGATCTTTTTTGATCGTTGTCCTTTAAAGGGTCAGAGGGCGCAGGTGTGAATTTACCGTCACTCCGGATGCAGCGAGGCGGCTCCGACGACCAGTGGCCCAGTGGGCTGCAGGTGAGCAGGCTGGCTCCCTCCACCAGGAAGCCAGAGTCACAGCTGTACTGCAGCACCGTGCCCACGGGGAAGGAGCCCCGGTTGCTCTCGCTCAGGTTGGTGGAGCCGTGCTGCACCATGACCGGCCTCACACACACTAGGTGGAGGGAAAGAGGGAGAGGTTACACACTGCTAGGTATCAGGGGAGACCAGGTTCAGGTGCATAGCCACGCCAGACTAGGCTCGGGTGGTATCAAGGTATACAAGGGTGTTTAGAAATTAGAATTAAAAGGATTAATCAATACTATCAAAAATAGAGACCTTCTATTCAACAAGTGACATCTTATGAATATATTTATTATGGTGATAATAATTTTGTCAAAGTTTTGAAGAAGGATATATAAATAAATAGTCCAAAATAAAGTATTTGCCGTTGCATTGTGATATGAACATCCTTACTGTACCGACAGTGATATATTGTCGTTTCTCTTTCTTCTGATAAATGTACTATGTATGTCGCTTTGGATAAAAGCGCCTGCTAAATGCCCTAAATGTAAATAAATACGTACATTTAGAAAGAAATAGGTTTGTTTGCCAACAGCTTGCACGGTTCCCCAGCATTTCACATTGTTCCACAACGTCCTGACATCAAAGCTGAGAGGGACATTTATAGCAGCATAGCGATAACGTACATTAAAACCAACCACAAACCTTGGCTGACGCAGCTGACCTGCGTCGAGGCGTCCCACTGTCCCTCCTGACAGGTGACATACTTGTAGTCCCCCTTGAGGATGAAGCCCTGGTCGCAGAAGAACTCAATGACGGTTCCGTCTGAGAACCGGCGGCAGGGCGACGTGTGGCAGGTGTAGCCGCCATTCGCCGGCTCGAAGGGAGTCCGACACACTGATGAGGAGGGGGAGACGAGAGGAGCAGCATGTTTATCAGAACACACAACAGGGTCTATCTTTGACAGGCTTGAATCGTTTTGAACAGCAGGCGAGTGTATGACCTATTCTTTGTGCCCCGACAATAATAACAACCAAGAAATTAATACTTTGTGTTGCACGGTGGAAGCCATCATTTTTAAATTATGCTGAACCGTAACCTTTGTACCCAAATTACCTCAGGTAATTCATGCTTTGTTAACTATTAACAAATTTAAAAAGTTGTATGCCTTTTCAGGAAGTATAAATCAAATACTGTTTACAAAGTACCAGTCAAACTTTAGACTGCGATTCATGCATCCTCAAAAGGGTGTTCAACTCTTTTGCAGGTCGGTCTTAAGCAGGCAGATTCTAGATCTTATAGAGAAGCAAATGAAACAAACCCAACCCTATATAACCTAGTATGCTAGCCTTACGGCCACTGTGGACGCATCGTGGCGGCTCAGCGGACCAGTGTCCCAGCGGGGTGCAGGTGAGGGTGCTGGGCCCGTCCGCCACGTAGCCGGGGTCACAGCTGTACTGGAGCACGGTCCCTGCGGGGAGGGAACCCCGGTTGCTCTCCGTCAGGTTGACCCAGCTGTTCTGCACCATGTAGGGCCTCACGCATCCTGGGGCGGAGAGGGGAGAGAGGGGCGCGTCTTAGAAAAGGTTTCGCATTTTTAGACTAGAAATCAAGCAGCTAATGCAGGAGCTTCCCGCGTGCCCTGCGTGAGACTCGACATGGCTGCCGTGTTGTCGAGCTGCAAGGAAAACAAGAAACATGAGAGGAGAGCCACCTGTGTCTAGAACGAGAGTTCTGAGGCGTAGAAGACTAAACATAAAAATGTAGTTCAAAGAATAGAAAGAGTAAGTGTAACTCTATGGTCTATATGGAGAAGTGGTAAATGGGTCATATTACCATAGGCTCCAGGTAACACCCTTTGAATCAAGGGAAAATAGGCAGTATAGCTTTTATAAATCTGGGGCCTGTTGACCTTATTTATGGTGTTATGTGTGTTTTCTGGGTCAGGCGTGTGGGATTTTTTTATTGCGCCCCCACATTTGAAGTTAATTTAATTGAAGTGTTGGAAGAAAGCCTTGTGATGGTGAGAACTTAACCTCCTCAGGTTGTCACACCACCAACTGGTCACTTGACTGCAGTTTATATGTAAACACACCATTCTTAAACGCCTGCTAACTAGTGTCACTCTTTGACCCAACTAAACATCCTGGAGGAAAAGTCTGATTGATGAATCAAAATATGAAATTAAAATGTAATTACAATTTTCAACAGTAGAAGTAATACACTTCCAAAATGTTATGTAGGTCGATTATCTATTGAAGTGAGTTGCCACATTGTGCCCGTAAATACAGACACATGAGTCACGTGCATGACAGATGTTTTATTACTAATGTATATCAAATTTTGTATATTTTTGTTAATCAGGGATAATTCTACAGTTAATCTCACTAGTCCAATGGTAATAGTGGAATCCATAAAACGTCCAAGTGTGTAATACTCACCTAAGCCATGTCCAGTCGACAACACTGCGAGAACAACAAGCAGGGAGAAGGGTCGTATGTTGCCAGAAGTGCAGGGCCAATAGGCGTCTGATATTGACTCAACCATTCCATTGCACATCTTTCCTGGCAGACACAAGCCGACCTGGCAAGAACACAGGAGGACTCAACGTAAACATACATAAATATTAATGCAATGGCGAACAATCCAAAAACCTTGACCCAATGCGGACACCTGCATGACGCATGAATTCTGTATAAACTGGACAGTTGCCAATGAAATGGGCGTCATTTACGAAGGATCGTTCTTATTTCCCAGTACTTTAACACGGCGACGAAAAAGGATCTGCCGCGTATTCACAAACGATCGCATACAGTTTGATTTAGACGAACTGGATTTAAATCGACAAACAGGTGAACGTTTGGTAAAGTTAGACTACGAGCGTACTGTGGTTGTGACCTGGCTCGGACTATGCAGCTACACGCCCATTTCCACTCGCTTCCTTGTTGTTGCCCTACAGCCAAAGAGAACAATGCAACAGTCTAAGGACAGCTATTATAAAACATCGCCAACACATGCTTGCTCACACCATTGATATATTGGGAAATATAATACCTGAATACAAGGAAAAACATTTTACCGGGCTGTCATTGTTAGCTTCCCTGTTGGTTAATCCCATGTTATTTTAGCTAGCGTGCTAACGGGCTCAAAAGCAAAGCAATTCTCGACGGTACTTACCACAACACCGCCTCGTATCCCCCTCACCCTCTTCCAGTCTCGCTAAGTGGACATTCAACACGAGTATAAATCCATCATCGCGTTCACGTAAGGGTTTACTAGGAAACAAGGGCTATATAATTTCACCGAAAGGCAGTGTTGCTAAAGTGACAGCTAGCTAGCCTGGTAGTAACCTCTAGCCCGCTAGCCGAAGTGATCGAATCTCTGAATCCCCAGCTGGGCGGGGGGGGGGGGGCGGGTCTGGTGACGTCACGTAACCATAGAAACCTAAAGTTCACGTTGACTACATGGACGTAAACATCCGGTCGAGGTGGCGTCCTTAGTTACCAACCGAAGACGTCAAATGTATATCATAAGCTGCTTCTGGTTTACGATGGGTTGCTAAAACCCTCCAACAGAACAAGACAACCGCCAGGACGGATATGACGAGAGGCACTCTGGATCGAATCCCCCGGTCTGCATCGAGTGAGCGGCCAGGTAGCCGGGCATCGAGTGAGCGGCCAGGTAGCCGGGCATCGAGTGAGCGGCCAGGTAGCCGAGCATCGAGTGAGCGGCCAGGTAGCCGGGCATCGAGTGAGCGGCCAGGTAGCCGGGCATCGAGCGTGTCTTCACCTCAGGTGGTCAGCAGCGGTCCGAGCGGTCTTACAACCCGCCTCGATGCTCTGAGGAATGAGAACGCCAGCCCAAAGGTAAAAATAATAAATAAAAATAAATGTATGTGCTATACATTTATTATTATTATTTATTTATTATATAAATGATTAGCGCCATACGTGAATTATTCTGAGTAAAGTCTGAAATCTTAGAATAAAGTCAGAATTCTGACTTTAAAGAATTTAAAAAATAAAATCTGTAGGCCTACATTATCCCGCCTATTCCATTTGGCACAGAATATAATATGCGGTAATTGATCAATCAGAATTGAATATTCAACAAAGCCCTAATAAAGGACGTTTTATATTGGTGGTTGCACAATCTTTTATTAGGTATCCGCGATGACCTTAAATGATGATAACTACCTTGAGGATGAGCCAAGTACAAGTGAAAGCGGTCCCTTACAAAATCAGACGGACGAAGGTTAGTGTACAGTCGGTCGGTAGTAGGTAGACAGTCTCAAGTAGGCTACTACGTTATAAAGAGAGGAAGGTATACCATTATTTTGACCATACATGTGCCTAGTTGTATTTTCTCATCCCATGCACGATCAACTTTATATATGCCCATTATATTTAGGGTTATTTAGGTTTTTCCTATAGGGTTTATAGAAATCCAAAAACCAACCATAATGTAGGTATATTATATATATAATATATATAATGTATATTACAACTGTAACATGCAAATGTGACATTCTTTCAGATGCCAAGGCTATACCTACTACCATAAAACATAGGGATTTTAAAACTCAAGAAGCACTGGTTGAAATGGCCAGATTGGACCTAGTCTTGGCTGCATCTGAACTGAAACTAAACCAGGTTAAGTTACAAAGGAAAGAATGGAGTCAAAAGTGTTGGAGCGAATACTTGGTATGTACACAAATTGTGTTTTTAAATTAGCTCTTCGTCACTAGGCCTCTTTCTCTGGTTTTTGCCTTAATTAACATACCCAACATTTATAATAATAATAATTAATTGAATTTATATAGCGCTTTTCTAGACACTCAAGGCACTTTACAGTGAAGGGGGGACCTCACTAACCACCACCAATGTGTAGCACCCACTTGGGTGATGCACGGCAGCCAATCGGCGCCAGAACGCTCACCACACACCAGCTTGAGGTGGAGATTGAGGGAATTAATGAATGAGCCAATTCTATATATATATATATAGGGGGATGATTAGGGGGCTAGATTGAATGAGCCTGGTTGGGCAGTTTTAGCCAGGACACCGGGGGATCCCCTACTCTTTGTGATAAGTGCCCTGGGATCTTTCATGACCTCAGTGAGTCAGGACCTCGGTTTTACATCTCCTCCGAAGGACGGCACCTTCCACAGCACAGTGTCCCTGTCACTGCACTGGGGCATCGGGATTGATGTTTTTTGGCCAGAGGGAACATTGCCACCTATAGCCACCACCCGACACCACTTACAGCACCTGGTATTCCGAGGCGGTCTCCCATCCAAGTACTAACCAGGCCCGACCATGCTTAGCTTCCGAGATCAGACGAGATTGGGCGTGTTCATGGTGGTATGGCTGATGATTTATGGTTTATGATGATGATTTACCCAAGTAGGCCTAAATATCACCACAACTACAAGGGCTATAATATTTAATCTTGCTACCAAAAGAAAGAGGGTTAGGGTCACATAGGTTATCACCGATGAGATTGATGTGAAAGTGAAATAATTAATGTGGATGATACTGGGTCAGAGAGAATAAAGTTAGAAAGCAGCATTAATAGAAGATATTATTTACGCTTGAAATGCATTTCCGGTTTTAGGGTGAATACCACCTTGCGCTTTAGCAACTGGTAGCACATAGCACAACATCTAACCTGTTTCAATAATTGATGCTAATAAAGGGAAATAGGGCCAAGATAGATAGCGAGGGTTGAGTAGAGGTAGGTTAAGCCTGAGACTCCAAATATAAAAAATAAATTGAATGGAAGCCATTAACCCCTCTATTCAACATCAGGGCAAATATAATTGAATGCAAAAAGCCAAGCCATTTTAATTGAGGTCCCCAGATGTCAATCAAGACTGTGTTCTGATAGAAGGCAATTCATCTTTTTTTAAGAAAAGGGATCATGAAATACATAGCCCCTTTTCTTACATATTTATTATTTAGTTTAGTGTTGGAATTGTGTTTATTTTGCCAGCAATGACGATTGATCAATTGAGAATTGGATTTGGTTTGTTTTTGGAATTATATATATTTACAGATAAAAAAATGTTCACACAGATTGTCGATATGTGCATACAGTTTTCAAATTTATACGTGTTGTCAATCTTTTCACACCAATAATATTGATACAAATCTACCCTATACCACCCCGATGGCAGAGTATACCAAGGACATATGAATCTCCCGCCGAAGCTGAAAACACAAGATTGTTTTTGGCACTGGAAGCACCTCATCAAGGTATGGATACTAATTGACAAGTTTTCCTAAAATGTAATTTTTGTGTCATATTTTGCCCCAATTAGATATTTGTGTTTTAATTGGAGATTTAAAAGTGGAGGTAGACTGTAAACCCATCTTTAGAACTCAACCTCCTGATGAGGTTGAAATAGATAACAAATTCGAGGAGCAAAGTAAGATTGTGCAAATTGAACTCAACACAAGTCATAACACGTTTGAGATGCCAAAAATTTAAGTTTGGAACGCTTCACAGTGTTCTTAAATCAGTTTAAACTTTTCAACACTTGATGGCGCCATCAGCTTACGAAACCGCCACCTCTTGAGCGGGGAAGAATGCCCATTAATTTTTATCCCTACAGGAAGTCACCTTTCTAATGGGATTGAGTATTAGATTCAGCTTCTCTGAATGCATTCATCGAGAAACATGTCCAACACTGACATGTGTGATGCTTCTTCTGTCTCTACTCCTTTGTTTCTATATGTCAGCCCTAGCAACTGGTAATCATTTTGTCTTATAGTTTAATAATGAATTTTCTGATAGGTAAAAAGAATATAACCGATTTACCAAAAGCAGATGATCCCCCCCACCTCAACCCGAGTGCCACTCCCCAGGGCAAGAGCAAGAGAGACTTTGTGAAGAGAAATATTGAGGTATGTCAATGTTTCACAGAGGGCAGAGGGAGCAGTGCTTGAGTTCATCACGTGACCAGGTACACATTTCTAATGCTGTTTGTTTTCCCCTCCGTGGTTGGGGAAATCTATATGTATGTATGCGTCACGTGTTCCAGCACGGTATATAGTATAGACAGATAGGTCACATATGGATGGATAGATAGATTGATGGAGAGATGGAGTACCTTTGTTATCCCCACAGGAAAATGTAAGTGTTGCAGCAGCAATTCACATAAATGACAAAGAACACATAAAAAAAACATATACAATGAGGAAGGTAAAACGACAACACCACATTTTAATACATATATAAAGACGGAACTACAACTACTATTCTAGATAAAAATTGAATAAAACTGGAATTTTAACATCATGCCGAGATATTTGTAGTTTTGTGGGGAAGGGAGCTGAAATGATCCGGGAACTGCAGAGTGTATGGAATGTGACGGATGATCTTCAGCCCTCTGTCCTTCACAACGGTGCATGGAACATGTTAGCTTGCCGGGGACACTGGAGGCCCTTATCGGATGACACCGGCAGAGAAGGAGCGGCTTGCTGAGCTCCTTAAGGAGTCAGACGAGGAGGAGGACCCCGCTCTCAGAGGACACGGCAACCAGGAGGTGGGCTGGCATGCACCACTCATGGGCAACACATGGGGAAGGATGAGCTCATGATCATCTCACTGAAGTTTTTCCTGTTTACTCTTCTTCTTTCGTTCTTTTGTAATCCTTCTACTTTGGTAAGGTGTGTAAGTGTGTAGTTCGGGAGCTTGAATGTATTTTTCGAATGAGCTTGGGTTGCTCTGTTTAGGTTGCAGGGTGGAGGGGATTGAGAAGAATAACGGAAACCGTGTGTGTTGGAATACGGCCCTGCAGTTATGAGAGGGCTCTCACGAGACCCACCATTAAGCCAGCACACAGAATTCACAATACACTGTATATAAGTATATAAAGATGGAAACTATCAAAATTGAATAAAACTAGAATTTTAACCTCATGGCAAGATGTTGCTAGTTTGATGAAAAAACAAATCTGTCTGACGGAGGGAAAAGGAGAAAGGGTGGGTCACGGTGGGACCACCACCATCTTGCCAGGGACCCCTCCCACCTGGAGGGCTGTGTTCCAACACCTAAACCAGCTTGGCGTACCTATACTCGAATACTTTTCCTTCGTCAACCCTCAACTTAGCTGATCTCACCCCTGGTGGCGGTTGAGTCCTCTTTGAAAGCACAGGGATGGAAATGACATTGGGGAGGTGGAGCAGGGTCCTAGGGTCCCAGTACTAGTCCTGCATATGGTTGTATTTAGTGGAACCCCAGTCAGCTGTACTTACCCTTCGCCAATCTGTCAAAATACTTCTTAACAGCGTCGCTCTATTTCTCAATGTTTTCCTTGACTGCTGAAGCGAGGCGGCGGCCCTTGTGGTGTCCGACACCAAACCGTCGAGAGCAGCAAATGCTCTGGTTTTTTTTTTCGTTGGCCAGAGGGACTCTTCCTGCCTGCTGTTATCTCTCATATCAATGGCATCAACACAACAAGCCTGTATTTATGTCATGGCCTTGCAGCTTGGCCGTTAAAAGCCCTCCCTTCTGCTGACCAGTCTTAGACCTTGGCGAGAGTCGGCACCAGACTTACCGTTCTGAATGCCGAGGAAGGGAACGTCCACCAATTGCCTTGGTGTGAGTCACTTTAACGTATTTTCCATGGTACAATGTTATTTTTTACAATTAAGTTAATTGCTCTTGAACTCTGACAAGTCCCCATAACAGTCCTCACGAAAAGGTAATATAGCGAGGGAAGTTTTAGTATGCTTGGTCGGTGCTGCTCCCCTCTTAAACTTCTCCGGTCCCTAGCTTGTCGACTGAATAGGCAAGCACTCCCCAGTCAACGTCCCACCTATGAGGTTCACATGTGTAATAATGAGTGATATTCAGAGAAAAGAGCACAGAGGGGACCATTGGGACCTAGCCCCACTGCTGTGTTTTGATATTTGACATTTGTGCTTTTAGACTGCAGCCTGCTGGACCTCTCTGTGTCTTATTGATCATTGATCATTGGAGGCCAGAATCATTTGTGCCAAACACATTTTGTTCCACTGTGGTTTATATTACACCGTCTTTTAGCTTTTGATCTGAAATTCCTCTCACTCATTTCCTCTTTTCATCTACAGCAGCCATCAAAATGATTCAACGACTGAGGCATGAATGAAATTAATGGTCAGATTTTCCTCTTTTTTTTTTTTTAAGAGATCACAAAGTTTGACTTGAGTTGATATGTCAAACCTGGAATCCACAATGAGCTCTTGCGTAAGGTTAGCATGAGAAACTGACCACAGGGCCCTAATCAGCAACAAAAAGGAAAACAGGTCTGCCATGGGACCTGCTTCGTGCCAAGGCCTTTTACAGATCCTTCTGTCAAGTAATCCAATTTTCTCTTGCCCACCCGTAGCAACCGCTGATGTCACATCTTGGCTGGCCCGTGCTGTTGTGTCAGCTTCCTAGGCCTTCCTGTTGAGAGCATGCTCTGCACCAGAGGACTGCTGCACAACTCTTACCTCACGGCTGTGCCCCCCCCCCCCCAAGATGAGCTCATGGTCCACCCTCTGGATTCTCATGATACATCCACAGCACTTATTGTGTGGAAGGAGCGATTGTTCAACTTTTTTTGCTGGTGTTTGGCAGCATGCTTGGCAGGCGCCGTGGCGTCATTATCACTCGCCGTTTCCACTGTGCAGGAAGGGAATGCAGAGTAGAGGAGTCAGACACCGACGCTGTCCGTGGGAGAGGGCCATCGTGTGTTTTACAATCAACGCTTGGTTGAGCAGATGGTCGGGCTACGCTGGAGTTCTGGCTGCCAGGAAAATCACCTTCTATGTTCTTCCTTTTGTGTCATTCATTTCCAGGAGTTGTGTTTATTATGTCGATGGATTGTTAAGTGCTGCGTAGGTAGGTTGGCAGGTTGTTTGGTAGATAACTAGATAGGTAGGTAGGTTGGCAGGTTGTTTGGTAGATAACTAGGTAGGTAGGTAGGTAAGTAGTTAGGTAGTTAGGTCGATTTGTGGGTGAGTACTTGGTTGGGATGGTGCTTGCTTATGTGGATGGATGGATGTATAGATGTGTAGATACAAAGATGGACCGATGGATAAACAGAACAATCTTTTCTATGTAAATGTTTCCACCACTCTTACCCTTTTCCTCCACTAGGGAGATCCATGTGTTTCGTCCTTCGCCACGAGCTACTCTTCCAACCTGGAACCAGAAGACCTGGAGCGGCAGAGATGCATCAAGCACCAGCTGAGCCTCCTCGGCCCGCTGGGCCCGGCGGAAGACTTCTTCCCCGCCTTCCTGACCAGCAGCGAGTCTGAGGTATGTGTACAACGGGCCCCCTCCGCACCATGCCGGCTCTGAGTTCACTCTTATAGGGTCCCCCATTAACTTCTCTTCCTATACTCGCCGCCCTGCTCAGGGTCATTAGGCCTCATTACAAGGTCAGCGCCGCGGGGTACCGAGGGAAGTCTCCTATAAAAGCATTGGTTGTAAATTATCTGGCAGCCCCTCTCGCCGTAAAAAGGGGAGTATGCAGTATTACTTTGCAGTCATTTTGTTGCTGTAAACACGGTGTGTTTCCATAGGAGGAATTATAGGCTTTCAATGCATCATCTAGCCCTGGAAAGCTTTGCGCTGGAAAAAACACGTTGGTACATTGTAATGCATTGTGGCTGTTATCAAGGATGACTCAGGCGAAGGCATTTTCAGACCCTATTCATGGTTACTGTATCACAATAGGGCTTTTGTATGTGTAATACCTTGCTTGGGAGGCATGCTTTCCCAGATTCTCTGTTAGCCTCTATTAAGCGAAGGATGTGACAACGCACCAACCGTCACTGTCGATTTTCGTCGATTTCAGCTCCAATTTCCAACATCTTAGTGGTGCCTTGTGGTGGCATCAATATCAGCAAATATCAACATATATAAATGGTTATCGCTACCATGTCAAATGAGAAGTGAGGGTTGACAGCGGCAGCGCCTCAGTCATCGGCTGCACGGCCGTAGAAACATTAAGATAGAGATCCACAAATGAACGATTTATTTCAGACTCTGTTGCAGTCTTGTTCCTAGACGTGCGCTCATGTACTATCTCATTCCCAAACGTTATCTCACTACACATTCACGATCCAGATGGTAGACTTATCCTTGCCATAGATTGCCAACGAGAAATAAAAAATACGTTTTTTTCCTGGAGTTGTAAAACCTTTTTTTTCCTTTACAAGGACATTTTGTGAACCCAGGGTCCCACTTGAATTCTCCTGGATATGGTCAAGGAAAATCTGATGTGCAGCGGGAATCTCAAACGACAGCACTCCATGTGTGATTTTGAACCCTGAAGTCACATGCTATTTATGTTGCTTCATATCTCCTTCATTTATTTAATTCTGTGTATTGTCGATCTATATTATTGTGTGGATATGCTGTGTGTATACAATCGATTCATATAATTGATATCAAGTTCTTTATAATGTGCTATAGGTTAACTGCATGGGTGTAACATGGCTCTTGAAAAGCAATGTGTTGGGCCAGGCATAAGCTCCACATAATCCATCCTGCATCTGTTCTGTATCAATGTGGTCACTTCTGTTGATCCCTCAAACAACACATTTTCCACCCTTCTGTTTCTTTCCACTTTGTTCTTCTACAACTTCGCTGAAGGTCACACCTGCCAGCCTTTCAAAGAAACTGTTATTCCCCCCGACTTAAATCATATTTCCCTCGTTTAGCCCTCATTAAAGGCAAACTACGCTCGCGATAAATCTGTCTTTTTACAGCCATTTGGTCGCTCTGTGCCTCTGTGGCGGGGGAATCCAAAAGGTGATCGTAAAAAAGTAAATATGCATTTGTTATGCGGCGGCGGCCTCTCTGCTTGGCAGGGGCCCGGCAGCAGTCGACGCTCCTAATTGAAAACGTTTGCTTCAGTAATAGCACCTCAACCACCTGCCCTAAATACACGTCCACATCAAAACCCAGCGCTGGAGTAAACAAGAGGGAGAGTCGAGCGCTGGGGTTTCCAAGCCTCCTCTTGTGCCTGTGTGATTTAATCGTGGCACGGAGTCGGCCGTGGCACGAGGTCGTCCTCACTGGAAGCGTCCCCTGGGTGCCTTCGCTCTGTAACGGATGTACCATCGCCGGGCACATGGAAAAAGGAGCGTTTAAGCACGCTCCAGCGGGCACGGGGAGGATGAGCTTCCAGGCATAAACCTGTGACTCGAGAAATTTGGCTTCATATTATCTTCCGGCCCCAGGAAGGCCACGGTTGATGTGCAGGAGAAGTAAGCCATCGTGCGTACGCCTGTGTGCATTGACTTGGTCTGGGAGGGTGGAGTGAGTCTGTGAGGCTTGGCAGTATAGTCTGGTGAGCACCACAGAGGAGAGGCAGCCATCCTCATCAGGACGTAATTACAGGGGTGGTAAAGGTGGAGGAGAGCCAGCTCTCGAATGGGCACAAGCCCTTTCATTTGGCAATATTAACACATGCACTCACTGCATTTACTGTCAGCTAAAATGACCGATGGGGTGTACTCGGCATTCGCTTATTATTTCACATCATGTTGCGCATAAGGATCTTGTTATTCTGGATCTGCATTGGAACACATGTCGTTTACATTTTGTTTGGGTTGCAACAGGTGGAACTATTCACCTGTTGCCGTTGTTCAAACTCATCTAAAAATGGAAACTTTGGAAGCTCACTTTGGCTGTTTTACTTTCACGTTCTGTCTCTGATCTCTTTATTGTTAAAGGACAATTACGGTATTTTGAACATTGAGCCCCCCTTCTGGTTTGTCTAGGATGAAATAGAGTGCTTGACACCGAAATTTTCACTATGGTCCTGTCTGGGGTATTTGGCTCATTTTCAATCACCCTTGCCTGCTTCAGAATGGCTGGCCACAGGCATTCACAAACCTGTCCTTAAAACAACCCTAAACGTTCGTTTTCAGAAATGTGTAACTCACTGAATGGTAAGTGGTGTTGATGTTCCAAATCATGTATCATAGCGAAATACAGTTTCGCTATGATACATGATTTGGAACATCAACACCTTAGAGCGGCAGGCCTTAGATATCTGCATTGTATTGAATGACAATGAATTAAAATGGTGTTGATGTTCCAAATCATGTATCATAGCGAAATACAGTTTCTGTCATGTTTTATTGCACATTTATCGCATTTTCTAAATCCCATTGATTTCTGTTGCAAGACTCAGAACGGGGGGCTGTTTACGTTTGGTTGTAGTCTTTTCACTCGGTTCTCTGTCTCAACAGTAGGGCTAGAACAGAGCGAAAAGACTACAACCAAACAGCCCCCCTTTCCGTTTCCAGCCAACAAGCAATGAGTCTTCCAACAGAAATCAATGGGATTTACAAAATGTGATAAATGTGCAGGAGAGGTACAGGTAAGAGTACAAAACCAAACCAAGACAATAGGAATACAAAAAGAAAGTCAAACTTAGAGCGGCAGGCCTTAGATATCTGCATTGTATTGAATGACAATGAATTAAAATTCTGCTGAGGCAACTACTCAGTGTTATAGAGAATACCTCTCATCCCCTCAGTCATGGCAGAGCACCTTCAGCCATGGACAGAGACCTGCACCACAAACCATATGAGGGCTTTTCTACCAGTGGCCATCATGTGCAATATTACTTCTGAATATTATGTGCAACTTTACTTTTCAATATCATGTGCAATATTATTTGTATTACCTTTTTTAATATCATAGCTAATATATCTCAATTTCACGTGCAATATTACAGGCACTGGAGTCAGCATTTACTTCATATAAACCTTATAATTATGACTCTATTTTTGTTTATTGAGCAATATCTGGCACAATCATTTCCTATAGTATCTTATCTTATCTTTTGTACATGTTACACCATGCCTACTTGAACCTGGATGTAGCAATGTGCTGCACCAACCACATTCAAGTTTGTAGAGACAACTCCATTCCATGGCTGTTCCGCTTATGGTTCTCAGCTGTCCCATGGCACATGTTTTGTCCCCATCACTGCCTCAGAGTTGACTTACTTTACTGAATCCAATTGGCTGTAGTTGCGCTCCCTTTGCGGCTGAAATATTAGAATGAGGTAAGTGGTTATTGATGCTATGATGTTAGTACAACTCACAGTTGTTAAGCATCAATATGGTGAGTCACACCCTATCAACCATGGGAGTGAACCTAACACAATGTGGCTGACATTAAATACTGCATGCATAGTACAGCACGTCATCATACACATAAATCAGATATCTCTGTGAGAGTCTTCTCTAGGCCTTGTGTCATGCGAGCTAGCGGTGTGTTATATTAATCATCTTCCACAGACTTGTCTTGTATCAATGTGCATCACATAAAGACCATGTATGTTTAGCTTTATGTAACTTGAAGGTAAACACATAATGTGAATAGTTTGTGTACAACTAAGAGTCGACAGTTTTAATTTTTGTTTCTCTTTGCGTCATATCGTGGACCTTGACTGACGGCTAAGACATATTTTCCTGTTTCAGGACAGGACATAAAGTCATGTTTCACGACAGGAAGCCTTGTCTTGCTTCAGGAAAAGACGCGTTGCATTATCGTTAGCCGGTTTCAAAAAGGACCTGTTTTGCTTTATGACAGCGGAAAACGAGAGAAACATTTTGTCCCCGTCGTCCAGATACAAACACTTCTTTTTTTAGAAATAAGAAAGAAGAAACTGTCCGTGTGTCTTTTCATTGGAAACACACACTTGCAAAGAATCCACAAAACAAAGAGTGAATCAGAGGATGTCCTGTCTCCTGGCCTTCCGTCACTGATAATCTATTTAGCGTAGCAGCATGCTACTTCTATTAGCAGCAAAGCAAAACCTGATCTCATCCACCAAACAAACAGGGAATAAATCAAGTGCTGTGTGCGTGTGTGTGTCGGGGCCATCTTAGCCTGGCCCTCGGAGGTCGGTTGGCTGGTGACAATTGAGAGCTCATTTATTCATCTTGCGGCGTCCCCGTGGGGTTATTTTCTGCGAGGATCGTGTGGTCCAATGGAATATACCACACCCATGCCAGCCCAACCCTGTAATCCGCCCAGTGCCCTTGTTATTGTGTGCTCATAAGTGGTGTTATCCCCAGATGCTGGAGTGTTAAAAGTGCTCCGGGGGGGGGGGCGGCTGGTCGTGCAGAGTCTTACTCATCCCTTTTGTTGCGTGGGCTTTGAATAGGACTTCCCAACTTGACACTGTGTTATTTGAACTCAAGCATGTCCCCTACTTACTAACTAAACAGTGTCTGAGTGGACTTTCTGGAAGCAACAGTGTGCTAATTCCTATTATTGGTCTCCAATAAAATACTAGTTACTTAGTCTCTAACTTGAGTCTACTGTCCCTGTGGTGCAGGTGCCTTATGGATACAACCATTCCCCCACAGAAGAGCCGTGGCATAATTGTGTCATTTTGACCTCATTGTTGACATCCCCAATGTTAGCACAGCAGCAGCTTGCAGCAGTCAGACGTTTACCTTTCATGCTGCTGGTGCACCGTCATTGTCCAAATTTTGGCTCGCTGGTGATGTCCGCAACAAGAGGGGGCGGGAAAGCATAGAATTACAATGGCCTTGTCCATGTCAAGGCAAACTTGCTCTTACACTAATGTCCCTTTCACAGCTCACTTGCGTCACGGCGCCCGCCATAGCGTCACAGCCCCACAGCCGCATCATAGCCTTTGAGTCCCGCGTGCACTACAGTTGGTGCATGCTTGCAGTCGTGGGTGCACATTGGCAGTCCTACCATGGGTCAGGCCAGGTCAGGTTAATCGGGGACTTTGAAGATTGCTTTATCTCTTGCTTACTCCTCATATGATGCGTCATGTAAGGAAATTCTGGTGGTCCTTTTCATTCAGTCTTTGAATTCCCATTGTCCAATGAGGTTTTAAATGTGACGAGGCATAGATGTAGGAAATGCATAAAATTTGCTTGTATGGTTTGACCTGCAATATGTCGAGCTCTAGTGATCTGTGATCGTTTAGGGGAAAGCACCCTATCTATCACAACAGTGTTATTTGTGGAAATCTTTGTCACGTATGGTGCCGGACTCTACGCGTGCCGTCACCGGTGAGATTCGGAGCGGGGCAAGCAAAGTGCAAAAAGATGCTTGGAGGTCTTTCATGTCCAGATGCTTTGAATAAACAGTGGAGATGAAGTAGTGTTATTCTCAAGCTCTCGGTGTCCTGATTTTTTGACTGGTGCGTCATTGTCTGGCAAAGACAGTGGCCACTCAATAATATTAGCAGGGTGCAAAAGAGTATTCCTGGATAGGATTAGTTCCAGTAGACTCCCTGTGACCTTTGGAAAGGGGAAGGCTGCTGTGCTGAGGGTTAGGGTTTGGATAGCAGGCATCCAAAACATATAAAAAATAATAATAATCACCATCAATCAATCTTAATAGCTTGAGTATGCATAACCTAAGGCAGATCAAATCTCTACATTTAATTTCTTTCCAATTTTCTGTCGAAATACCGGAAACGTGTATACGTTAGTATAGGCATTAGTATGCACTGTTGGTTTGAAGGATGTGTGATGAGGTGGAGAGCTCTGAAACCAGATCAACCAGATCACCTGAATGAAAAGCTATCATAGAGTCCAGATGACCCACAAGTAAATCACCTAATAGGACAGGAATGTCCAGCAGCCACCAAGCAGTCGACCAAGAGGACAGAAGCAGCCTAACTAGAGCAGAAAGACACAACTCGTACCTAGTCGACTTTCTTATTGCAGAAATGCTTAGACTCTGATCTAGATAGGTATGCTCTCATTTGCATGGGAGACGGTAAAGTGCTCTCCTCACTCGTGTGGAAACTATCCCGCGCGTTTAGCACCTCTGCTTCTGCTCTTAAGTGAATAGCAATGGATCCAACAGGCAAGACATGAAAGTCTGTGAAAGGAGAAAGTTGGAGGCAGAGAAGGCCCCCCCAGGGACCGCCAGGAGCTAGCTCCTGACTCACTCACTGTGGCGGTCTCGCAGGGCCGTGCTCAGGGCAATGCACGTGTGCACACACAGTCCTTGGCAGGGGGCCCGAGTCCACGTGGCACGGCCAGATCCTACTACACTATGCTTCACATTTGCAGAAAAAGGCAGAGAGAGAGAGAGAGAGAGAGAGAGAGAGAGAGAGAGGGGGGGGGGGAGAGGGAGAGGGAGAGAAAGAGAGAGAGGAGAGAGGAGAGAAAGAGGAGAGAGTGTGTGTGAGAGAGCGACGACTCACCCTAGTGAGTCAGCGTGGTAGTCTCCCTCACTCTTTCTATTTAGTCAAAGTACTACCAGCACCGGCCTCCTTCTGTCCACTGACTTCGATGGAGATCCCGTCCAATAGCCATCAACAAGACTTAGTGTCTGCAGACACACGGGATTGTATAGTTGATTGGATTCACAAGAGGAATAAGAAACATTTTCCAGTCAAATGAATAGGAAAGGGAAAGAGAAAAAAAAAACCCAGAGCAGCAGTTAACTGTCAACAAATTATAGCCAACCCTGGCAGTAGTAAAGAAGCTTTCCTTTCCCATAGATTTTCTTTCTTTATTTATTTCTTTCTTTCAGTCTTTCTCGGTTTCTTTCTGTGGGTTGTACTTAATAGGGGAATCAGTGTAACAGATTGGTATTGTTTGATGTGACGGTCCATGTGGGTTGCAAGGACAACTCCATTGCAGCGAGATATGGCTGAGATGCCGCCCTGAGGGGCTTGTCGTGAGTCTTTCGACGAGGCCGTGGAACGGTGTGTCTGCTAGCTCTTGTAGTTGTCTTAACCTCAATCTGCCAACGCTACAGTCATTCCAGAAGCATACGACTCCCAGAAGCCCTAGGTAGGAAACAAACAGCAGGGGTAGGAAGCAGGCACACATAAATAACAAACACTCCACGGGCTGAAAGATGGACACAGGAGCTCTCTCTCTGTCTCTCTCTCTCTGTCCCTTTCTCTTTGTCTCTGTCTGTGTGTGTCCCTCTCTCCTTCTGTCTCTCTCTCTGTCCCTCTCTCTTTGTCTCTGTCTGTGTGTGTGTCTCTCTCCTTCTCTCTCTCTCTCTCTCTCTCTCTGTCCCTCTCTCTTTGTCTCTGTCTGTGTGTCTCTCTCTCTCCTTCTCTCTCTCTCTCTCTCTCTCTCTCTCTCTCTCTCTCTCTCTCTCTCTCTCTCTCTCTCTCTCTCTCTCTCTCTCTGTTGTGTTTGCTGTTGCTGGGATGTGGCTGGAGAAGGCATCTGCATGGGGGAAATCCAGCTGTTGAATTTGGCTAGAAAATCGTAGGCTACATAACGCGTCCCACTTTGAAGTGCAGCGGAATCTCAGACCCCAGGCTACCACGACTCACTCAGTGGCTCCCTCCGCTGTCTCATGAGGATGATATAACAGATACCCTCTGACTGAGGATTAGCTCCATGAAAAAGCCTAAATATTTGTTATTGGACACGTCCAAGGAAGGCTTTCTGCTATGGCATCCTAATTCCCATCTGGGATTTGTAAAAAAAAAGAAAAGAAAAGTGTTATCCCAGATTCGGTAATTTGGAGATAGGTGTCACCAGATTGGTCTTGCTTGATCGTCAATGAAGTGTTTGAAGAATTGTGCACTCATCATCCCCTCTGACTTGTCTCTATCAATCCTAACCACCATCTTGTACCACTCATCCTGTGCAGAGCTTCAGCAGGCAGTACACTCTCTCCTGGGGAGGCAGAGCTCCAAATTTGAAAGGTTAAAATGTGTCTTGGAAGATAAATCATGAATATTGGCCTCGTGAATATAAGAAAATGAAGGACATTTTTGCGGTGAAATTGCTTCCCCAATTGTTTTGCTGTTGAGAAACCTGCATAAAAATGTTGGCAGTTTTAAATGTCAGCTCCCTGGCATAGGCTGAATGCACACCATGGACTGTAGTTTAGACCTACAAGCTTGCAGGGAAACGGACATGCATTTATCGCAAACTCATGAACAGACTGTGACAAATAATTCTTTGAACGCTCATTCTGTTTGACATGTTTTGCATACCGAATGGATCAAAAGGCTTGTTTGAGACCCGTTTGGGACTCAATGATCCGATGCGATTATTGAAGATCTGCAGCAACACGCCAAGCAGCTGCACAGTGGAGAGCCAATCACGGGAGATTTTGGCCCCTGTCCGGATAAGCTGAACTCCTGTCCCACCTTGCATTAGAGAGTCACTCTATCCGCCCCGGCAAGTTCTGCCTGTCACACATTCCAGACTAATAAAAGACAGAGCGATCCACCACGAGGAGCTATATTAACGTAATACAGACTGTGTGCAGAGCTGCAGTGCCGTCAAGGTTGCTAGTTCGATCCCCGGCGTCTCCAAGGAGGGGGTCGAGGTGTCCCTGAGCAAGTCACCTAACCCTGGTCCAATGCAAGGCCATGCAAACATGCAGGGTTGACAGCGCCACCGGTGTGTGTGTGAATCGGTGAATGTTAGGCGAGGCAGGTGGTGAGGTGATACAGCGTTATATTAATGCAGTTAATTTACATTTACCATTTATGATTGACCGGTGTCTATTTGTGCATGCTAATGCCTTAGTGAACCAGTTGGATATATTTCTTGTATTTTCTATGCATAGAATGTCTTGTTCATCTTCAACTTATTAAATTATGGGATGGTAGCAAAGCTTTTGGCTCAGTTTTGCAGAGTAGCTCCAACCAATCTTAATGGAGCCACCCAGGCACCCCTAAGGAAATAATACACAATCCTTGATCTGTGGTTTGTACTAAGCTCGTCCTATCTATGAGGAGTTCCATACAGTTAGAAAACAACACGTTCCTGATGTTCAAAAGTAACACAATCCTGCTTAATTTGAAGCTGCCGTTCTGCATTGGATGAACTCTGTCATGTAACGTACTGGTCATGAAACATGCGCTCTCTTCCACTCTGTATATTTTAAATGGCTGTCTTCATCTTCAATTGCATTTGATGGGAATAACAGGATGTCTATTTAGCATGTGTGGCCAAGCCATACCGTTTAAATACAAAATACAGCAGTGGGCAAACCCCGATTTATAAATGGACTGAGGGCTTTGACGGGGACTTCACATGATAGTCCCATGTCCTGCCATGTTGTGGATGACGGCGAAGAGCCCGAACCGAGGACACCGTTCCTAAGCATTTCCAAATAAAATAAATAACATTATATTTTTGGAAGCGTGCACTTAGTGGTGAAACGGGCGGTGAGTAAAGCTAGACTTTAATTCTTATTTTGCCTGGTAGGTACGCGGCTCTTCTCACTATGATCCACGTCAGGAGGCTCCACCCTGGGGCCCCGGTACAGTCCGGGGGGGTGGGGGGGGGGGGGGGGGGGGGGGCCTCCGGGAGCCTGGATGAGTGAGTCCCTAGAAAAAGAGCTCTAATGACAACCACTTTAAAGAGTCTTCAGATGGAAGCTGTCATCTGGGCTATGCCTCTAGGTGAGGCCACACGCACTCCCCATAAGGTTTTTTTTTTTTCGGGTAAAGGGGGCGGGGGGTACGAAGAGGTTTGGAAGGAGTCCCAGAAACGGGAGGTCAGCAGTTCTTGCTGTACTCGGCGGGAGTAGGAAAGCTACTAATCTGCAAATGTTTCCAGTGCGACAGCGCAGCCGTGTCTTTTCATTTGCGTTGAAACATTCTGTTTGTAGTACCATGTTATTTGATGGTGCACATGCAACCTTACTTTGCGTTTCTTGCATGGGGGGAGCTCCATGCATGCCTTTTACTCGACCGCTGGCCAATTTGCTGAACCCTCTTCCCCCGCCCGGAGATCCACCAAGATTACATCCTACCGTGAATGTGTCAAAACAGATTTAAGACATGTAGTGTTTATGTTAAAAACATTAAAGAGATTCAGCCAGCTCAAGTAACCGCCGTTTGCTTGTAAGTAAGACTTCATTGATATGTCTAGATTTAATGAAATATCCATCCATTTCAACATTATTAGATCATGCATAGGCCTGACTGGCACTTATGCTAACCGAAATAGTTGGAGAGTCTAACCGCATGGCACTGGATGGATGTTGAGAAAACAACCCTGTGGTTGGCAACATCCTCTCTAGAGCTGGTTTCTGGCCTGCGCTGGAACCTTACAGCTAACAGTCGTGTATTTATAGAGGTCAGAACATATAGCATTAGCCCTGGTCATCCCCTGGTCAGTGGACAGCACTTGTCCCGTCTGCCATGTGTCCCAAATCAGGACGTGTCAGGGGACGAACAGAGGGGTGGGCGGTGTGGTGGTCACACATGTCACATATTAACTTAAGAGAGGGCCACCCGGGTACGACTCACCCGCCTACTGCTGCAGGGTCTCCGGAGGGAGAGCGGGTCACTGGTAACCAGAAGGTTGCTAGTTCAATCCACAACTCCTCCTAACTCCTCCTAGAGTGTCGCGGTGTCCCTGAGCAAGACACCTAACCCTGCCTGCCCCAGACGAGCTGGCTGTCGCCCCGCATGCTGGAATCCGCCGTCGGTGTGTGAATGTGTGTATGAACCGTCGCTTTGGATAAAAGCGTCTGCAAAATGCCCTAAATGTACATTTAAATGCTGCCCGATTAGTGGCTCGCACCACTTATTTCCCTCACGAGTGACATGTCCCCTCTGTCTCTTTGTGTCAGGCCGCTGGATCAGACGCCATCTGGGGGCTCGGCGGGGAAAGCTGGGCCAGCAGTAGATGTGCAGTGGAATACATGAGGAGGAAGACAGCGGCCGAAGCTTCATCTCCCTGGGACGCAACGGTGGCCGAAGACGTCAACCCAGAGATCCCAGTGAGTTCAAAGTGGCTTAATTCATGCGCATACACACACACACATACACACACACACACACACACACACACACACACGCAGAAGCACACACACGTGCACACTCATACACTTTAATATTTTCTAATGTGAGTGATCTGATGTGTCTTGCTCTCTTTCTTGCTCCCCTTGCTTCCCTTGCTCACCTCGTTGCTCACTCTCTCACTCTCTCTGTTACTCACTTTTTATTGCTCTCTACTATCATTCTCCGGGATTCAAGCTCCACACTTTGCCTTGGAGACTATTGGACAGAGTGTGTTTTAAGAACCTATTTCACTTGTTTAACACAAAACTGTCAAATCCTGAACTTCCCCCCGAAACCAGGTTCCCAAGGGCACAAGACAAGAATGCTTTAAAACAAAAGCCAATGGGCCTGGTTTCTGCACCTAGTTCCGCTCCTGGCTCCAAACAGTCTTGTCAGGAGAAAGGGAACTACTCGAGCGATTGGTTTTATGGTTTATAAAGGGCAGCCCCGGCCGACCTTGCCCACCATACCAGAGGATACCTGCTTCAGCCGGAGTGGGTTGGTTGGAGCTCATTCACAGCTCAGCACCGAAATAACATACACTTTCAACTTTTTCCCTCTCTGTGGTAGGCCACAAGGTGATGTCATCACACAAAAGTCACATTTAAACTTTAAAAAAAAACCTTCTCACACACTGCAGAGGTGATAAAACATTCAAAGCCCTCGTCACACCCATCCATGAAAGGGCAGTGCCAGGCAACGGATTGGCCATAATTAGAATAAAACAAAACAAGTGGATGACCCATTTTGGGCTAATTAACTTGAAACTTGTGAGTTTCAAGAAAGCATAATGATGATCGCAAAACATCAAAACCACCAGGCTAACCACTGGTGCTGCTAGACACAAATTACACCCCTCTGTTTCTCTGGGCTTTATGTGAATGCATGGGCCCGCAGGATTTTATATGTCACTATCAGTGCATGCCGAGCTGCCAGCAAGGGTCTGCAATGTAAACACACGCTCTGTGTATTATCAATGCGTTTGAGGCAGCTTTTGTGGCCAGGAGCACATTTAATGCAGTGGAATATTTCTGGGAGCGCGTTCTTAGACGTTTTCACACAGTCCTGACAGGCTAGAAAGAAAGTCCACTTTGCCGAATGCACTTTCTTGTCTTGGTGTGTTCACACGTTCGTAGCTTATCCCCCATAAGTGTCTGTCTTTGATTTATATTTCTTAATTCAATCAATTGAATGTAATTACTATTTTATTGAGTTGCGAATTTTTCGAACACACTGTCTTCATTAAATTATTATAATTAGGTTACATATACATATGTGATTACTTTTCTAGGGCTATTGTTGCCGTCAGCTGTCATTGCAATGTTTTAAGACTCATTTTCATTTGAGGGCGACCACCATAATAAAGCTCTCTTCTGTGAGGACTGTTATGCCTTTCGTTGCCATGTTTGAAGACAATGATTTCCAGCAGGCTTTGTCAGGCGAGGCACTCGTGAGGGAAATACCAAATATTAACGCGGGGACATACCAGGCGTAACTGCGAGCGGAATGAAAAATATGTCGACAGATCATGGACCTCGTTCAAGTCTCTTGTGTTTATAAAATAAGAAAATTTTAACTTAGGATAAATACCACTCCCAGCTACCGGCAGCAGATGGAAAGGTTTTACAGCAGGAGGGGAATATATTATGTTTAGTCTGGTCTGCTGCTGAAGTGTAAAAGTTATAATGAAAGACGGAAAATGTGAGTTCAGTTGGCCTCCTGAGGTTGTTAATGTAGTTAATGTGGTTGAGTCGCGATTCGCCTCCCCCTCTTCACTTGGTTAGTGTTCCAGCCAGGACGGATTTTAAAGTGATCCGATGAGATCCACGTGAGAGTCCTACCTGATTTACTTCTTTACTGTGATTTATCTTCCGAAACTCAGCTGTTGCATTGGATTCAGATCTGAGGCCAGTGGTGCATGCACGTCAAACTCTGCGTTGGCCCGGGGTCCTGAAATATTCCCGCTCCCAACTCGAGGGGCTTCCTCTGCCAAGGAATCTCTCCTCTCACCCCGGATTTTCCATTGTTCGCTGATCGCTAATTCAGTGCGTAAGCATACCCATGGCTTTTATTGTTCCAAAGCTGGTTATTGTCTTGACGCTGTAGAGGTACAGGTAGATACAATACAGAACCAGATGCAGATTGTCATTGACAATATTTGTCTTTTGTCAATCAATTTGGGTTCTGTCTAACACAAAGTAACGACTCCCAGAATGAATAATAAAAGTGTTTTGTTGTTTTATTGTTGGCATCCAGCTCATCTGGTGTAATGGATCCTCACCAGTTGATCTGGTACTGTTTATCCTACAATCGTAAGCACTGATGGACAACAATGGGCTGCAGAAAATGCTTTTAAACTCTGTGGCAGGGCAATGCCGATGTAATTACACCAGTATGAATCATGATCTCAGGATTGTTCTTTGAACAATGATGAAAAGAGCAGGATTTATAAAACCAGACAGAACCTTTTCAGCATCAAGCCATGT
Source organism: Micromesistius poutassou (assembly GCF_964030765.1). NCBI lineage: Eukaryota > Metazoa > Chordata > Actinopteri > Gadiformes > Gadidae > Micromesistius > Micromesistius poutassou. Next base: position 8,572,237 of record NC_140287.1, read on the forward strand.
TGTTACCTGGCCAAATCCGATGGCATTCTCTTTATAGCTACACACACTAGAACACTTTAGCATGTCAATATGCAGCCTGAGAATGACGTGCCTCCTGTTATCCCTGTGTGCAATCAAAACTTTGTTGCACAAACAAACAAAAAATACGACTAAAACCGTATTCCGGCCTTATCTTAGCAGGATTGAAAACGAAGAATGTGTCGTGTACTAATCAAGTTTGGTTGTTGTTGCCAATAAGATTGTAGAAGATCAATCGTTGCATTGAGGGAATGCCTCGTCGCATAGCAGAGAATCAAAATCCACTTCATGTGGGAAGCCAACCATGGAAGATTAAAGCTTGCAGAAAAGTGTCAAGTTCACTTTTCAGACTTTATTGTGCTGCCAACTTTCCGGTTGTGCAACACCTTTCCCTCTGCAGACAATGTGGTCTATGTGGCCACAGCAATAAGAGAGACGTGGAAAGGAAGGAGGAAAACAAGGATTCTCCTCTCAGTCTTTCTTAGCCACTTAGACCACTAGAGTTTTCATTTTCTGGGACAGCTAATATACAGTATAAATGGTGCATGATCCACTGCATCATTGCATGATGCCTGAAATGGCAAATATGGTTTAGCATTCTTTAGTCTCGTCATTGAAATGTTATGAGATATGTCTTAACACAATGTAATATTTCTCATCTTTCCTCCCAGGTAACATGTATACGCTCAGCTTTTACCCGATTTAAGTTCTCCAGCATAAGAGAAGGATGTTAGTCAGCCTCCAAAACAGCCCTCCCGTGGGTTTTGAGGAACATGATCATGTCCTTTGACACAATCTACTGATAACATCACAAACCCTCTCTGTCCTTTGGGTCTCATAACAAGCAGTTGTCTCAAGCCCTCTCCCCTTCACACAATGCGGTTATGGATACAACCGTATAATTCATAAAGAACACACTACTGACTCACCCTGCACTTCGGCTTGTGCACAGGACTCTTTATCTGCCCATTGCATTGTCCGTATGACGAACACAATCCCTGCCGTTATGACCAGCGCTCTGGCTTCCTGCTGTTCGGTGGCTGAGTCAGGCAGCTATGCGACTGAAGTCAGTGACCCTGTAACTTGAGCGGCCCACGCTGGCGGTGAACTGGCCCTGAACCCTGGGACCCTGGAGAGCAGCCGTGACTGGCACGGCGGGGTGGTCCGCATTGAGACGTTTGGCTGGAGGGTGGGTGGACGGACGGAGCTCTGGGGTTGTCATGTTTGTCTCTGTCACAGGGATGTGACAGTGAGGAGCCCTCATGCCCTTATGCGTCTTGGGACAGCCCACCCTGCCGTTATTCTGGCACCCCTGGGAGTCCCACTGACCTAAGTGGGACTCTTAAGTGTTGCTAGCCTATAATTTGTACTGCTTTCTATAGCAACATCCTGAATATCGTCTGAATGGGTTGATTGGTGCTAGTTTATAAAAGGTTTACTAAAGGTTCATAACACATGAAGTAGGAAGCTGGATTGTGCGTTGAGTTTGAATCATATTTTCCTCCCACACATGGAAATGTATAATGTGAAAAAACCGACAGATGTATACGATAAATGCCAGGTTATGTCTGGGTCAAGCCGGCTGAAGACGCGAGGCAGGTGGTTTGAGGTACGGCACAGAGAGCATCTGGAGCTTCCTGGAGCAAACCCAAGAACCTATTGAAAAAAAAACCAGGGTTAAAAATGGGCCTTAGAAGCAATTTGTCGACATTTTGAGCTTACAAATCTCAACAAGCCACCTTTTCACATCCTTCTGCAGTCTTTTAAGGTCCTTCAAGGACACAGTCTCCATCTCTGTGCTGAGGAGATTTACCGACCGATCCCGACAGGTCTGTGGTATTGAGGGGCTATTATTGAATCACCACCTCCGCTTTATATTTCACGTGTTCCTGCCAGAGGAACTATGGCTAGGATGGCGACAACCATCTCCACACACACAGCTGCACGTTACTTTCTTATCCACTGGGAGGTGTTTATACACAAATTGGATTAGAGTGAAACCAATTTGCTCTGGTGTCAATCTGCTAAGAGGAACAGCGAACAATGGCCTCTTGGAGTAAGAAAAGTGCCGGCTGATGAAGTTCTCCGAACTGTTGCCTGGTCCCACCGTCTTAGCGGCCACGCTGAGGGGAATCACTGCTGTGTTTTACATGTTTCTAATGAGGCCTGACGTTCCTGTCCCAGTGATAACATCATGAGACCAAGGCGATGCCCAGAAAACCCCTCAAGCGAAGCCTCTCTCCTGTGTATGTTTCCATTGGACAGTTCCACTCTGAAGGCAGTTCTGTTATCGGCAACTGGTTTCCATCTAGACATCGGCGCTGCTGCTGACGCCTGGCTCAGGGGAAATATAAAGTGCCTGAGAACGGCTCCCACACTCCTGACTGAAAGGCCGTAGGAGACAGACAGACAGAAGGCCCTTGAGCTCACCTGAACTCAGACGCCTAGCGACACGGCGGTCTGCAGAGCAGTGGTGCATCAGAGGTCGGCCAACTTTCACGTCTGACCATCAAATTTCAGGGCATTAAAAATGTGGGATCTTTCTTTTAAGGTCTCTCTCCCTCCCCCCCCCCTCTCTCTCTCTCTCTTTCTTTCTCTCTCTCTTTCTTCTCGTCACATGAAGCCAACATTATGGTTCTCTCCCTTTATGCGTGTCATCTGAAATACATTACAAACCTTTCTCTACATCGAGACACTTGGGTTCAGCGAGTTGTTCGCCTTTTTTTATTGCCTCATTCAAGAAACACACAAAACATTGACTCTGCATTTTACGTTTTCACTCCAGTTGTATCGAGTTCCACTGAGTGCAAAACATTCCAAACTGCATCCATTAAATCATAGATAATGCATGCTTTGACAAATGCACAGCCACAAATCCGCAGGCGCACACACACACACACCACACACACACACACACACACACACACACACACACACACACACACACACACACACTTGCATGTCTATTGCTACACCTTATTTCACAGGGCCCAGATAAGAACCACCTACAGCGACTCATATACCAACCACATGGGCTGCTTTCATCTCTGGCGTCCTATTGAAAGGTATTGAAAGGTCAGGTCTACAGACAGGAGAGCTGTTTCAATGAGCCCCATAGAGGGGGAATGAGTGTGTGTCCATAGCCCCTTATCTTCTGCAGGGCCAGAGGGGTGGAAACAAAGGCCTGCAGTGTGGAGAACTGCAGCGCTCGTAAAAAAGGAAAAACACAGTAATACCTTGGATGTAATGACCCAACGAGTATCATTACGTTTCAGAGGATGTCTAAACATGGGCATCTCAGTGTGAGGGCGATGGAGGAGGTAGGTATGGTCAGGTAGACGGGGTGGACCCGGGTTCGGGGGGTGCATTTGGTGCACCCCCCAAGGGTTAAAACAAAATAATTTAGCTATGTATTGAGGGGGCGGTGGTGTGTGTGTGTGTGTGGGGGGGGAGGGGGGGGGGGTTCTCAGCAGGGAATGGAGACAGGCCGTAAACATGTTCGAGGAAATTCTAGTGCTTCTGGGAGAGGAGGCCCTCGAGATGACAGCTTCTAGTGAGGGAACCAGTCTGGGCTTTGTTTCTAACCATGTTCTTATACGGGTCAGACCTCTGGAGTCCAGAACAATGACACAGGGCAGTGTGTGGACCACGCCAGGAGTTCAGTTGCAGAGCGGTCTCGGAAGCCGTTGCGTAACGTTTACGAGAAGCACTGAGCTAACTCGACCGGAATCGTGACGGCCCTTTTGTTTCTACGCCTACCTAAACAACCAGTGTGGTTACATCTAATAGAAACATGCTCTCAACACTCATTCTGAGCTACTATCACTCACGCGGAGGAATTAAAAGTCTCCCTGGTTGTCCAAATAAACCCAACAGCAGATTTGTAAGGGGCGGGTGCCAAAATGATAAGTCAAACTCCCAGGATCGACTCCCAAGGGATAAATATTGACGTTGGAATCTCGGAAAGCCTGTCCTCATCCTAACCTAGTTTTGGAAAAGATTGTATCTCCCAACCCTGAATTCACATGAAGTCCCTCAAGGATCGGTGAGGAAGGATTCTTACTTCTTTAGCAAATGAGAAGAACAAAAAAACACGGTTCCGTCCAGCTGGAAGCGTTTCAGGCAATTCAGGGAATAGTTTTTAGCTCGTTTGAACCCACAGGATGCTGTCCAACTCTGCACAAAGAATTCCACATGAGGGTTTTTAGTGGCATGAAGTAGCATGAATGACTGTTTTATGCTACTTCCAGCTTTATAAAGTTAAGGGCATCAGCTAATCAAAATATAAATATACAAAAACGTGTCTTCATTGGTCTATTAAATAGTTTGTTGACATCGCCCTGGAAAGTTTGTGTATTGGGTGTTCCCTGTCTGCCTTTGTATGTATGTTGCTATTCAAATGTTTATGTGCCCCCCCCCTCCCTGTGCTGCTAGTGGCCTTGTTTAGAGGGATAAACAAGGCCACTACACCCTTTTCTCGAGAGCTTGTGCACTTGTGTCTAATCCTTGCATGCACGTCCCTTCTCCCTCCACAGCGCATTAGTGCAGAGCAGTTGCGTTCCCTGTTGGACGAGGCTGAGCAGTGTCAGAGGTCTCATCCGCGGCCTCCCATCTCCAAGGCCAAGCTGGCGGCCCTGCTCAAAGACCCCTACACCACCAGCTTCTCCCACAGCGGCCCGTTCCCCGCCGACGACTAACTGCTGCCACAGAGGATTGTGGGTCTCTTCTCAATATATCCCTGTCCACGCACCAATGGCCAAACAAACACATGCATGCACACGCATCCGCACACACATGCACACGCATCCGCACACACATGCACACGCATCCGCACACACATGCACACGCACACGCACACACACACGCATGTCAGTGGGATTTGTTGTATCAATCCCTAATACACTTTGTTCAGGTCAGTTTGATGTGTGTATCAACCCCTAATTAACTTTGTTCAAGTCAGTTTCATGTGTTGCATGAATCCATAATTAATATTACAAACAAAAATGATCACGGTCCCATTTAGTCTCTGGCGTCTCGCCAGTTGTCCCACCTGTGTTGTTGGTGTAGTGGCACTCTGTTTCACTCCTCTTCTCCATAAGTGTACCACTTGTTGGAATAAGTTTCACACAGCATTTGTAACGTGGGCGATGAGACAAGATAACTTTCTTTCAAATGTTTAATTAGAAAACACAAAATGATGATCACGCACGGTCAAACAACGGTGTTGCTTCCTATAGTATCTGACTCCAAACTAACCAAAGTTACGTCCAACCCTAGTTAATACTGAACAGTGATGTCATATTTATAAAATCGGAAACGCAAAATATTGAACCTTTTGTTCAAACATCAAAATATTTTATAATTTATAAATTACTTAATTATGCATTTTAGACTAATATAAACCTTGTAAATAATAATACAATTATCATTACCAATCATGAATTGTTTTTAACTATCTTATTATTAATCAAGTCGTTCCTCTTTGGCTCCTCCAGTTATTTTTTGCTTTATTATCGTTCTGGGCGGTTTATTCATAATGGAGGTCTTATTTGAACGACAACAGCAACTTTGTTGTCCCCCTCACAGCAGTCGAAGAGAGAACAGGACATTCCTCTCGTGTACTGCAAACCACACTGGAACACAAGCGCTGTGTGTGAGGCCTTATGTTCACAGTGTTGACAGACAGATCGACGGAGAGGGAGAGCACCACTCCTAATAAGCAAGGCCTTCCAAAAATCCCTGCCCCCATAGGTGATGAGATTCAGGGTGGAATTAAAGTTTTTTTATAGTCAGTGCAAACCGGGCCATTTGTTAGCTGTGCAATAAATCTCATTCTCATCCTTTTTGGTAAGCAAGCAGGTAGAATAGAGTGATGGAAATAGGAGATTTGGGGTTTGAGTGCTCAGTGCGATGGGCTTGTCTGCACCCGGTTGACCTGTGAGCAAAGCATATTTATTTTCTCTCTCTCTCTCTCTCTCTCTCTACATTATCAATACTAGGAGGAACTACAAGTATTTAGAAACAACTGAAAAGAGTGCGGCATAGCTGTGTAGCCTCTGTTGCTACTCATGTTGAAGCTGTGTGGAAAAAAAGCTGTCCAGAGACAAAGAAGAAGCCAAACTGGCAACCTTGTTTTCATTGTGACTACTTTCTGCCACAATGTTCCCATGTCTAGTAGGGGGCCAAGTAAGGACTTTCAACTCAGGTTCACAGGAACTCACATAGACACTAAAACCAGAGAATTAGCCCGCCTGTAATGTAATATCAACCGTGTCCACCATTCCGCTACACAGCTCATTGATCATCAGGGACTTATCTGAAGGATGTCAAAGTCACACACAGACCGCCTTTTGTCTTTATCCTGGAGCATGTGTCTAATATACATTTAATGCAAGGAGAACGCATTGAGGCTAATGTATGGCCCACTATCCTTGTTTCCATGGCAATGAGGTTGTTTCTAATGTAAGGAGACCTGCAGTTAACCGAGTCTGTCTGGGTTTCCTCAGAGGGGAGCTGTGAGCGCTGCTTCGGGCTCCGAAACGGCTTGGCTCATAAAAGACCCAAATCAGCCATCTTTATTTTACTCTGGAAAATTATGAGCTGTTTAATGAGATACGAATGGCTTTGAGGGCTATGACTACCCCCCCCCCCCCCACCCTGCATGCATGGGTGTGTGTGTGTCTTGTTTAAGTTTTGTTTTCCACAGGTTCCTTTATACACTAGTAGTGTTAGGCGTAGACTAGGCTACACTCGTCCAGAGTTTGCATTCAAGTGAAGGGAGCGCCACATTCCTTGCGTCTGCTCGTCACGTGAGCAACAGGAGCTGGAAGGTAAGATGTGTGCTGATGCATGTCTCAGGTGTGGTCGTATAAGGATCGATGCAGTCTTTAGTAGGCCACACTTCATGTTTATTTGTGCAGGCTCTGGACTTCTTAACGATTCTCCCCTTTTCTCCACGGGACTGTATGAGACCAAACTAATGGATTCCAGTTGTGTTGTCACAGCATAGCTCCCATTCAGGTGTTTTAAGTTTCAGACCGAAAGGAAATGTGCTTTACGTCTTAAACTTTAGCAATTAAGTCTTAATGGTTCAGGATGAATAAAAAGCCAAGATACACTTATATATTATTTTTTTTCCTGAAGTGTTTATTGTTCCATGACATTACACATCACTGGTAGGAGTATAAACAACAATTTGTGGGTAAAAACTATGGTACAAATGTTTATAGAAAAAGTTTCCCTAGTATTAAAAAAAAGTACAAAACCAAAACAACAAAGACATCCTTGTGTCAGTGTGCAAACAAGTTTATACAAACAGGACCGATTCCATATTACGGCAACGTTCCTGGATAAATTATTTAAATAGCATTTATCTACACAAATGAAATAAACTCTTAACATAGAACATAATAATTTATCATAAAAAAAATGCACAGGACATATCGTACAACATAGTAAAGGGAACATTTCTTGAATCTATTACACTGCCGACCGGGCCTCTTTTTGCTACAAAAATATCTTATATACAGAATATAAATGATTGTACTTAAGTCTGTCTGGGGGAAAAAATACAAGTCAACCAATGTATACTCTGCTGCTGGAAAAAGATATTCTTGTATGGTGGCCTCAATACAAACTCTAATAATGAGGTAATATTTGTACTTCGTTTAAGTACTTTTCCTTTCAGTTTCCTTGTGAAAAAATGTACACACAAGCTCAGGCACGCCGATCTTGCTTACCGTGCAGAATAAGAATATTTGGAAATAAAATGATCAATTAAAACATCTGGCATACGCCTTACAATAACATAACATGGCATTGTATTTTCCAGTTTTTCTTTAATTGAACACTGACTTTAATTTAGTTTAATGGCAGCCGTGTTACAAACAATCTCTGGCAACTGAATAAATAAGAAATTAAAGCTGTAAAAGTCCATTCATCACAGACAAAAGACTGGCACTTGACTAGTTACGTCCCTTGACACTGTCTGTAAAACTCAAAGATATCATTTCCACATATTCTAAAATATTCTTTTTTCAAAGCAATACACATTTGCTTTGAGGCCCTGTGCTGTCCTAGTCATTGTACTCCTCCTTCCCTAGTCCCTCTGATGGTGTTTCCTGAGCCAACGGGTCAATCTCGTGGGACAGTACATAGCGTTTGGTTTTGGCCTCCATTAGGAAGGCCTGCAAGAGTGAATGAGGATGAAATGACTCATTGATTATCGATGATAATGATTCATTGGCAATGTGGTCTTCATTACTATGCTCTCAGTTTCCCAACTGCACACGCACACACACACACACAAACACACACACACACACACACACACACACACACACACACACACACACATAGACGCACCGACATGAACATACACACACACACATTCTATGATAGTATCAGTCCAGTCTACTCGTCCATGGTCCCCTCCACGGGTCCTTCGGGGGGAGTGAATCGCCCCAACTTAGCCAAAATCCTCCTAGGGCTTTCTTCATATTCAAACAAGTCTTTTTTGAGTCCACAGCAGATCGAAATTATTGCTTAAAAAATAACATGATAAAAAAAAATGTCTTCCCTTTGATGGCCACACTCGGCAAACACACCACAACGTGAGGACCGGGATCTAGTCGGTCCTCGAAAGCAGATCCAAGAAATATAATGAGAAGGTTAAGATGGTCCTCGGACCAAGGCCAACGCGTGGTTTCTGAGTGTACGGTGCGGGGGGTCACGGAAGTCTCTCGTCGGGAATGTACGGGAAGCAGGTTATACCTTCTACATCTTCTTATCCATTCCGCCAACGGTGTGTGTTCTGGTGGTGGAGTGTTGCGGAGAATGGTCGTCGCGGGGCTTACAGTTCAAAACTCATAGTGGCGGGTGACAGCTCTATCCATATCAGGACCTCACTGGTGCAGTTATGAATCTGGAAGTACAGAAAAAGACATGCGTTAGAATCAAATGTCCTTGCGACTGTTCAAATCCCTTTTCATGAGCACTGAACACATGACTGACATGAGTTTTAAAGGGGTCCTACCTTGGCACTCGTATTTGAGGGCAGAGAAGTACACCATCTCCTGGGAGAAGACGTAGAGGCCGAGGCGTCCACCAGCGTACGTTTTGTCGTAGATGTTTCCGGAATCCGCCATGACCCTCTTGCCTTCGTACATCACCACCCTGAATAGTGAAAAAGTCACAATGTTAACACATTTGAACTGAAGCAGTTACTATGCTCTGGATCTCTGGAAAGAGCTTTCATACGTATTGCAAGGGCCGTCAGACATTACCTGATGAGTCCACTCTTGGGTCTGTGCACCAAATGCCATCTGTAGGCTGTGTAGTCCTTCCAGCCAATGTTCTTGGGGTCGTGCCACAGAGTACGCACCTGGAAGAATAACAGTCAACGCGTCAACTTGATGAACGTCCACCTATGCAATAAAAAGCTCCTAATGCCCGTATCTCATCGATGTGGAGTATTTTATAGACGGAGTGAATGGAAAACCCACCTGTCCGGCCGTGTCTCCTGTGTGCCAGAGAGCATTCCTCAGATGTTCGCCAGGCCCTGTGGTGGAGTTAACCACTTTGATTGACAGGCCAGAGTAGCCCTGGGCTCTGGTGGGCGTGGAAGACCAGTAGGTCTGTGTGATCTGCTTCCACATCACAGTGTAGAAGCGCGAGCTGGACTGGTAGCCAAACACGAAGCCGGCGTAATCATCGTCTCTGTCCGTGTTGATGAAGAATGTTCCACTGAAGTCCACCGCATTGAACTCATCATAACCTGGACGGGGATGAAGGCCGGTTTAGTGTTGATGGCCAACAGCTGCGATGCGTCTTGCCAGGTGCCCTGTTCTGACTCGACCCGTACAATGGCAATTAATTATTGTCTGTAAGTGCAACAAGTTCTACATACCGACAGCGATGCCAGGATCGCAGTTGACGGTCTGCACCAGCTCCTTGCCCTGATGACGGACCACCCAGTTGGGGTCGATCTGAGAGGTGCCTGTCGGGTCCAGAGGAACCATCTGGAACCTGCGGAAGTCTGTTTCGCTGATGGCAAAGTTTTCTGGGCAGACGTCATAGATATCCAGCACGTTGTCCTGGTCAAAGTCATCTTTGCAGACATCCCCTCGGCCATCCCCTGGAGGAGAGAAATCAAAACACACGCTTTTGAATTGGAGTACAACCAGCGAATATGACTACTGGAACAGGAGAAGGAAAGGATTTGTCACAGAGCGGTTATGTAAGCCTAAGTGTGATGAACACTAAAGAGTCTGCCCGAGTTAGCCACGAGAAATGTCTCCGTTGTAGCGGATGCATAGTTGGCCGTGGCAGCGAAGAGGTGACTCACCATCAGAGTCCAGCTGGTCAGGGTTGGGCGCCAGGCGACAGTTGTCTTTCTCGTCGGGGACGCCATCGTTGTCGTCGTCGTGGTCACAGGCGTCGCCCTTGCCGTCCTTGTCATGGTCGGCCTGATTTGCGTTGGGGATATACGGACAGTTGTCCAGGTTGTTTTGGTGACCGTCCTCGTCGATGTCCTGGTTGCTGTCGCACTTGTCCCCCACGAGGTCTGAGTCAGAGTCAACCTGTAGGAGAAGGGAATTCCTTTATTACAAATCCTGCTCAGAGACCATCCTTTGCTTTTTTAAACACCATGCAGGTGAGGTCAATATGAACTTTGTTAAATGCTACTCAATTTCTTTCGATTGAGGTATTTTTCTCTGTGAGGAGAATAATCAAATGTCCTTCCCTTTTGGCCTGATTAAAACTGCCTCCTCATATCTTCCACATTCCTCTCTTTCATCGGAGTAGAACCCTACTCTAAAGGACACCTTCATCCTTTGTCCAGAGGAAAGGGCGTCTGCACAGTGAGAGCTTAAGTATCACCCTCAGGCGCGGCTTATCCGGGAGAGAGTGTGAGGGGAAAGAGGATATAGGGCATTACCTGGTCAGGGTTGTGCTCAAGAGGGCAGTTGTCACAGTGGTCTCCCACGCCATCCCCGTCGGAATCCCTCTGGTCCACATTGTACACGTACTGACAGTTGTCCTTCTCGTTCAGAATGCCTGGTGAGAGGAAAAACGATTTGCTCGCATTAGATTACCGTAGCTCATCAGAAGCACTCGAGAACTTCAAAAACCTTAAGAGGACTCTTACCGTCACCGTCAATGTCAATGGCGCAGGCGTCCCCCTCGCCGTTGTTGTCGGTGTCGGTTTGATCTGTGTTAGCTTCGAAAACACAGTTGTCACAGCGATCGCCAATGTCGTCTCTGTCAGCGTCGTACTGGGCAGGATTGTACACTTTGGGGCAGTTATCCTGAATTCATCAAAAAAAACATTTTGTTTAAAATCCAATAGCCTCACACGCAGTTGTGAAATTAAATGGCACCAGATGAAAAAATAAACATTTCAATGAGGCTGGTTTGGAACTTGGATGCTGTCTTTTCACTGCAATGTGATATTCCAATTTAAGAAACCTAGGGTTTTCTAACCACAACATTATAGATAATTTTCTTGTCGAACTTTTCCAATCCACACGTAGAATTATGGCGTGCAGGCCCTTTTGTCCTAAGCCTAGGCCATATTATATTATAGTATTTACGTGCTACTGGCTTTCCACAAAGTGTTTCTGCTGGAAGTCCCCATGGAAACACAGAGGTTTCGATTTCTACCTCCCAGAGGGAAGAGGTTGAAAGAGGCAACTGCTGATTGCTATGTCTGGTCCCTGAGGAAAACAAGAGACTAAAGAAAAAAAAAAGTGTCACGCCTCACCCTATCATCAGAGATTCCATCGTTGTCATCGTCATGGTCACACTCATCCCCCAGGCCATCTTTGTCATGATCCTCCTGACCAGAGTTGGGCAGGCTGGGACAATTATCCTATAATAGAACAAAACAAAACTGGTGAGGAAGAGGGCATCCCCACAACAAAACATTGGGGAAATGATGGAGTATCCATTTCTACTTTTCTCTCCGTATCACTTTGCTTACCTTCTTGCAGTGGTAGGTAGCGTTCTCCACACACAACAGCTCTGTGTTTGGCCATCCGTCCAAGTCAGTATCCTCTCCACAGATGTAGCCATTGCCAGCATATCCTGGCTTGCACTCGCAGCGGAACATGGTATCAGAGAAGACGCCCAGGTACACGCAGTTGGCATTTTTATTGCAGTCGTGGCTCCCGTCCTGGCAAGGATTACGAGGCTTGCAGACCTGAAGAAAAAAATGGAGGGTTTTAGAATCCCCTTCCTACCGACAGTAATACGTCACAAAATGGACTTGAACATGAAAACCAGTAAAAGCTCACACCTGTTTTTTGGCGGTGGCTTGCTCGACCCCCCTCCCAAATGGCTGGGGTCCAGAGAAGCGGGTGGGGCAGGGCAAACAGTTGTAGCCGGGCGCTGTGTTCTCACAGCGATGCATCCCGTTGTGTGTGTGACAGGCGTCGGAAACCTCTTTACACTCGTCAATGTCCTTGCAGATGATGCCATTTCCTCTGTAGCCAACCGGACACCGGCCACACTTGAAGGTGCCATCAGGGAAACTGTTGCACTTGGCTCCAGCGAAGCAAGGACTGGAGAGGCAACCATCTACAGGCCGGGGCAGACACAACATATTGTTCTAGATGCTGGTACAAGAGTTGCACCTTTCAATTTTACATGTTCTAATTTATATTATTATTAATTATTATTATTCAGGGTGCTTACCGATAGGACACTCCTGCTTGTTGCACACTTGGGACATGGCGCCACCACCAACACAGTGGTTTCCTCCATATTTTGGTGCAGGGTCCGTGCAGAGACGTTTGCGCATCTGGATTCCACCACCACATGTCAAGGTGCAGGTGTCCCAGAGAGACCAGGGTCCCCATCCACCATGGACTAGAAGGAGAGGAAACACCATCATCAGCATCAGCCTTTTGTTGAGCCCTTTGGACTTTCAAACTTGGCAGTGGCAATCCCAAAGATCCTGTTTTGTTTTCTTTGCTGACAGCTTTGGCAATAAGCAGTAATTGATCCTAAATATCCAAAAGCACTGACTCCCAGTTCATAACATTCATAATACTGCAAATGCAAGGGCTTTCAAAAGTGGGATACAGGCTCAATCACCATTGTGTGGCCTCATTCGGCGATAGAAAGTTACCTCACAGATATTAATTTACGTGAAAATCTACAACCGTAACTACACCGCCGTACGACTTACTAGGACAAGGAGACTGCTTGCAAAGTTCGGTGGCGCGTCCTTGTCCATCACACTCTCTGCCGCCCATCTGGGGCGTGGGGGAGTTGCAAAGGCGGATGCGCGTGATCAGGCCCTCGCCACAGGACACGGAGCAGGAGGACCAGGGAGACCAGTGGCTCCAACCACCGTCCTGTTTGACTGTGAACAAACAACACAAACATCACAACGGTTAACACGCTGTAGAACTCAAAACAAAGCTCTGTGGTTCATCGGGGGGGCAACGGCCATCAGGATAAAAACAGATAGAACAGAATTTGGCGTTTGAGATGAGTGAGGGGAAAGAGGAGGGACTCACAGCGCTTGTCACACTCCTCCAGGTAGCAGTCCCGGGTCTGCACAGAGGTGCCCTGGCAGTTGCTGTTGATGCGGTCGCAGGAGCGCCCGCGCTGCTGGATCCCCCGGCCGCACGTCACCGAGCAGTGGGTCCACTCGGACCACGGGGACCAGCCGTCCTCTGCTGAGGGGTCTGAGACGGAACACAGAGTTATTACAATGAATTATTACTAAGAATTAGGACGAATTTGAATTGTATTGAATTGTTTGAATCATTGTTTGAATCATTGTTATTAGAATTGTTTCTATTACCGTTATTAGTATTATTATAACATTGTCGTTATCATTGTGATAATCGTCATAATTCGATCATTACTGCTATTATCATATTGTTCTTATCCTTTGAAAAAACGTGCCAAGACTTCATGGCCTACGCTCTCTGTGAGCAGAGAGACGAGCTGGTTCTTACCGGTTCCGCAGCGTGGGCAGCACTCTCCCTTGGGCACAGTGGCATTGGTGCAGGGAATCATGGGGCACGAGATTTCATGACAAATCGTGGCAGAGTTCTGCACAAAGGAAGATTCAAATCAGTACATGGATAATGGCCTGCTGGCTCGCTGCCCCGAAGCACACAAAAAGGACATAAAAAGTAAGCAAGCGGAGTCTGTGCCAAGACTAATTGCTATGTTTCAGGGAAACTCATCCAGCTGTGTGTGTAAAACACCACTAAAACTTTCCACCCAACACTTTATTACACAATAGATTAGCATGTCTCACCACACGGTTCTAACATGAAGCAATAACATTATCTCTATATAATTGTAGGCTGGAACTCAAAATGGACAAGGGTCTATTATCCCCTGCCCACAGGTTTATTTCTGGCTGGAAAGACACTCTTACCTGGCAGGTGCACTTTGTGCATCCGTCCATGGTCCACTCGTCCTGGTCCCTGTGCACGATGCCGTTGTGCACGCACACTCCGCTCTGGGTCTTGATCTGATCCCTGATCATTGAGTTGTCCACGACCTGGAGAGGAGCGAGAGAAAGAGAGAGAGAGGAAAAAAAAAAGACAGGGAGGGACACACACACACAGAAAGAGAGGGTGTTTAGGGACGTACAGCGGAAAGCATTTGCATTGCAAATGTTGCCAATAGGAACAAAACCCACGCCCAACACACAGTGATTAAGACATTGCTTGACTCTAGTGAAGCAGGCGGGGGAGAACCAGTCAGCCAAACATATTAAGTGTATTCAACATGGCTCTCATTAGGGACTTGGCCCTGGCACGCCGTTACAGTGACAAGTGGCTACGCATTAGGAATGCAATAAGCACGGAGCGGAGGGGGAGTAGGGAGACAAAGACACACACAAGCGACAGACAGGGAAGGATGACAAAGTGCATGAGGCACGACACGGCGTGCGTCTGGACGCTCACCACTTGGCGCAGCTCGTTGGACAGCTGCTTGACGACCACACCGAGGCCCTTGAGCTCCTTGAACATCCCCGAGATGTCCTCGCAGGAGAAGCCGCAGATGGACGGCGCATCTAATCAAACCGGAGGAGGAACCAGTGAGTTACATCACCACAGAACGTGAGGAATATACGGACGGAGGCGTGGTTGGTGGATGAGAGCCGATCAACGGCGTGGGGAGGGTGGGGGAGATGGGGCTCACCTTTGCTTTTGTGGCCGGTGTAATCGGTCCTGATGGCAGGGCTGGAGCCGTTCATTTGGTTGTCAAGGGTCATCATACCGGACAAGGTCGCTGCGGAGAGGAAGAAAGCGGTGGTTATGTTTCTGTTTGTTTCTTTTGGACCGGTCCATTTGCACCAATGACAAAGATTAGTCCTGATGAGTAGAAGGAAACTCACCTCCACTTTGGCATCCCTTGTTTCTCAAGATGGCTTCAAGAGTGGTTCCAAAGACAAACCGTACGTTCTGAAGCACTCCCTGAATAAAAAGACATAACATTTAAAGCACATATAGTTTGGATTTGATTAACAGTTGATTAACAATTAAAAGCCAAATTGTATTAGGCCTATATCTTTAACAGCCCACGATTTTCAATTTCAATTGAATCAATTTCATTGATTTTCTGGCAAGCAAGAACAATAATGATAACAAAAAATATATATTTACCTTGAAGTCTTTCACTGTTCCCTTTGCAATCCTCATGCGGGCAGTGTCTATAAGTTCCTGTGACAATACTTTGTAGATCGGCACATCCATCTCGGACACATTTATCTCCTCGCAGCCTACGAAAAGCTGCACACGGTCGTCCTGCACGAACAGTGTGATGTTCTGCCAATGTCCAGTCGCCAAATCCGCATCTTCAATCGACACGACCTGTTGCTGGGTCTTGGTGGATAAGACCACGTCCAGCATTTTCGCCTCGCCGTTGGATATGATCTCGAATATAGGTCCGGATCCGTCGGTCTTCTCGACTGTCAAAAGACTCCCCCTGGTTCTCTTAAACTGCTTGAGATTGAGGAGGAGGATGAAGCCTCTCTCTGTCTGAATGGAGTCGATTAGGTCCCTGAAGGACATGTCGGGTACCGGGGGGATCAGGTCAGCATTTAGGATCTTATAGGCAGGACTGTGCGGGTCTGCGCCTCGAACCTGGGTCACTCCGTTCTGCCTTCTGCTCACCTTGGCAAGTTCGAATAAGTCATAGACACTGTTGTCCTCGCCACTCTCTGTGGAGGGAAAGCAAAACGCGGTTACTTTTCCCAACTCTCACCTCACAATTCCGGCCTGCGAACCGAATCGACAAATAGAGCAAAAAGGACCAGGTTGTTTCGTCTCCACTCACCTGCCACACTTCTACTCTCACAGCTCCAGAGCATCAGCAGCAGAGTGAGGCTGCACCGCATCATGGTGAAGTCCAGAGTGGTACCTAATCCATCCCAAATCATTAAGTTACAAGATGTAGTCAACATCCTATCTAAGTAATCTATGACTTGTTTTAAAATATAATGAATAATAATAATAATCATATACAAATGTAATGCTAGGCCATAGGCAACCTAATTTATTGAAATAATGTAATATATAATAATAATAATATTATTATAGGCCTATATAATGAAATTCACATAGGCCTACCTTTGAATATTATCTTCCGAAATTAAATAAAGTATAAAATATACAATCTCCCGATTAAAGTCGTGGTCCCGGTTGTTTCCTTTAGTTCTGCGGAAAGTGTTACAGCCTTTTGCTAAAATAAAATAAAGAAGAAATATAGTTAGACTTGGTAGTAGGCCTACTAGGGCGCACTGATGCTTCAGACTGTTCTGCTCATGCTGGAGGCATCAGAGCTTTTTAAATGCTTTCAGGACATTCCTCAGAGCGCGTCTCCGCCAATGGGAGCGTATGAGGGGACGACCCAATGGTTATTACCTCACAGCCCGTCACAGTTCTATCCGAGACACACACACATAGGAAAAAAATGCATTCCACAGTTGGATTTCCATCACCGGACAACTATTTAATCCGCGCACAGGAGCCAGGCGGTCGTTTCCTGTCAACGCTTTGTTTTTCGTTAGACTATCCAAATTCTGTTTGACTCTAACCCTCTAACCCAATATTTCCTATAGGCCTATATTAGAACGGAAATATAAAACATTAGTTGTCCATAGTTTGTCGAACATCCCTTAACTCATATAGACCTACAATCTAAATTATGTTTAAATTATATATACATTATATTTCCTTACCAACACCTGTATATTTGTAACTTATCATGTTTTATATATTAGATATTTTAAAGTTAACATCAACAGTGAAATAGTTTAGGGAAGGCTTGCCTGCTTGTTATTTCCAATTGATCCACCAGGGGCGTCATTGAACCTTTATTAAAATGTGCAACCACACATTGGATCTTTCTTTCGTTGTTTCTTTCTTTGTTTCTCTCTTAGTTTCTTTCTTTGTTTAGTGTGCATCCTATATCAGTACATTCATGTTATTTTCTTTATATCTTTTTTTCATTCTTCCTATACTATTTCAGTTTACAACATAGCCTTTGCAATACAGATCAAGCAGGCAAAAATAGGGCGGAACAGCTCTAGGGGAAGTCTGGAAGAGTTATCTCTCAGCTGTCGGTCTGGCTTACCGGCTGATTCAGCATTTTACGCCATGGTTCTGATTTGGGCATTGACCTCATTCGTTTTTCGGACATCAATTGATGTTATAGCCATTTCTTCGAAATGTACCCCAGAATTCCCAGATATTCGCACTCCAAAATAGTTTATCTAAAATCAAGTTAAGATATATGGAGCCCTGACACTCAGGCACCCAAACATCTGGATACCTGTCTTCAAGCCTGTTCGTACAATCTGCTGGAATGTCAGATCTTCATGCTACAGGCGTGCCCCTCAGGAATCAAACACTGTAACAAAGGACCCAAAAACAAATTCAAAGCATACTCTCCAAGTGGAAAATAACCTGGAGGATTTTGATGTTGTTTAGTGCTATCAGACTCTGTTTTTTGCTTCCTGAAGGAACATGTCGGGTTAGCGTCCAGGGCAGTGCCAGCTGTGACTGGGCATGTCTTTGGGTGTGTCTGATCATCACAGGGAGGTAGAACCTGGGCGTCCTTGACAGAATTCAGGGAGCAGACCGGCCAGCCAAGAGCACCGGAAACAGCCCATAGATAGCACATGTTTTTCTACCGAATTTCACACGCACGTTACAGACACACACACACACACACACACACACACACAAAGAGACACACACACACACACACACACACAAAGTCAGACACACTCACACGCAGACACACACAAAGTGAGACACATACACACAGAAAGAGACACACACAGACGCACACAAACACAAAGAGCTACACACACACACACACACACACACACACACACACACACAAAAGTGAGATACACACACATACACACACAGAACTTGTCTCTTGGGGTCGGTGGGAGAGTTCATGTTTGTTTTTGTCTCCCTTCAGAGCTGTATGCTAGCTGTGTTGCTCAGTGGTGTTTAACCGGCCAAGTGTTAGCCAAGGGGTTAGCCTACGCAGACGTTCAGACTAGCCTACCGCTAGTGTGATAAATCCTTTTTACAGGAGCCTTCATTCATGTTAGCAACCAGCAACCGGGTCATCCAAGTCCCATTATTCATTATATTATTATATTTTTATTACCATAAAATAACATAGTGCTTTCCTTTAACATTTCTTATTACCGTACCTTAATTATTTCTAATTAAGGTACTTTTTTTTCTTTTTTTTTAAAGTATTAAAATCATAAACTACCTGTCTGCCTTGAGTGTCCCATAAAAGCTTGACCGCGGTGATCTATAGATAGGGACCGATTATTTTCTGTACATGAGACAAAATGTAACATTCATATCACAACCATTTGATGTAATACATTGGATTCAAATGCAGTGAAAAGAGGATGACAGTTCCATATCGTGAATCATTTTATATTGATACACACACTTTGGCATCATTACATTAGTTGTTTACATCAGAAGATCTGCCATAACAGTACATATATAGCTGTTATCATTGGTAATCATTGATAGTGGACAAATACATGGAGCAGGAAACCAATGCTGCCAATATTGTTGAAATTCCCCTTGGTAGATTAATAATAGGCAGAGGATATAATCCTGAACATTGTTGGATTTGATTGACAGTTTTGATATGCATTCTTTAATTATCCACCCACTTTAATGGCTATCAGTGTTAACAGAAAATCAAGAACATGACTCACAATGCTTGACCTGGAGTTGAGGTGTGCTTTTATGGGAATATTTGTGTGGTGAATAATGGATCCAGCTAACATTGACACAGTGGCAGTTTTAAGAGGCTTAGAGCCTCCCTGGTCCCTTAAAGGCTTGAGATGCTTTATCACCCAGCGTGATTGAGCTGGGGAAAGTTATCAGTTCCTAGCAACATCCACTTGGAAGCCGTTCATCTTGCTCTGTGCCCCGCAGCCAAACAACTTTTACTACAGAAGACTTAAAAGGCTTATGGGAGGAACTAATAAAGCATGTTTGTGTCAAAGAACTGTGTTTATTCACCTGTTAGCCGATAGGCCAACTGTAGATTAGCAAGGGATTCAGTCGGGTTGTGTATCTTTCTTGTCAATCAAGGTGAATCATCTCCTGGAATGGAGGCTGTTGACGCTTTCACATCTGTTGGAAAAAAGCCTACATTTGAAAATTTACTGTCAGTGCAGTGAGCGTTAGATTGAAACAAATACTCCAGTGTGAAGTTACAATTTATTTACAACTTGTATTTATGTAGCCCTATGCTTTCAAAGCATTTAAAATCATATACACTCTGTACTAATAATTAAAAATGCTTAACGTTTTGGGTTCAAACTTAATAATAAGTCAGTGTAATGGCTGGGCTCTGGGAAGTGTTAAACAATTTAGAGGCTTTTACAGAAAGGGGTGGATCTGTATTCAATAAAAAGTAGTGATTAAACCCTGAAGGTTCATTGGTTATGGTAGCCAGCATGGCCGCTGCCAGGGGACCTTTGTCACGTTTAATTCTGGCCCGGTTAAAGGTTGGCAGAGCACAACCTCTAGTTACCATGGTGGGCTGTTTTATTTACCAGATAAGAGAGATGGCTCGTTAAAAACCATGAGCGGGAATCTAAGTCCGTTTACGAGTAGAGTTGAGGAGGACAAATTTTGCCAGACTTGCCAGACAAGCCAAACAATTTTTCAGCTGTTTTCTTCCAGGAAGTTGCCAAAGCCTCAAAGTGAATTTGGGCCCGCCGTCACACTACATCACTGATTGAAATTCATGCATGATCTCTGAGGCTGAAGTGGGAAATATGGATATTACCAGTGGCTTTAGAGTTGGCATAGTAGGCTGAAAAGGATGTGCTATGAAATAGAACAATAATTCTTCTCAGTCTGGCCATGGTCAAACGTTGCTTCAGAAACATTTTGGGTAGATGTTCCATTAAAACCTTCTAACACAGATCACATGTTTTAAGCATTTCTTTTACATAATTACTACAAACTTTCAAGTCCAATTCTTCATCAAAGCAAATAGTGAAGTTAGGGTTAATTTAAGATATTGAAGTTAGGGTTAAGATAATGAAGTGAAGGATAAGATGATGAAGTTGGGGTTATGATAATAAGGTAAGGGTTAAGATGATGAAGTTAGGGTTAAGATAATGAAGTTAGGGCTAAGATAATGAAGTTAGGGTTCCGTTAGCAGAGTGGACCTCAAACCCTTTAAGATGAAGCAGACCTGTTTCTCTCTGACGACCCCAGATACAACCCCAGATACGACCTTTGGATACGACCTCTGGATACGACCCCTGGACGATGACCGAAGGAACTTCCATGGAACAAGAAGACGATGAAGATGATCGATCAGTTGCATTTGACTCGGCTCAATTCCTGAAAGTGATGTCACCACCAGTGTGTGATTATGTTGGACGGGCGCCCTCACGGTATTCTTTGACTCACTGCTTGGAGACAGACAGACACCAACTCAACCATGGTGCTCCATGCGTAGCAGCTATACAAGCAGAAGAGCGGCTCCGATTCACAGAGCTATGGCGTGCAGCGTGCGAGGCTACGCCGGGACGGGCGCCGGTGCCAAACGTTACCGTTTGACTAATGAGCTTACAGACCGCACGCCACTCAACCGGCTGCAGACGACAGTAGGCAGGAATGTTAAAGGTCCTCTCAAAGGAAGGTAAGAATGCTAGCCTGCGGTTTGTAAAAGCACCCAGAGCCATTATGAAGATGTCAGCTATCAAGTAGGTGTCATGGTGTACAAGGGCCCACCAAGGACCACACAAGTGGATAATGGCTTATTAAAAACAACACCACTTCTTTTGTATTGCATACTGCCATTATAATGCTATTCTGGGAAGGACTTAATTGTTTGGAAACTTTTTAAATTTTTTATCACCTTTCTAAATATAAGCCTGTCGTAAAAACTCCAACTCCTGTTCCACATATGATAATGTGTGTGAATGTGTGTATGTGTGTGTCTCTGTCATTGTGAAAGAAAAAACCTTGTCTTTGAGCCTTGAGGAAAACACCTTATTATTATCATTTGACTCCACCATCACTTGTTCCGTATATGTTATGAAATGTTATTGTTCCGAAGATCTAAGATTCCCTCATCTTTTTTATGTATACACACACTTTCCAAGCTATTTCCCTGGAAACAACGTCCATGCAAACGGCCACAAGATCTGTAGATAAGGTATTAAAACTAAAATACCGAAGCAGTCCAACTGGACTTCAACAGAGGGTTCTGCGGTGAGGTCGGAAAGCGAGTGACGAGGGAAAGCTCCACCGGGCCCCGTCTCTCCCTCCATTCCACACGAGGAAGCAGGCTGCAGTTTGTATAAAAGAAAATTCTTCAGAAATCAGCCTGCGTACGGAGAGCTCACTGAAAACAAAGGTCAACAACGCTACTTCATCCTTCCACGCACCCTTCCAGATTCGTCCACAAGACAGCCCTGCTTTCCTTGGCTGCCTCCCTTTAAAAGTGAACAGTTTAACTAACTGTGTTCTTTGCCAGGAAGTGTGTGTGTGATACTCACCCCCTAAGTGGGTGCTAAGGGATTCACATTGAGTGAAAAACGGGGTTTGAATGATGGTCAGGGTTTGAACATTAAGCAATGTTTCCTCGTGTTACTACCTCCAACGCACCAAGCAGCCTAAACGGTTTATAGCTTAGGTTATAGTTTTCTTGAAGCAAGGCATGCCAGTCTACATCACTCTCTTGACATAATATGCTCTGCTCTGATGTGGGCCTTTAAGTTGCTCTTAAAAGTCTCTATTCTAGGTTGGATCGATTCTAGGTTGGGGGATACTGCTACTTATAAAGTGCCTTAGGGTTTTAAACCAAGTTGAAAAGAGTTATAAAGTGTGTCAAAACAGAAAATTATATATATGGCCTACTTTCTGTTCAATGGTGTTGCTGGTATTTTGATGTTTCTATAATGTCATGAGAGTCTTACAAGTCAAGCTGGGGTACAAGTCAGTGTGAGTACAGACAGTTTTTTAAATTATACCTAATCATAGCTGGTCCATAATTGGGCATAACTTTACTATTGTGTTGCCAACAGATTTAAACAATGAATAAATAGAAACATATATTAAATATAAAAACTGACAAAGGTTAAAACACAAGTCACCTTTTCTGGCCACTTTTGTCAGGTGCACTAAGGTGTACCAAGGTGCACTCAGGGGGTGGTGTGAAAACCTCTTTGCACATGGGTGAGGAAGCATGTTCTTGAACTTCCTCAGTAGGGAGCGGCCCCGCCCTCACCAAGGAGCAAACAGTTAAAGGTCAGTTAAAGGTCAGTTAGAGGTCAGATTACATCACACACGTTTCTGTGGCACGGGACCAACCTGCTATGGAAATGAGTAGTGAAAAAACCAACACTAGATGTACGGCCTGAAGATATACATATGTTCAGCGTAGACCTCCAGAATATGTGGAGGATGCCCCAGTGCTGGAAACTGAAGTTCAGCGACTGCATGTAGTTCCTAGAGGTATTTATGCATTCACTTTAGCCCTGAATAAACATCTGAAGACGAATATAGTGCTGGTCCAACTTTTCCAATTTCTGGGGTACCCTGTTTCAAAGAGTTCTGGCACATGTCTTTGCTTAGTGGAAACAGCCGGTATCTCTAATATTTTCCATTTTCTCTATAGGTCATGCACTTAAATGTTTTCTCTCTGTGGAGTACCTTCATGCTAGTCCACAAGTATCTGTTTTTCTGTAGTTACCAATTTGTTTTGAAGTAAACAATGTACATGTCATACCAATATGACTTAATATCCTTGATTCTAATCCATGTCCAGAAATGTATAAGATGAGAAACGTCTGCACATCAGATTCTTCCCCCCATTTGATATATTCTCTCTATTTGTCATCTTTCTCAAGGCTCTATCAAGCTGTTTTTATCCTTGATGGACTCAATAAAGTTGTGTCCACTGAGATCTGGATAGTGCACCATTCCAGCACTCCTCCACTGGAAACCAGTGGAGGAGTTAGGCTGCCAACATCTTAATGCAGGACGTTTTTGTAATATTATCTTCATAATGCAGCAATGAGTGTCTTCATAGCCTGCTGGGCTGTTCCTTCCGGGCATTGGCTTGATATTTACCCCCCCCCTCACCACCACCACCCCAGTTCAAGCACAGGAGCCAGAAGATATAAATTTGATTTTACATTTTGTGATTTTTTCCATATGAGTGTTGATGTGCGCACATATTGTAAACCCATGGATTATTCTCCCGATAGCCCCGTTTGGCAAAGGGATTGCTCTGTATCGGAAAACAGTGTTTCCTGGCTTCACATAGACATTGAGAAGAGAACCTTTTCTTGATTCAACGTGACATTCTTTCACTGTCTTGAACAATCCATCACAAACGTCCTTAGCATGAAAAAAAAAAGCCAATGGCATCAATGGCTCTGCAACAGAAGTCGCTGGGACAGAAGCCACTGGTTGTGTCTGGGAAAACTGCCTAGGAATGTACCCAAAACACAACCATTGTCCGGATAAAAAAAAGGATAACCCAAACAGACTTTTTTATACCGACAGGGACATGTGGGCTCTCGCGAGCAGCTTGTATAATACTTCAGTGCCGTTTTTAGCTGAACATCTTGAAAATCAATCACTGAATTTGGCTTTGCTATTGTTCTTTCTTTTTTACCAGCTTCCTCAAAGGCTGCAGGGGGTGGCTACTGAGGAAATGTCCAAAGCTAAGTGGAGCTTCACGTTTTTTATTGACTATTTAGTGATTGAATGAATGAATGAAAACTTTATTGAACAACAATTAACAAGTGTTCAAAAGGATAAAAAAACACAATAAAGCCCAAAGGCTTGTTTCCATTGTGGTCCTTTAGATGGAAGGGGAGAAACAACACATGGACTAAAGCATGGAGGACAAACACACAGCACAATGGACTGAAACACTGAGGAACAAAGGGGATTTAGCAGGAGGTTTTATCCAAAGGCACAAATGGGGGATATAGCTAGGCACATTGCCCAACGATGCCTCCAGGTAGATATGGACATTTGGTTTGAACCCCCTACCTTTCAACAATCTCCAACTCTCAAGACAACTCACCGCGACAAGTCCCAGGAGCACACTGTATGGAAGTGACGCACGCTATAGCTCATATTGAAGTGACACAAGCTATAGCTTGTATTGAAGTGACACAAGCTATAGCTGGTATGGGAGTGACACACACTATAGCTATGGGAGTGACACACACTATAGCTGGTATGGGAGTGACACATGCTATAGCTGGTATGGGAGTGACACACGGTATAGCTCGTATGGAAGTGATACACACTACAGGTTTTACGGAAGTGACGCACACTACAGCTTTTATGGAAGTGACACACACTACAGCTTTTATGGAAGTGACACACACTACAGCTTTTATGGAAGTGACACATGTGTGAGCCAATTATAAAAAAAGCAATTGCAATAATAAACTTCAGTAGAAAGGTTGCTGTTCTTGATTGGTTTAAGTAGGCTTCTCTTGAAATCAGTCGCACAACTTAACTCATGATTGTTACAAAGATGCTTGAGGCACACGTGAATGATTTGTACAAGATAGCTCGAAATTCGCTTCATACTCTGCCCTTGAAAACCGCTTCTTAGAGCTTGAACATGACTTCACTGAGCTTAAACATGAGCTGCTGTTGTCCAAACGCATATTATGTCCTCATCAGGCTTTCCATGGTAGATTTAATCTGCTTAACAGGAGCTGTTCCAAAATGCCTGGATTAACAGGTGTTATCTAAAATACTCATGTTGCATTGCTTATCCGGTATATTCTTCTAAAAATAGCCTTTTTTTGACACTGATTGATATCACGCGAAATTCAATTAGAAGTGTGACAGGTCCATTTTCTAGTGGTCATGCTTCAGACCAGTATGGGAGACCTCTGAGCTGGTCGCAGGTTAGACGTTTCCCCGACTTATTCAGTGATTCATCACAAAGCCTTGTCAGGTTGGAACGTAAGTCTTCAGGCAATGTGCATCACTTCGCATCATTTCTTTTTACGAGAATAGGCCAGTTGAGACAGATGTTCCCGCAAATGTTGGTTAATGTTTGATGCGGATCACAGTTTTGTCAACTATTGCCAAGTGTAACTTTTTTTTTTTTGCAAGAAAAATGAATATATATGAATAATTGTCTTCCGTCTCTAACATGACCTGACCTAGGTTGCTCTGCTCCTTAGATTTCTACAATTCAATATATTTGGTACTTTATATATTTGTTCATAAGATAGAAGCAAAAGCATGTATTTGTGTTAACAATTATTGCACAATTGTCCAAATTTAATTTGGATATTGAGTTGCACGCCATGTGCCGGCCACATGTTTGAAACAGAACAGTTATTTTCCCCAATAATAATCAGCCTATGAGTAACCTGAAATTATACGTTTTTGCTTTTGGCACATCATGCTAAAAGGTGGTGGTGCCATGACTTTCAAATGGACCGTAAAAACGGAGGAAAATCCTAAATATAACATGTGGTAGTCGGGCCAGACGAACACCCCATCATTTTACTGGAAGAAGAATCTGAGGAATGTTCCTCCCCTTTGGACAGGGGCGCCTGGGGTGCCTGCTTGGTTCTTGCATCTTTGGTTAATGATGGGTGATTTCTTCCGGAAAAGGAGGCGCATTGGGAACATGCGGTCATCAGAGTTTTAATACTAGCGGGAATCCCCTGTTTTCCCTGCACCCCTTCTTCCACGTGTCTACCCTGTAAAAAAGAGACTTCCCCACACAACCCCCCCTCCATCGGTAGGACCATAAGTCATGTATACATTGTGTCAGAGAGGCTTAACCAACGCTGACACGTATGCACAGCTTGTATCTCTGGGGATGGGGGACGGGGGGGGCATACTTTAAGTTTTTTGCATCTGTTTTGGAGATGGTTGGCTGTGTGGGGATGCTTGGTGAGAGGGTGACCAATATGAAGGGAGAACAGGCAGAGGGAATCAAAGCTTGTAGGATGTGAGCTGTTGTCGTACTGTCCCTTGCAGCTGCCCCTCTGCCAGCCAGCAAGCGTGTTTCCCCAAAGTTTTGAAACAAGTTTTAAACCTTTGGTGATCAAAGTGTTTATTGCCTGTACTTTTTGCACCACTTTTGTCCTTTATGATCAGTTTGTAGTTCTGAGTAAGAATTGCATCCTCTCATGGAATCGTTTAGCTGAAAACACTATCTATGATCCCTGTGTACATAATAAGTCAGCAGGCTTGGATTTATTCTCAGGCGGAACGCAAGAACAGAACACCTAAAATATTTGTTTTTCTTTTGGAACTGAACGATTGGGAAAGATAATCCTTTCAAGGCCTGGTTCTGATATTTAAGGTACTCTATGATCAGAACAATAGTGATGGGTCACAAGGCCCACAAAGAGCCGTTTCTTTATTTTTATGAACATTACATAGCAGTCAAATGCGGGAAAGTCTGTGGCTGGGAAGCTAGAAGCTTCTTTCCCCCTACTTGAATTAATTGATTCTATAAATTCCAAATAAACAACTAGGTAGGAATGACTAACAATCACAGAGAGGGACATGGGCCAAAACTGGGTTTTAAAACTGTAGACTGATGTCCAGGAGTGACATGTAAAACAAATCCTACCCACACTACCCAGCATATCGTAGAACAAATACAAAATTAAACCAAACTATTGTTCATCAGCACATTAAATGGGCATTTACAATAAAAACAAACAATATAAAACACATTTTGTCCAGATAAACATCAATAGACAATGATCCCTTTTGGAGCCCAAAAAGCTAGCTTTATGGGGGAGCTCAGCCAAATGATCTGACTCACTGAAAAGAGTCTCATCAACCACTGGGGCTGAAACACAAAGTCCTTGGCTGACAGTAAAAGGTTACAAGTAGTCGCTTTCCACTAAGGCATCAAATTGGTACTGAAGTTTTAAAAGTCTTTCTGTTATTAGTATTAGGTCATCTGAGTTTCCGAATGGATCAATAGATCCCCAGAAGTCACACAGAGATTCCTTTAGCAGATGAGGGCACACCGTATCCATATAATACCAGGGGATGAGCAGTGTTCCAAGACAACACAAAGCTTCTTTCAACAAACCTCTGTATCTGCTGATGAAAGACTGGAGAACCCATTCAATAGTGAACTCATCTGCACTCTCTGTGCTGAAGCTCTGTTTCCTGAGACTCGCAACAAGCTGATTGAAAACGAAACATGCCAGGAAAAATCTGCTAAATTATTCATGGACATTTCCTCTCAAACGGATATTGGACGATATCGATATTTAAACATCAAACAGCACGCAGCAACGCTTTCCACTGCTGGAATGAAAAAATCTGAAAGAGCAGCTTTTCAAAGAAAAGACATCCCGGCTTATAGCGTCTGTGACCAGAGAGGGTAAAGGGGACCTGCCAGTCAACCGGTCCCGTTGCCAAACCACGCAAAGGTAGTGGTGGGGTGCATACCGATCGCCAGGCCCATGCGAGTGCCGGCCATGCAACGCAACATGGTTTTGTAATCTGCTGAAAGGAGGTGCAACCATACGCCAAATAGACAGGCTGATGGATGAGCGCTTCAATACGGCGTGACGCAGCGAGACCCTTTCAACTAGGGAGCCCTTCCTGATTACTAAGCTATTCACGCTCCCAAGTCCCAGTGCCGGGCCGAGTGAGGGAGGTATGCCAACCCTCTCTCCCACTCAGCCCAGCCTGCGAGTCTACCCTGGAGGTCCCACATGTTGGGTATGTGCCCCCTCCCCCACACACAGTACTTTCGCTGTGTCAGTGAAAGTGGAGCGAGGGAGCTGTTGGGGAGAGTGTTCTCCCAGGTTGCAGATGGCAGCATCTCCTGACGCCGTCCACTGCCAGCTCTCGCTGGAGGCACAAGGCAGGGGTGTGCAGAGTCTGCTGAGCCACCGCAGCCACAGAAGCTGCATCTTTTCCAGAGCCCCTCGCTGAGATATATGTTTTCCAGACCTCGTCGGGACCTCTGGAGCTGAACGCACACGGCCAAGTTAGGCTCAGCCACGGCGGCTGTTGCCGAGTGAAACGTATGTCTTTTTGTTCAGTTTTCTTTTCATTTTTTTGCTGGACACATTTATATTAGTTAACCGGCTATTTCCTGATTGAATTACAGCACACCCACTCACTGAGAACATGATGGACTATGCCTGGCCAATGTGGTATTGCCTTTTTATAAACCATATGCTATGAATGTAGCAGTGAGTTGCTCCTTATTTTGCCATGGGATCCTCAGGTTCTGCAGTCAATGCCTTCAATTCATTCAATTCGTACGACGATTAAAAAATGTTTATACTATTGTATATGTTAATATAGCTTAGTGTTAGTATATCAACAAATCGTACAGACTTTTAGTAAGTTTGTCATATAGTTTGCAGGATTTAGATACAAGGTACTTAAGCTCTTTGACAGTCTTCAACAGCCTGAACTGCAGTAGCAGTTAGTCTGTCCGGGCATTTGCATACCACTGGAAAATCTGAAGCAACACTGACTAAGAAGCGGGCCACCACAGAAATCACTCAATCACCATTTGTTTATAAATCAACGCCAGCTCTGAACTACCCAGGAACAAAGTACAAGCAGGAGTTTTCAAAATGAGAATACCTGTAGTGACTTTCCAGATGTTTGTACTCCCGGACTACGTACGATCTGAATGCAAGGAACATTGAGTGGAGAAAAGGGGCAGCGTTTCAGGAGACTGACAACCGACCGAGGGAGAAAGAGCAGACTTCTCCACAACAGCACTGATTCTGGAAACACACAGAGTTTTTTGACATGCAGGAAAGCTTAACTGACAGTGGAAAGGAGCAGAACAGCAAGAGGGGAAGTCTTGCTCTTTGGCGGATTAGACGTCACGCTGTTGTGATGCCGTAACCCTACCTCCACGCCTCGGAAGGCAATATTGACTTTTGAACCGTTGGAAAGCCCAAACAGTGGTGGCTCGGCTTCAAACAGAGAGCGGGTTTCTGGTGGTGAAAATATCCAAAAGAGATTATTATTTTTTGCTTGTTATCCACTGATCTGAAAGTGTTGCTCCGTGGTATCGTCTGGTTTGAACCTTGACGTGTAACAATCTGAAGGCTGAACGCTTCCGTCCGCCTTGCGTTGGCCAAACACATTCACCAAGCTAACAATAACAGCCTATGAATTTCTAATGACAATCGAATTGCTTGTTTATCAGCGCTGTGTGTAGTTAAATAGAAATATAGTCACATCGGTCCAATCAGCCGTTCTAGTGCACATCAATACAAAACAATCAAGTCAAAGTGCTTCCATGTGTCATGACGGCCCGCTGGATAGCAGAATATATCAGGGCCAGGGTGAACACAGGCCCAGGGCTTCAGCGGTGGGAGGTTCTCTGGGTAATATCGCAGCCCTCTCCTGTCTCTTTCTTCTCCCTCTCTGCCAGGATTTATGAGAATCCTCCGGCCTCCTGAGGGGCTATCGGGTTTCTAGCCTGGCAATGAAACCGCTGTTGTCTTCAAAGCCCCCCGCTTACTGTATGCATCGGTGTGTGTGTGTGTGTGTACCGTGCGTGCTTGGTGTGTGTGAGGGTGCGGTTTACGTGTCTGTGAGGGTGAGGGATGTGTGCTCGTGCGTGTCTGTAGAGTCATGCACCCAGCTACATCTGATCATTTATTTATGATCATTTGACTCTTGAGTTTTGAAGTTTCTAAGACAGCTTTGTATTCAACGTTTTCGAAGAAACTGTGCAGCTCAACGGCAGGCAAAACTATTCAGTTGTATTTGTGAGAGTATTTATAAATACAGAGACATTAATCTGGCCGACTATCTTTCACTTTTCGCTGCTGCGGGGCCCCAGTTGGACACATCACGCTTTCTCTCTCTCTGGCACCTCAACGCCTTCGCGTTCTGTCCTGAAGGGTGGGCTGGCCGTCCCATGCGAGCCCACCAACGCGTCTAATACCGTTGGGTAACAGACAAAGAAAACCTTCGGACCACAGCAGCTTGGAATACTCCCGACCCTGGCCATACATGAAGTAGTGGCGGCTATATCGTTTTCATTACCACGGATTCAACTTTATGAGGAATCAAACATTGACTGTCTCTCGTACGGGCTCCCACGTATCGTAAGCTGTGGTGCTTTGATGTTTTGCACACACACTAAAGATTTATCGCTTGCACCCCAGAACATGCACGGCGATTCCCCTGAGGAATTCAGCAGGCCAGAATGATTGTGATAACAAACAACACAGTCCAGTAGCTCTGACATGAGACGGCAGCCCTCCTCTTCTTAAAGCGCTCGTCGGGAGTCCGGACAGTCTCCGGTTTAAAAACAATCCCAGACATACACAAAGGCCCTCTGCAGGAACGTGGACGGGAAGGAGTCAATCTTGACACTGTTGACTTTAGTCACATGTGAAGGTATGCATGTAACAGGTATGTGTGTGGGTGTGTGCCTCTGCATGCTTGTGTGTATGCGTGTGTGTGGCTTTACCTGCCTGTGTGTGTCTTTGTGTGTGTGTGTGTGCCTTGACGTGTGTATGTTTGTGTGTGTGTGTGTGTGTGTGTATGTGTGTGTGTAGGTGCCTATTTGCTTGTATGTGTGTGTGGTCTGTGCGTGCGTGTGTGTGTGTGTGGGCTCCCGGTCAGGTAACCATTCGTCACAGCTAACAAAAATGTTCCCTTAACATCACCAATCAAGCACATTAATCACTTTTACAGCTGCTAGGGCGCCACTCAGTCAATCACAGCTCTTCTTGCCTTACTCTGCCACAGGGTCAACCCAGCCCTTATTCAATCACGACCAGCACGGCCAACAAATGTGCCATGTTTTAACTCACCTCATCGATTCCTTAGACTTTTAAAGGGAAACAAACAGAGCCCTGGCATCTGTGAAACAGACACAAAAACATATTTACAAAAATGAACATATATTTTATTGACGCATGTGACAACATACTTTGAGGTGTTCTTCACGGAACACAAGTTCAAAAATCAAAACTTGAATGTTCATTGGGGGTTGAGTTTTTCCATTGAATATTCTGTGGAGAGATTATTTTTGGGCCTTCCAAATCCAGGGGTGATTAACAGCACACTACAGTCGACCAAGCTTCTGAAAATGTCAGTTGGGACAGTGATCACAAACAGACCAGGAACCAACTGTTTGAAACAGCAGCGAGAACACACAACAGTGACAGAATTTAAATTTAGAAATGTAAAAGATTGATTATTAGGAATGTATTTTGTTCCTTAATTCTCTTGAAACAATTCTCTGGTGTAAAACTTCAACTGTAACCTCACAGCTTGTACATATTACAGATGTAATGTTAAGTGAAAACTTGACATTTAGTCAAGTGTAGTCCATTTATCTTGAGGTATTAACTAAAGTTAGAACCTAAAAAGGTTAAAGTTAGAACAATTATGATATTTCTCAGCAACAGAATGAAACAATATAAAACTAAACTTTTATAGAAATCATATTGTGTTTCCAAGCATGAATGAATGACGGAACTCGGTCAAAACCATCCTCGGCAGCAGAAAAGTGTATGGTGTGAGGTCATAGGTCATATTTGGTTATAATTT
The DNA here is from genome assembly GCF_964030765.1 of Micromesistius poutassou. Classification (NCBI taxonomy): domain Eukaryota; kingdom Metazoa; phylum Chordata; class Actinopteri; order Gadiformes; family Gadidae; genus Micromesistius; species Micromesistius poutassou. The sequence continues at coordinate 8,604,333 of NC_140287.1, forward strand.
GTGGTGAACATGGTGAGCTAAATGATACATTGCTGATGGAATGCTTGTCTGGAGCAGAAATAACTTGTTTAAATATATTTCGGATATATTGGAAAAGTAAACTATACACATTTGAAAATAATACCATAATTAT
>NC_140287.1:8609465-8709465 GCF_964030765.1 Micromesistius poutassou
TTTGCAATTAGACCCTGGTGCGCTTCCCAGACCAGGTCCCTGTCTGGAGTCCACCCCCATTCCCTCATGTTTGTACGTTGGCTTCCTCTGGTCCACCTCTGTCCTGATGGACACACAGGTTGGAGGTCATTATGTAATTATGTAGGGTCCTTATGTAATCTTCCCTTAGTTCCCCCTAGTTCTTAATAGTGAACTAATGAAGAGTACATGTGGGAGATACGACCACAAACAAATAGCGCGCCTCCTTTTTATTGCTTACCAGCGGGAAGGTTTTTCGTGTGTGATGTAACAGGGTTTTTTTGCTTTTAAAATGTACTCGATTTTATTTGCTAGTGTTTACAGTGTGGTTTTCCGCTCCCCCAAACTCTCAGGGGGGGAGGGGGGAAAGAGTCACAACGATTAGCTTAGTTGCAGTGGTTTTAATACGATTTCTAAGGAAGCATAGTTACATAATTTATGTTTTTTGGATGTAAGCCTACTCTGCTAATGATTTCAGCCAAGACGTTCAACAAGTGTATGATGGTTGTGGGGACTTATACTACCCATCCTCCCACCCTGTTTTTACACTGAGCTTGTCTTAGCTCGGTCTTCCCGGCAATCGTCAGAAGGGTATTAAGTGTGAAAAGATTACAAATGATTATAGACATTTCCATTAAGATCTTTTAACACATCTTTAAAAAGATATGTCATTAGTGTGCTCATTCGTCAACTTCTTCACTTTTCTACTTGGCTGTACAGTGTCTCCAAACACAAGCCCACGGCTCTGTGGAAAACAAACATGTTTTGGTGGTTTGGTGCAGTTCAAACCTCAAGGTGCTGTTTCCCTACACCCCGGGGTTCATGGAAAATTGAAACTCCATACACCAAGTATGCATGCACGCACGCATGTGCACACACACACACACACACACACACACACACACACGCACACACACACACGCACGGACATACGCACGCACGCAGACGCACACACATACACACAATGATTGTTTTTCTTTCACAACAATTGATTAAAGAAATGCTGGGCTTAATGGCTTAATTAGAAATTCGATATCGTGGAGCAAAACAAACGTTGCAATAAGTATGAACTACCATACGTGTTATTTTATGTAGTCTCCAGTGTCATGCCTTGCATCAACTGTTTGTTTGTAAGTTACACGTATTCCGACTACAAGACTCTTTCCCTGTACACATCTACATGGCTTCATGACTACATGACCTCCGTCTGTAAATGACATGTGAGTGTTCCTCTCTCCTGGCTGGTACAGACGTCTGTCCATTCACTATAAACATTTGTATAGTCGTGTCTGTATTTGTGGTTGTACCTGTCAATCTTGTGGAGGCTGTCCCTCATCCTGTTATATTTTTCAGGATGAGGATAGCTTTGTTTTTGTTGATATATGTACATATGTAATCCCCCTTCTGCTTCCTGCACAAATGCTGACCTACATGGCCGTGAAGACGTGTAGCCCAGTGCTTATAGCATCGCCTCTCACTGAGGAGGAACACGTCAAGTCATCGCTGATTGGTTGAGCAGGGAATCTGCCTTGTGTTTTGCTTTGTTTTGGACAGATATGAGAATAGAATGAATGCACCCAGAATTCAAAACACTGTATTCCCAGCTCTGCAATAACCCCTTTTCAATAGTGCACATGGATGGCCAACACATTTTTAATAGAGCAGACCTGGTCTAGTGATTTACAGCTCGAGATCAGTCTTTAAGCGCTGATAATTCGATGTATGTCATTTTTTGGGTTGCATGCACAAGCGTCCATTGTTGTCTTCTTGACCGAGGTTGGTTCAATCCCTCGAGAGAAAATGTCCAGCGTGATTCTAAGCCGATCCCAATGATGTCATACCTACAGGCGTATGAATGAATGTGTGTGTGGGTGAATAACTGCATGAGTGGGTGAATGAGAGGCCATTCTAAATTGCATCTGCAGAGGCAGAAAAAGCCTGAGCACAGGCCATTACACATTGTGTAATTCAAAAAATGCGGTTAATGTTTCTTTTTCCTACAGAAAGCATGTCGGGGCTCAAATAGCGCATGAGATTTACAAGCGTTCCACATGTGACTCATTGAAAAACACACATCTTTAGAGTGAAAGCATTAATATTCCGAGAAATATTTAAGGATGTATTTTCCTCTCCCGTTTCCTCTTTGGAAGTTTAATAATAGCATTTGAATTCTTCCATAAGCTCAGTATAAACAGTGCATTTGTGCTTCAGTCATGAGACCTGACATGTGAAAACAAATACAGCGCGGTTTATGTGAGATTTGTTTGTGATGAATCATGACTTCTTCATCCAATCTCCAGCTGGATAATGACTGGGGGGCTTTTTACCCCAAAATATGAAAACCCTTACATGGTCATGTACTTTTTTGGTGGGATGAATGGGATACTCATCTGGAAAAGTGAGAAAACATTTAAGAATACGAATGTGTTGAGCTCTGTCTGTCTGGCCTGGTGGCATGTGCATAAAAGCAGGTATGACTAAAGACGATATCTGGGGCAGGAATTCAGTGGCTCACCAAAGCTATGAGCTGAGAGACGCGACCTCATGTAAACACCGGGCCCGGAGTTTTTATCCCAACACTATGGTTCAAGTGCTGCATATATTACCTCATTTTGATCTCAGGCCACTGCAGGGCCTCCATCCTATGTCACGTTCTCTAAGGGTTTGAAATGCTGGTCATGGATTCCTCCCCAAAATATGAGTCCAGAATGTGTTTTTTAAGTCTTCACAATAGACCTTGGTCTTATTTATGAACCCATTTTGGGGTTCAATGCGTCTTGCCATTCAAGTGCATTTCGCTTTTACAAATCACTCCATCGGAGGGCTTCACTAAGTGGCTCTTTTCGACAAGGGCAGCAGTTGGCAGTATTATGCAAATCGTCTGTGGATCGACTATTACAAACAAGTCCCTACGGTTCCTTGCAGAGGCTCAAAGTGAGTTATAGCGTTTTTACCTCATTCATCACAGGCTTAAAGTTCAAACCCCAGCTGGACGGGTGTACATTTTTTTGTTTTATTGTGCCCAGGATTCTTCTCAAGGTCCAACACGCCAACTTGATAACTGTCGCGGCTGGGGAGAAAACAAAGGCTTCTTTTCGTCATGAAATCTGCCGCATCCACGCACTGGTTCAACATTCTGATGCATGTCTGTGACACATGTGTGGCAAGCATTACATGAACTGAATGGAGTGATGTGTTGTGTCAGTGCAGCTTTACCTCCTACTTATTCAGCTTTTGGTTTGAGTAGAAGCTGCATTAGCAGACTGATCACATGCCATTGATTAGCCACGTTTGAACCTGATGAGTCAAAGTGTGACCTTCTGATGTGCTGCCAGAGGTTTTCCAAAATGTCTGGTCACACAGACTTGAGTGAAAAGCTGTTCCAGTAAGCAATAAAACTGAGAATCAAAAGCTGTTAATGTTTACCCCGTCTGGGAACTCCTCTGTTCCAGACAAATCTGCACTATATGCTGCAATACTATATGTTTATATAAATATATCAGTTGATTTTATAATCAAGATGTGCATCACACAAGCAAACATTGATTGAACTCTGACAGAACACAATGTAATCCCCTATTCAGCTTTTCGATTATATAGTTTATAGTTTTGCACATATTGACCTCTGACCTCCTGTAGTTCCCTATAGCTGCCCTGTAGAACCTGATAATGCAATAAATTCCCGATAATGTAATAACCCCAATAATGTAATAAAAATCTGCACTTGAGTCCATAGAAAATGTAGTAAAACCTGATAATGTAATAACTTCCCGATAATGTAATAAAGTGCATTTCCCAATAATGTAATAATCTCTGAACCAATAATGTAATAAAGTGTTACATTAAGGTTATTACATTATCAGGTTAGCCTTCATTTCACAGAACCTGATAATGTAATATTTCCCCAATATTGTAATAACTTAACAGCAGACCACCCATTACTTGGGTCCAAGTGGTGATACTGTGTAGGCAACTCTAGGTCAAGAGCTCTAGCGCCACCAACAGGTCTGAGTTGGACATGCATTAATGTTATTAACTTTTGACCCGTTTATCCGATTTTCACAAACCAGGTATCTTTGGAACCCTTGGGCCAAGCCGAGTTCAACACATCCTATGACGTCATTTTCCACCACATTGGATTTTCCGCCATGTTGGATTTGATCAAAAACCTTTAAAAGGCCTCTCTTGTCACAAGTTTTGTCGAATCTTCTCGAATCGTCACCCAGATGATCTTCAGACCATGACACACAAATGCATTCAACAGCTTCTTGAAATTCAAAAACGTTTGGCTGTGACAACCAATCAAACTTGATGGCTAAGTCGCCAAACAGGAAGTAAGCCAATTTCTCAGCAACCCTTTAAAATATAGCATACCCTTAACCAAACTTGGTATACAGAGTCATGACATCATCCTGGGGACACCCAAAACATTTGGTTACCTTTGACATCAAGGGGGCGGTGCAATTATCGAAAATGTGTTTTAACTCTCTTTATAGCCTGGAAATCCAGACCCACATCTAGAAAGCTGTAGGGTCTGGCAATGAGTAATGGAAATGGCCCAACTCGAGGGGCGGCACCAAGCATGCATTTGAAAATATTACTTCACACAATTGGATAACGCTATGACCAATCAGAAGGGGGTCCGGTATCCGGTCGGTAAAACAGCAACGCTTTTGGCCCACCTATATCAGATACACCGATGTGATTGGTTAATGTTCTGGGCCAGGGGAATCGGGGAGTGAGTATATTGCTCGTTCCCAGAGTGACTTGCTGAGCAAATTTAAATTATGCTCTCACGAGAACTCTGGATTTCCAGGGCAATCTCTTCACATAAGTGGATTGCAAACTTATTTTTCAATGTCTGGTGATATAATCAGAATTTGGCTGCCATTTTGAAAGATGTCAAAGTCAATAGTGCATTTTCAAAGGCCACATTTTCTGTCCATTCTTCATGAAACTTGGCATATATGATCTTCAGACCAAGCTGAACAAATGTGTCAAACAGCTTTTTCAGATTCAAACCCGTTTGGCTGTGACAGCCATCCAAATACGACGGCCACAAAACAGGAAGTAAGCCCATTTCTCAGCAACCCTTTAACATATCATAACATAGATTCATACATAGATTCATGACATCATCCTGGGGATACCAAAAAAATGGTGACCTTTGACCTCTGGGGGGCGTTGTGTTTAAACTGCTTTCTCTTCACATGTGTGGATTTCAAACTTATTTTCAATGTCTGGTTATACTGTCAGACCTCCCCATACTGCTACTAAACGATAACTCACGAAAACATCTGAATTTGGCCACCATTTTGAAAGTTGTCAAAATCACATTGTACATTTTCACAGGCCACAAATTCTGTCCAATATTTTTGTTTGTGAAACTTTTTGAAAGTGCTGACGGCCATGTGTCTGACGTAGTTCTATCTTGTTGCCTTGGCTACTCTGGCCTATTGCTGCTTGGCCCCTTCATTGCTACTTGCAACTATATTACTATTATTATTACTATTAAAATGGTAATAAGAGTTTAAGTTTAACACCAGGATGCTGAAAGATCGGACATGAATCTTTGTGAAAAGAATAATCATACTTTCATCAGGTTAATGTGTCTACCTTCTGACCCTTTTACTAAAAGCTGCCATAGACTACAATGGCAGAATAAATGAAGATGATTAAAGACAATAATAGTAGTAATAATAATAACTACAAATGTAATTACAACAGTGGATGCAATCTGCTGGCTAGAATGTTGCTGGGCTCACTGAGCTAGCTGCTTAATTTGAAACATGTGCATCGAGGACATATAAGGAGAGACCTTTGACCTTCATCATGATATCAATTAATCTTTAAGTCCCTACAAACACTCTGCGAAGAACTTGCGCCAATGCATTTTAGAGATATTGCACTCAAGATCATCATGGCTGTCATAGCCAAATGGTATTGAATTTGAAAAAGCTGTTTGACACATTTGTTCAGCTTGGTCTGAAGATCATATGCCAAGTTTCATGAAGATTGGACAGAATATGTGGCCCCCTAGAGGTCAAAGGTCACCAGATGTTTTGAGTGTCCCCAGGTTAAGATTTTGGTTAAGATATGTTAAAGGGTTGCTGAGAAATGGGCTTACTTCCTGTTTGGCGACCTCACCATCAAATTTGATTGCCTGTCACGGCCAAGCGCCTTTGAATTTCAAGATGTTGAATGCATTCGTGTGTCATGATCTGAAGATCATCTGGGCCAAGTTTCGAGAAGATTCGACAAAATTTGTGACAAGAGAGGCCTTTTAATCGTTTTTGATCAAATCAAAGATGGCGGAAAATCCAATATGGCAGAAAAAGACATCATAGGATGCGTCGAACCCTTTGCCCAAGGGTTCCAGTGATACAGTTTTTGTGAAAAACGGATGAACGGGTCAAATTTCATAACCTTGATGCATGTCCAACTTTGACCTGTTGGTGGCGCTAGAGCTCTTGAACTAGAGTTGTCTACACAGTATCACCACTTGGACCCAAGTAATGGGTGGTCTGCTGTTAAATTATTACAATATTGGGGAATTATTACATTTTCAGGTTCTGCGAAATGAAGGCTAACCTGATAATGTAATAACTTCCCGTTAATGTAACACTTTATTACATTATTGGTACAGAGATTATTACATTATTGGGAAATGCACTTTATTACATTATCGGGAAGTTATTACATTGTCAGGTTTTATTACATTTTCAATGGACTCAAGTGCAGATTTTTATTACATTATTGGGTTTATTACATTATCGGGAACTTATTACATTATCAGGTTCTACATGCCCTATACGTTATTTTTATATACTATTATATTCTTGCCTACTAACCATTTTTATCACAGTCCAACACAAGATGCAAAACTTTCAAATGTTTGCTAAACAACCAGTATTTAAATGACAAAATCTATATAATATGAAAGAAATGCAATGTTACCACGAGGACATACTGTATCTTATATTCTTTTGATGAAATACATGTCAGATGTTGACTTCATGAGAGGCATGCTAAACAAGTATGATAGGCATACTTTCCTATATTGTGGTTAAACACCCTCACTCAGCATTCCATATCACTAGTAACAGATTTAAAGAACAATTGTTCACACCAATGCATTTTGATGATTATGATAAAACGTTTTTTTGTTACGTTAATTGATTTGACAAAATATCTGTCAGTAAATTCTTGGACAATTATGGGACTTTAAAACAACATCTTTAAAGTCAAGTATGATGAAAACATGGTTGTATTACCATTGTTTCGCCGTAAACCTCATTGCAATCATTTCAAGACTAAACATTGATTTAACCACAACTGTAGTAAATCATGATTCAGATTTCCAAGCAAAGTAAGCTCTGTTTCAAAAAAAGAAAACCACAATAATTAAATCAACGTGTTATAAAAGCTTGCGCTTCATTTACCAAAAGTGATTCATTCTCATTTTATTGTCTCAATGTGGCAAAGACACAAATAAATAACCAGATGTATCAAACTGAATAAAACACAGACAAGATCAAAATGAAAAGTTTTTGTTTAAAATGCATCACTCCCAAACAGTAGGAAATATAACATAGCATTAACCATGGTGGTGACCCATTGAAGTCAATAACTCTTATCTCTACCTGTACATAGCTGTCACTAGCCTGACCGCAGACTACAGTAGAGGCTAGTTTGTTCTTTCCAGGATTAACAAACTGCAGCTTGTACATTTTGTGATCCCGTGAGCGGGGGGGGTCCCAGACATGCCAGACATTCCGTTGGTTTGTCCCCATTGCTAAATCCTACAGCTGGGGGTCAAGGGTCAGAGCGGTGCCTTACACATGTCTTAAGTCTTACGTCATAACGCTAGCTTTCACCACTATTGCTCTGTGCTCCCGTATTCCTGTCATTGGTAGTCGCTCAGTCACAAACAGTAGCTGCCCCACTGGGAGCAGGAAGGGAAAGCGGGCGGGCCATATATGGACACGGCCAGTGTATCAATCTGGCCCACCATCCCTCTGTCACGACAACCGGGAGCAGAAACGGTATGTACCTAGGGAATGGTTGTCTGTGTCGTGTTATTCCTCTGTATCCGCATGTATCTGTATGTCTGGCTGCTCTGTGTGTGGTTTACTGTGTGTGTGTGTGTGTGTGTGTGTGTGTGTGTGTTTGTTTGCGTGTGTGTGTGTGTGACTGTGTGTGTGTGTGTGTGTGTGAGCATACATGCGCGTATCTTGTTTGCGTGTGCATGCGTGTGTGTGTGTGTGTGTGTGTGTGTGTGTGTGTGTGTGTGAGTCATCTCGCCGTGTGTGTCCACCCCTTCCTCCCTGAATATTAGTGTTTACATCAGTGGGCTCCCAGGTGCTTCGGGGTAAACAGTAGTGTCTGTGTGTGTGTTTGCGGTGGGTCTCACAGGTGGGGGGGGTGAGTCGTCAGTGAAAACACACCAGCGTGTAATTTGTTTATCATTGGCGGTCTTATTCCCCAGCGGTAATATCACCGTGCGATCATCAGATTTAGTGCTTACTGACTGGGCGAGATCTGTTGATAGAACGAATGCTTGATTACTGAGCGGCGGTGCGGGGGGAGTGCAGTGCTACTGCCTTGCCCGTGTCTTAGACTGCTGCACAACGTTTTATTTAGTCTGGATGTGTGAATCAGCACCGTCAGCGCTGGGGGGCTGTGAATCCCCTCACAGCCTGGGCCCGGTATCATGGACTCATGGGCTCAAGTCAGGCTTTGTCGGGTCGTGTTGGGCCAACAGCGAAGTGAACTCCTGGGAGCCTAGACAGCATCAGCCATCTTCCAAACAATCCCTTTTTGTTTTACATATGGTTTCAGCGCTCTGCAAGGAGCAGCTGCTCCTCTCTCTCTCCAGGGGGGATGGAGTTTACTGCCAACCCTGTGTAATTGTATAATAATTTCCCGATAGGATTATGCATGTTTCATAAATCGCCTCGCTTGCCCCCCCCCCCCCCACGTGTAGGAACGTTTGAGCGTTTTAAAGGATTCTGCTGTTTTCTTTTCGTTTGTTTAAAATCAGTTTGAAGGTCTCGACTGTCACCCAGGAATTACTCCACGCATGAAGATTTAATGATGTGATTATCTGATTAAAAGGAAGGAAAAAGCGGTTGGAATGTGTCTGATTGAGGTGTGTGTTTACACAATTATGTAATGTCCCAGAGACGACACATGGGAACCTAGAGGAAAAACACATCCAATTATATAATGCTCCTGTAAGAGTCCATAAAGCCTCCTGTTAAGACAATGGATAGTGGCAAGAGACAGACAGGGACAAAACCAACCCCGTATCCATGACACCAAGAATATAAATCAAACATTTACGTTGTCAAGACCCCCGTGCCAATCGTAAACACACATTCCTTCCCCATCACCTTATCATTTACTGATAAAACTCCCTAAAATGGCCACACCGTAAGCCCATTTATTAAAAAGAATGACGATAAAACTGATCTGGCCCTCTGCAGGCCCGTGCCGGCCAAAGGACCATGTTGAACCAGCTTCAAGTGTTTTAGTCTGGCCCCATTCACAGCCCAGTCCCCCCAGTGTCTAGGGGGCTGATCTCTGGGCCCGCAGGCGTCTGTTCTTTGTCTGCGCCGATAGCCACTGGTCTCTCCCACTTCCCGCCTTGCACTCACTCCTTCTCCCCGCGGAGGTAAGAGTGAGTCACTGAGTCAGCAGCTGCTCTACGTCATCCCACCCCTCTCCCAGGATTCCAGCCCTGACTCCGCCCACCGCTGGGAGAGTACGAAGGGGCTACGCACTCTGACGACATCGCTTCCTCTTATTCCAAGTATGGGCAGAAAGTTGACCGCTCTCTAAGACTTATCTATGACGAATGACCAGTGGCGAAAGTGTGTTTACTGGACGTGCTCGACATGGTCAGTGGCTTTTGTAAGAAAACAAACAGTGCTACAAAATAATAAAGTTGCTATTTTGTGAGAGTTGCCATGGCGTTTAACTGCCAACTCCAAATCAAAGTAATCACTCTTTTTTTCACTGTATTCTTTATTTTATAGAGGTGGAACAGCGAGATACTGTCAGAGATAATGAATACCTCTGATACCGTTTACTGCTGGTTTGTTGCTAATTAATAATACACCAATAAACAACATCCGCACATCTGGCATGTAAATAAGACAGCCAAACACTAAGCCTTGATCATCTTACTAGTACAGCAGTAAACATCTTGACTTGGATTTCTATGGCAATGACACTTAGAGTTGGCTCTCAAAGGGAATTCCTTCTTACGTTTTAATGGATTAGTCGCAGATGAATAACATAACGTTTTCATTGAGAGCTGTTTTTTACGGACGAGTGGATTCCATTATTCAATGTTTGAAACCGCCATGTTTAGTTTTCCCATTCCAGAGGCCGACAGAACAGACGACTCAGTCTAGCGCCACCTCCTCGCCACTTCCCCAGCGTTCCTCTGGTGGCTGCAAGGGGGAGGGCCGAGGGCCGAGTCCCACAGCCCCACAGCGCTATTTATTTGAGGAAGCCACCATGGAATATCTTCCCCCGTTGATGATGTCCAGGCACGTCGGGGAGATGCCACGCTGAGACCGCTCACTGCCCACTGACAGGGGCGGTTCAGGGTGGTTTGAACTGGTTGTTTGTTCTGGTGTACCTGCTGGAAAATAAGGCTTCCACAGTTGTTCGTCCTAGGAAAGGAATCCCTCTCTGTCTCCCTCTGTCTCTCTCTATCTCTCTGGCTCTCTCTCTCTCCACCACACAGTTTGTAGATGAAACGCTGCAGGGTTCCCCATCGAACGCCCTCTTTCCAAAGGTTCTTGCGGACAGTTTCTCTTTCCACCCTATCTTTTTTCGTGAGTCGGGAGCCAACGTGGTTTTAAAAGAGCCTCATTGTGTTCTCTTTGTTCCGACACTGAACCTCTGCATTTATACCTCTTTCTTTCCCTGCATTGCATGTTGAATGAAACAATAAATGGGAAGACGTTAACCGCGTGCCAAAGATCTAATTTCTGCAATTTATTGGGCATACTGCAGAATAACGAAAAACTGATTGGTCGCCTCTCTAATGTGCACTGCTACTGAAGCTCTCTGTGTAAATTGAGGTGGATGTAGTTCATGTTGAGCACAGTGCACAAATTAGTGAAATACTATATTTATACTAATATTTTATAATTGTATTTATTTATTTTAAATCAATATCGCTTTGAAAAAGGGGTGTCCTACAATTCTAGGTACAACATTATTTACTTAATGAATATACACTATACATATACATTATAAATACTCCAAACCACCAATCAAACAACTATTTGGTGGAAACAAGAGTTTCAGCGAGAGTGCTTAACACTTTTAGTGCACAGTGTCATTCTGCAGAAAGCACTTCACGTCCATAAACAGACATTAGACAAGCTCTTTCACTATAGTACTTTATATCCACTGAATGGGCGTCACCGTGCTTTGGATAATCATTGTGTCTGGATCTACTTCAGATAAACAACCAAGATCTAAGTAATAGCCGATTATCATCAAATTTACTCCCTGGTCCATTAACACATAATTAACAATTATCCATCATTTTCATTCTTGGAAGGGCGATCTTGCATTCAGATCACTAATAACGGTTTCTGATAATGATGACATTACTCTCTTTGCAGCCTCAGTGGAAAATTTCTAAATGGCTTTTAAAGGGCTTTTGCTGCGTTTTTGAAAGGAATGATGGAGCTACTCTGGGCCATTTTTGTTGCTCTGTAGCGTTTGGCCAACAGGCCCACATGACACCATGCCTGTGTGCCTTGGCCAGACGAACTTTCCTTCTCATTTGAATTTGGGCGACTGCTTTCATTAAGGTTTTATAACCCACCTTGTGGACTGGTAATGGAGGGTGAACGCCTGTAGGAAAAAACGGGACGTTTGTGAGGAAAAGAGAATGAAAGACGGTTTTTCTATCGCATTAGCTTAGCTTTAAGTGTCTCTTTGGAAGATCAGCGATGGATCACATTTTCAGGCCCGTGGTTCAAAGTGCCCAGTTCAGCAGACCCACTCACTCACGTTTTGTCTCGATGCGAGAGCGAGGTCTGTGACAGAAGTAGAGACACTCTGAGTTTGTGTGCAGTTTGAGGAAGGAGGGCTTTGGTTCTATAAATCAGTCAGTTAGCGCTCGGTCGGGTTCCAGACAAACACATTTGAGACCTCCTGGCCGCAGAACAAGCCCCAAACATCTGCACCACCAACTCTCCTTCTTCCCAGAAAATATGGCAGGATCGGAAACCCGGTGGACGAAAAACACCTCGCCCGTCATCTGGTCGCTTTTAACGCACGCCGTTGGGCCGCGACCTTGTGTGATACTTTAACTGCACTTGGCGAGAGTCAATCTCCAATGAGGGTCTAATTTGTGGAGGAATTTGACTGTGGTTTTCTTCTACTTATAATACTGCCACCTTATGAAAGAGTTCATTCTTCGTCTTCCAAGAGCAACAACAATCAGCATGTTGGGATGCTCCCCAGGGCCGAGGGCCAACGTCTGTGTCCCTGTGAGAGAGAGGGCAGACACTCACTTTGATTGATTCATTCAATAGAAAACTAAGATGGATCATAACGCGACACGACAAATTGGGGATAGACATTTGTCCTAATCGTTACAGTCAGACCCCCTCCGCCCACTTTGACGCCCACCCCTCCGCGCGTATACATTCGAGTGATGAGTTTGTGTCAACACAGCGTCGCTAGGCAACCGTCCAACACCAAAGGATTCTCTCACAGTGGTGCAACAGAAATGAGAAGCGGCGTCCAAGCTGGCCCGGGTTCAGATGGCAGGCGCTGCTCCACAGGGGGACAGTGGGGGAGTCAGTGTGGAGGAGGCAGCGGGAGGTTAGAGGGGGCGTTTGGATCCGGCAGCACTAAGGAGTGAATCATGGCTCTGCAAACCCCGGGTGACTGACTGATGTTTGGATCGGTCGCAGCCGTGCGGACCACGCCGGGACCCTGAGCCCGTGGCCCGGAAAGCACACGGCGCTGCAGCGTTTGTATACTGGAGGAAAGTGTGGGAGTGTGACGGGCTGCCTGTAAGCAGCATCATAGGCGGTGTGGTGTGTAAGTGGGGTTACACTCCAAGGAAGAATGCCGTTGCTTATCAAGAGGGAATGTTCTGGTGGGAATGGTGTTTAAATGCTCAATGAACAACTGCTCTATTGGCACCTGATAAGGTATTCTCCTCTTGGTTATCTGTGATAAATTGATTCTGATTGTCAGAAAATATTTTTTATTTTAGTGAGAAGAGAGGAACAGATGGATAATATGTTTTAATAATATATTATCCATCTGTTTCAATATCACTTTGAGTTCTATCAGTCAATTTTATGTCCAAACTATAAGCGTTAAGGGGTGCTAGTTCGGTTCTTCTGGGAGTATAGGAGTCAAATTTAGATCATAACAGTTTACATACCACAGGCGGGACTGACAAGACAGATTATATGGATACTCGTACCATAGACAGGAAGTACGAAACCAAACATGACCGAAATATCTCACCATAGTGCCAGACTTGAAACTGACCCGATGGCCGTTCCTTGGTGGAACACGCCATGCTAAAATAAGACACTGACCCCCTGTCTCAGAGACATGTGTGTGCGACAACTCTCTCAAAGAGAACCATGATGCGGGGTTGCTGATTTTCTAAGGTATTCCAAGGGGTTCATATTCCCTTAGCACAAGCGTTGATCAAACTCTGGAATAAGGGAAAACTGATCAGCATCTTCAACAAACATAGAGAAACACAGTTTGGGAAAGTGAACCTGTACAAAATGTTGTATTTTTTTATTTGATAGAAGATAACGCACCCATGCCAACAGGGAAGTCTTAACTCACATAAAGGAGTATTCCTCTGTATTATTAAACAACGTATTTCTTTTTTGTTTTTCCATTCTTTTCCCATATGTTTTTCTTCTCTCCCCCCATCTCCCCGTGAAGAAGTGTTATTCCATATTATTATAGAAATTCCCGTCCAATTTTAGCTCATGGTAAAAGATTTCAAGGTTATCAACTTTATTTTTCTGTTAAAATCCAGCGCTGATGTGTTACAAGGCAAACTTTGGCAACAATACTCTCCACTTTCAAATATAGCCCATTTTTCTAAATATAGCCCTGAAAAACAAAAACCTTCCGCTATTAGACATGAGACTTCATGTCATCATTCGGTTCTCAAGTGAATCATCACTGTGCTACTTTTAGATCAGAAATCGAGGGGTTCAGATCTGAAACGCTGTACTGTGAAGCACACAGCAGATATGCTCTCAGAAAAAGAGTTCTGGGGTACATTCCAGATGCTTGGGATCATCATGTGGATTTATCTCTGAACGGAAAACCGAAATCACCGGGAATATTTTTGCAGGAGAGAACAATCCTCCGTTAAAATCTTACATTACGTCCATCTAGAGATTAGAATATAGAGCCCTTTCATACATACCGACGATTTCTCAAAACATATATTTTAGGCTGTAATAGTTATATACTGTTACCTTGCTAATTTGAGTTTTAAATACTGTACAGCAGCAAATGTACTCCAAATGTACTACTCAAATGTTAAGTCTTTATGGATTTAATTTCCGAGGAACTCCACAATCGATTTTTTGTAAATGTTGTAGTTTGACAACTGCAAAAACTAAATGTGGTCTTGATTATAGCCAATTTTTTTTAATGGAAAAGCACAACCATAAAAAGGCATCTCTGCTAATATGATTATAAAACCATGTAATTCAAACTCACCACCTTACGAAAACACGAGCTGCGTTCCATTAGCCCCAGCCCTGCGCTGGGCTTCCTCCTCAGCCTGACGTCTAATTGGGGTGACACGGGAGCAAACACCAGAACAGGTCTGAGGTGGCAAGGGGGAACACTTGGTCTGGGGCGTCCTCGTGCCAGTCTCTAAACCGCTTGGTTTAGCTCTGCTGTTAGAACAAATACTTGGAAAGCACCACTCTACCATGTGGGCCTTGGATCTCCCTGGAGCTTAAATACAGGACAAATAAAACCAAGTTTGGGGGGGGGGGGGGGGGGGGGAGAGGTTGGTGGTCAACCACAACAACCCGTGCCTCCTGCTTGAGGCCTCCCACGACCGACCGCAGACCTACTGCACTGGCCTTGCACTAGACGCTAGACAGCTCACATGACCGCTGTCAGACCCGGTCGTGTGCCTCATCTCAGTCTGGGTCGGTTGCAATGTGCTCGTAAAAAAATGTGGACGGCTTGGGAATCGGTCGTGCTCTTAGATTCACGTCCATTTCCGTCCATGATGGAGTCAGATGTTCTCATCGTAATCTAGACAAACTCTTTTGGTCAGCTTTCTCATCTGCTTGCTAGAAACGGCTCTCAGAGAGCAGAAACATCTGGTTAGCCGATCAGAATAAAAGATGTGTGATTTATACCTGTGTTTTTGTGTGCTTTTTGTGGATCCTCGACCAGTAGTGGCATAGCTGCATGATAATGAGTTATTCAAGTATTTCTCCTCATCCGGTGATTCCTCATCCTGTCGTTGTAGGATAGTGTTATATTGCACAGGGTCACTGACATTGTGTAGTCTCTTTCTAGCATTTAGACATTTAGACATTTAGGCCATCTCAATTACAGGTCTTCAATGGTTCCTGTAGTCTAACACAGACGCTTCTCAAATGAACGGAATGACACAGACACATATTTGATCAGACCATCTGGACTGTGCACCGTCTGATGGCGGTGAAGTCATCAAGGTGTTGTTATGGTCACAGAGTCCTCCGCCATCGCCGCCGCTTTTTTGGACGGATTCTGTGAATAGTTCACCATTCATAAGTCTCAGACATCTGTGTTTTTCTGTCTGCGAGACGGCCAGTCAATCACTCTCCTGCTGAGGGGTAGAGGAAGAGGAGGGGCGTACGGAGAAACAGACAAGACAGACAGACGGACTGACAAACGGACAGTCCACTAGAAATCGTCTGTGATCTCTGAACTAATTTCATCAGCCCCGCAGTGCGGCGGTCTACTCAGCTGGCTCTCCTTCAAAACCAATCTACCAGATATGCTCTCCTGCAGATGATTACCTTCACAGCCTGATACGTGGTTACGATGAGCGATCACGCTCAGCATGTTGTGTTTTTCTTCCCGGTTTCCCCTTCAACGTTCCTCACTTTTCTTAATTGTTTTCATGCATGCCTCACGCTCACACACTCACAAACGATCGGGTTGGCCCTTCAGAGTGCTCATCAGTCAAGGTCTCCTCTGTTGACCTCTGGACACGAGGTGGAGCTGAATGTGGGACTCGACCACGCCAGACGTACACCTCAGCAGGTTCTGAATAGAAGTACTGTGGCAGTGATTATCTCCACAGTACCATAGTGTTATCTTTTTGGGAGGGTGCTGAAAAGTCCAGTACGGTAAGCCCTGCCGTGTCAGAGGGCGACAGTGAGATTCCAAATCCATTTCCCTTGGCACATAAGGTGTTGAAATTATGCCTGGATGTCTGGAGCAAGGTTATGACCCTGTCATATCACTCTGGAAGAGCTGAATGCTCTCGTTAAAACATCATAGAATTGCTCAGTCCAACATTGTGTGTCGTGTCAAACCAGGACTCAGGAAGCTGTTTAAATTGGCTTAATGGATCAAGGTTCCCATCCCTCTTTATATCTTTCCCCAAGTGAGAAGCATAAAGTAACATACCATATTCTCAATATGCGTCTGGAGTTTTGAGGAGATCACAAACTGTGGGTTTGTAATGTTTTAAAAAGGGCGGTATCTGGCATAACGGAGGGCACGTCCAAATGTGCATCACGTCATTCCTATCTAGATGTTTTTTTCTTTCTTAAATGCACAGGACTTATTGTTCTACCTGTATTTGCAATCTGTAACATCCAGTAGATCTCCCTTGACCTTTCCATTGCCAGATCTACAGATCACTGTTTCAGCAACCCCAAACGTGGGCCATTTATCTAAATTCAGTGCAGTTTTCCGCACAAATGTAAGGCAAGTCAATTGAAATGGATCAACAGTAACATCAAACTGCATCAGCATGGACAGTACAGGACAATTCACAGAAACAAAAGCTCCAAGAGGTCTTTAGAGCCAAATGTGAGAACATAACCAAAGTTAAGAGACATGACGATAATTGGACAGAAATTACAAATTACAAGCCGTTGGGGTCACTCTCTAGGTGACATCCTGTATTATGGGAAAAACATGGTTGATGTGCCAACCGGCCATTAGCCAAGCCTTTTGTCATCCCCGTGTCCCTGAAATGAGGGAGTGCAAGGAGAATTTCTGAAGAGTTATTATACCCCTGTGTACAGGAGGAAAATATTTAAGATGATGAATAGGCCTGCATAATTTATATTGCAGACCAAATCATCTGTTTGACATCAGAAGCATTCAAAAGGTGAAGAAGTGTCACTCTTGACTCAACTTCATATAACACAATGATGATGCCCTGTCTATGCGTGGTCATGTCATGAAACGACTTTTGCTGCAGAAATGAGTGTTTCTGAGAGGAGCACAAGGAGAGTTTTCTCTAGGGTCGGCCACGGGTTGCTCGATGAGGACTTTACGATGCAAAACGGGGCCAAGAGACATGGTCTGGTGCTCCCTCTCCCCACAGAGGTGGACTTGGTAGCACAACACTGTTACCCTCTCAAGGACCCTGAAGTGCAAAGGTTCAAAGTTGAGGAGCTGTTGAATCTGCCCCCCTCCTGAGGGGAGACGTCTCTTCTAGCGCTCTCTTGGAAAACAACCGGGCGTGGTTCACTCCCTAACCTCTGACACAGGGCCTGCTTTCTGCAGCAATGACACAGCTGTGCTACCACCTTGTATGCACACGGCTCAAGGTCTAATTCAAAACACACAGAAGACAGCAGGTTCAATATATGATGCAATCTATCCGGACAAATGGAAAGTACTAGTAAGAGCACAGGAATGCACAATAAAAGGCATAGGGAAATAATGTAGTATAAGCAGGGCACCTTTTACCATTAAATTGTGCAGACCAGATGAGAACGGGACTCTGGCCAACCTAATTGGTTCCTGCCTGGTTAAACACCAATTGACCATCAATTAAAGAATCAATCAAAAGTTGCACTGATTCGCTGAAGGATCATTGGCCAGAGGAAAACGCTCTCAGGATGGGTGCAGCAGATGCTCAGGGGCTCATGTGTATTGGAGTAGTCGCGCACGTGTGGCCAGTGCTCTTCATGGAAAATACTAGCGCAGGGGAGAACCGCACATGACACATTGTTATGGTCTGTGTAGCCCCTATGCTCGTCTTACATACGTTTTAAAACAAGCAAACAAAGCAGTACCGTGTCTGCCTCTTACATTATTGTGATTTACACATGGAAACCACAGGACTCAGCCAGCTTCCAGCTTCCTCGCAGTCTCCTTGCGATAGTCCTCAAACCCCGAGCTTATAACCCTCTCTGTTTTTCTGACCCCCCGGCTTACTCGCTTCCCCACATCCACCAAAATAATATTCTCCCCCCCGCTCCTTTCAGTATAATACATCAGGTTTTAAATTTTCTCTGACAGCGGAAAATGTGCTCTTGATTCACTCCACAAACTTTGTTGGAGTGTAAAATAAAATAGAAAAAACAATAACAATGTGAGGACGGCCTGTTTCGCCTGCTGAGACGGTCCTGTTGTTCATGCCTGTATTTGCAGGGTCCTGTAAGTCATCGCCGCAACCAGCGTTTACTCTGGGAGCTATGTGGAGAATGTAAGGAGAGATGATGATGTGCTGTGGGGGTCCGCTCAGCTGTGGGTCGCCGTGGTCTGAGGTTGCGGAACAGTGAACAGCAGCACTTTCTGGGGTTTTGGATGCACACTGGGCTTCTGGATTGATGGAACTCCCCCGCCACCCACCCCAGGAGCAACATCTGAGGCATCTGAATTCATTACACATGGACCCCCCCCCCCCTCAATTCTGTGGGGGTTAAATCTAGTGCTCCAGCCCTCCACCTTGAACATATCTGTTGAGTAATAGCAATATGCTGAAGCCGTCTCCTGAGTATTGGTGGGGGGGAGCGCCAGAGAACACATTTGAATAAATATCTATTGTGTGGGGGCGGGATGTGGTAGCTGACTAGAAGAACATGTTGTTCTTTACTGGAACAGTGTCACTGGAACATGTCCTTAAAAGAGGATATGCATTCCGCTTCCAAATGCCTCACATGGGGTCTTTGAAGCTCAGGTCTTTACGGATGGGAAGAGGCAACATTTGGATATAGATATGTAAGGAATCGCACTGCTGGGAAGGGGGCAGTGTCAGTGCTCTGACCTCACACAAATCAAACAGAGGGAGGTGGAGACTTGGCCAATAACACATCTGGGAATAAGTGCTGAGGCCACGTCGAGCTACACAGTCCCCTTCCTCCTACTATCATTCTGCCGGGACGAACAGACCTGAGCTGGTTTTCATCAGCACATTTGTGCATCACTGTGTGAAGAAATCCTTGGCTTCTCCTAATTAGCTGGAGACTAATAGTCCATTAGTCCACTTAAGGGGGCCATTAGATTAGTCCAGGTAAAGGGGCCATAGGATTAGTCCACATAAGGGGGCCATAGGATTAGTCCACTTAAGGGGGCCATTAGATTAGTCCAGGTAAAGGGGCCATAGGATTAGTTCATATAAGGGGGCCATAGGATTAGTCCACTTAAGGGGGGCATTAGATTAGTCCACATTAGGGGGTCAGAGGATTAGTCCACATAAGGGGGGCATTAGATTAGTCCACATTAGGGGGTCAGAGGATTCGTCCACCTAAGGGGGCGAATCCCCCCCTTAAGGTGGACGTCCAGGGCGTTGATTCGAAGGGGGTACATGGATTAACTAGGAGACTAACGACAGGAAACTATTTCTGTCATCAAGGACCCTCAGTGTGACACCGCAGTCCCACTGCGCCCAGGTCGCCGTCAGTAATACGAACAGCGTATTTCGGCATCAGCCCTTGGATCTGAAGAGACGTGCTCTTTTTTTCCTTTCTGCTTTCCTTTTTCCTGGATCACCATCAATCTTTTTCCTCTTCTCTCTTGGAGGAGGAGTAATTGAAGATGACAAAAACATGTAGACTCAAGGCCATTACCTTTGATACGCTTGTTCCATAGATAAGAACCTTTTTATCCTTCGTGGAAAACATTGCTGACCATTGTCAGAACTATGCTTTAACCATACACACGTTCATAAAACGATTTATTGAATCGTAAATGTGGTTCACGTTCTAATGTCAATGCATTAAAGGACAGATTCTTTATTTATCTTGTTTTATTACATCCTGGATCAGTCTTTCCAGAACTTCTAACCTGTCTCTGTGGTTCGTACCTTGGAAAATGTCCATACGTCTTCTACATTTAACAGCACATATCATAAAGAAGAAAAAATTGCCCAGAAGATTAGGAAGTGTAGTTACGCTTGCTGAGCTGTACGGACATGAGCTGGTCAGAAAGTGTACCCTTGATGATCCTTTAAATTATGTACATCTTGCTGTTGCTTGGCAAGTGATCCGACAGGTTTCAGCCTTCTGAAGCAGTGGATCTAAACCACCTGGATACGAACCGGTACCAGGCAAGAAGAAATTATATATATCTTTTTTTTCTATATATTCTTTTTTTCACTTCCATAAAATTCCATAAATATTGTTTTTACAGTTGATTTGTATTGTACCTCATAAGATTTAACAGTGCGATAAGCAACTGGGTGAAATCAACCCAGCTATAGTTTCCAAATGAAGTAACTTTGCATCTGGTGCTCTCAAGTTTGCAAAAATCGCATGCATACATAAGTTATTTCACAGCCTACAAATGCATGTTACTATGCAGTTTGTGTTTGCTTATCATGATGCACCACCCAGCATCCATATTTGATTGTGACCTTATAAGGATCACCAATTGAGTTGGGCAGATTGGTTTGAGATTCAGTTTGACTTAATTATACGTGTGATGCAGTCATAACTGTTTTAGGAACTGTGAGACTGCTACGGTCCATCAAATAAACAGTATTTTAGACTTTTAATTGTTAATATTGGTCCTATAGTTGATATGTTTACTCAATTTAATGAGCTAGGCGTATAACTTGGTCAAAAAGCTACAGTAACAAAGAAGACGAGGAGCCTCTTCGAAATGAATTGGAGCTGATCCTTAATGAATGGCACACATGCACACACACACGCACGTGTGTCCACGTGCGTGTGTGTGTGCATGCACACACACACACACGCATCCATCACACAAAATGTGTGATGGATCGTGGCGAACAAGCCAAGATCCATCTGAAACAGCACTCTGACGTTTAGGAATATAAACTACCATAGTAGTGTGCGTCATGAGATATGCAAAACCTTTCTGGGAACTGTGCCTTCTACTCGTCTGGATGTGCCCATGCCAGGCACATATCGCTAAGGTTACACAATCAGTCCAAATAGTCCACTGCAGCTGGCCTGCGGTCTCAGCAGTCTAGTCTAGTTTGAGGTCCTGATCGATGAGCACGGAGGCCAGGTCCACGTCCAGCGGCCCGCGGTAGTACCTACCTGTCGTCTGTTGGTGTGGATGTGAAGGAGACCTTTCGGTAGCTCTATTCTGTGTATTTGGTTGGTGCATTAGCGTCTCTCTAAAGACTCAGAGAAAGTAGGATAATTGGTAACCCATGACAAAGTCACTAAATATTAATTTTAAATCATACCTTTCTTTATGCTTTCTTTAGATGACCACATTTCACTTAAACATTACACATCCTAAAATACATACATTAGTTAGCAAAAAAGGACAATTGTTTACAATTGTTTGGTTTTGTTCAAGCTGAAATATTAAAAAGTTTGTAGAAATTTTCCGGAAAAGCCACCGAAAATTCCAGAGAAGTAGAATTGAACAGTGCAAACGAACAAAGTGACAGTAGTGCATAGGCGGGTTCTGAGATCATTCAAGGGTCCTCTACAACCTCCCCGCTGAAAACAGCATTATTGAGGGGTCCACAGAGTGCAGAGAGAGGGCTTCAGCGTCTCAGTACCTGAGAGGATGGTCCGTCTCAGAGCTGGACTCAGTAACCAGGCGTCATAGCCATGTTTGTCCTTTATAATCCATATGCTGTCTATCGTCTCACCGGCCTGGAATAAAAAGACAAAAAGTGTGTTCAGATTAATATTCACCGATGACCCTTAAATTTGGTTGTCTCCCAGACCACCCAAACACGCGTATGGAAAGAAATTCATTCGAGTGTCTCGTGGAGAGGAGGTGGAGGAGTTTAGCCTTCTCTCTCTCTCTCTCTCTCTCTCTCTCTCTCTCTCTCTCTCTCTCCTCTCTCTCTCTCTCTCTCTCTCTCTCTCTCTCTCTCTCTCTCTCTCTCTCTCTCTCTCTCTCTCTCTCTCTCTCTCTCTCTCTCTCTCTCTCTCACCTGAACGTCCGACACCTGGCCGAGGTAGAGGTGGGGTGTGGTTGACCACTTGCATGTGGGTGTAGCCGTAGTCCGTGCTGCGGAAGGCGCTCCAGTCTTTGGGGTTGGGGTTGAATCTATCCGTCTTCTCTTTGCAGCCCTGGGAGTGCAGCATCAAAAACAGATCACTAAACAACACATTGTTAACGTTGCCTGTCTGTTAAGTTTGCTTCTCCTGGAGGTGGCCCCATGAGGGTCCCTGCCTCATGGGTGCCCAGGCATTTTCGGTCTTGCCTTGGTGTGAGGCCAGACCGCACCACAGTATGCACATTACTCACTCCCCTTCTTGTGGTTGTGTGTGTGTGTGTGTGTGTGTGTGTGTGTGTGTGTGTGTGTGTGTGTGTGTGTGAGACAGGGAAACCTGTCCTTTTCTGCCGGCTGCACGACCGCAACCACATAAACAATCAACCGTGCAGAACAGCTGGGTAGCCAGAGAGGGTGGAGTGTGTGTGTGTGTGTGTGTGATATGTGGCATGAAAGTGGTTATATTTGTGTCTCTATAAAGGTGAATGCTCATGTTCCTCCCCAGAAGACTAGAGACGTGGAACATAGTGCTGCACTCCACTCACAGCAGAGCCGGTGATGAGTGCACGGGGGCCTTGGGGTTGGTGTAGGGCTCTGCCAGGCTGCCGTTGAACACCTTCAGAGAAGGGATTCAAAAAGCGCCGGTTAGAATCCTCATCCAGGTAGAAAACAGACGCGGGTTACCTTATGGGCAAACAGGAGCCAACCTTGTCCCCGTACACCGGCCAGAGTCTCTCGTAGGTGTGCTCATGCGCCCACAGCTCCAGGTCCACCCTGGGGAGGGAAAGCATTGGGAAAGCATCACTGCCATCCTCTGGCAGTGGAAAGACGCACAAACCCGCTGCCTAACCCGCCCTCCCCTCCGTCTACGAGGCTTTCCCCGCAACGTTTGTCCGATTTCGCCGGCGAAACAACGTGATGGCTCACGAGATGGTGTTTGCTGTGGACGTTACCAGTGGGTGATCGGCGACAAACAGACTGGGGTCTGGGTGGGAGGAAATGAAATGCAATACAAATAGGGTTTGGAGGAAAGGCCCGCTGTCCCGGGACGACCGCCAGTCCCGGCGTCTGCTTTGGTCGTAATGATGTGTGTTTGGATTGCTCTAGTGTGCTACCAGCGAGCGCTGGGCATTAGCAGGTCTGAGCATGCAGGAATGTAAGCCATGCCAAAAAGGAAGAAGAAAAAAATAACACAGCCATTAAGGAGGCTGGCAGCTGTGTGTGTGTAGGAGGTTTTTGGAGGAGCACTCAGAGGCCTTACCGTGGAGGTACAATAGATCCTCTAAGCCCGGTGCTGCTGGTTTGGTGTCGTTGCGTCCTCGTCTTACCTGAACACAGACAGACAGACAGACAGACAGACAGACGGTCAGACAGACGGGGTGAAAGCCGGACTTTAACCCATGAAGACTCAGCGCCGGTATGTAACTCTGCCACATCACTGCCTCAGCATCAGGCACATGGCGTTCTATGGAAACTGGTCATCTTGCATTACGATAGCGTGTGTGGCTCACCATGCATTAGGGTGGTATGATGTTCCCCCCCCCCCCTTAACTACGAAGGGGGCAATTAAAGTGTTTTTTAAAGTGTAAAATTCCACAAAACAAATCCCCTAATCATTTTTGTACGTAAATCGAGTAAGCCTTTTACAGCGGGACACACTATTCCACACGTAGCTGGTAGCCACATAGTTTGCAGAGCCCTTTATTACATGAGCTATTTATTTCAACATGTCCACTTGGCCTGCGCAAACCCGTTTGGTAAAAATACAATAATCATAATTAGCATGTGTTTTATTGTCGTGTCTTGCATAATGACACATAATAGTCATTTACGTCGTACTTGGGCCAAGCAAAAGTGCAGCACCGCCAGAACTGTGTTTGCAATTACATATTACCCAGTTTCTCCCTAGGACTTTCCCATAAGTAAGTCCTATTACATCTACAATTAGGAGGCACTGGGGATGTATTGTCTAGCATGCACACAGTGCTGTAACTACCTTGCAGAAGACAGTTTAAACACCAATACATTCCACACTGTACGATGTCTCTGCTGCCCTAGATACAGTCCAACAGCACAGTGTGAGACTTAGTCAAGCTTGTGTATGCAACACGAGTGGGCTAGTGTTTGCAGTATGAGGCGGGCCGTGTTTTGGGGTGGTGCAGGGACCTACGAAGGAGTCAAACGTGGTGCAAGTCGTCACTGGTCGTCGTCGGAGCAGTACATGGGCCGGTGTGTCCCATGGTGATGATCCCAGGGACGGGCTGCCGGTTCTCTGGCCTGTTGGCCTCCTAGAGCACAGAGGAGCCAGCGCAGAGCGTTAAGTGATGCTACTGCTGGGCTGTATAATATAAGCACCGATGTTTCAGATTAGCTAGGAGATAGGGGGGGGGGGGGGGGGGGTCATTAACCAGGGTTGGGGGTTTCATCCCCCCCATCCCACCCTTGGGACCCCTAAGACAAGTGACCTATGGTCGGACTCAAATCTTTATAAAGCGCCATTCGTTCAACTGATTTGAAATGTCTTGCACAGTAAAAGCATGGAAAACAAGATGATTTCTGATGTGCTTTGTTTGAATTCCAAATATATATTTAGAATAAAAGGTAATAAGTGAACACTCAAAAGTATTCACAGTGGTGGTAAAGAGTATTTATTTAGATGGCCCGGATTTGGGCCTGACATGGCGAAACGCTGCAGCGGGTGTGCCAAGATAATCTGGTGCTGATTGCATTAGGAAAGAAGAAATGACCAAGATAAACACTAGCAGAGGAATGAATAACTGGGTGGTAACTGACCTCCAGGTCCTGCTTCAGCCAGTCGTACTGCCTGAAGAGAAGCTCCTGGCCAAACTCGAGGTAAAAGTAGACCTCGGTGGACAGGGAGATGATGTGGATGGGCCCTATGTTCCAGCTGAGAACACACATTCACATTTAGGGCATTAGCCAGATGCTTTTATCCAAAGCGACTTACAATCAGTACATTTGTCAGATGAAAGCGAAACAATATATCGCTGTCGATACAGTAAGGATGTTCATAGTGCCAATTACTAACAATTGTTGGGTTAACCCATTCCCTGTATACAACAAAGCTAGCGTGGATAAGACGCTACTTAATGCTAAGTACTATTTTTTAAGTGCAAGGACGTACAACATACAATAATTACATTAAGTTGTTACACAACAACGATGCTACGTGACCCTACCCCCAAACGCAGTTATGGATGGGAGAAGATTTGTCCAAGTGTATGGGGACAGATACATCTTAAAAACTCATGTCAAGGCTGCTATGCCAATGTGTACATACACACACACGTCTTCTTTTGGTAGCTTGTGAGGAAAATGTTAAATCATGTTAAAGCTGCTATGGTACAAGGGTCAAAGAAAGAAAGAGAAAAACACACATCACCATAGCTACTATGGGGCCTAAACACACTGCTATCAAGGAGTGGATGAGCAGTTGAGACGGAGCCAGGAATGATGAGTCAGGACGTTGGAATAGCTCTGACGGCTATCGTTTTCAGAGAGCGAGAGTGAGAGTGAGAGTGACAGAGAGAGAAAAGGAAAAAGAGACAGAGAGAGACGGAGAAATAGAAAGGCAGAGGGTGGGGGAGAGAGAGAAGAGAGCTAGAGCGAGGGAGACGGAGAGTGACAGAGAAAGAGAAAAAGAAAGAGACAGAGAGAGAGAGAGTAACAGAGAGAGAAAAAGAAAAAGAGACAGAGAGACGGAGAGATAGAAAGACAGAGGGAGAGAGACAGAAGAGAGACAGAGAGGGGGGTGTGGAGGAGGATTCCCTCGCTGAAAGCGTATCATGGGAACATAGCTCTGAGCGTGTGTGCATGTACCGTGAGGGAGGAAGAAGAAGAAGAAGAAAAAAAGTATTTCCATTATCAATCCCCCAGCAGTCCCTCCCGTCTGTTTTGAATGTAAAGGGGAGAGAGGGGGGGGGGGGGGGGGGCACGGGCCAGGGAAGCCCCTCTCAGCTCCTGAGCAGGCCTGTCTCGGTCTGGGTGCTCGGGGAGAGAGAGTGAGGCCTGGGCAGCTGAACCTGAGATCTTCCAAAGGGTATTATGTTACCGACGGAGAGAGAGAGAGGGACCCCGTGGCAGAGCAGCCCCCCAATGTAAAGCTCCTTTGTGTGGCTCCTGTGGATGCCCTGTGATACGGAGGCTTTTCTGCTGCCAAATCCCCTTCTGTTTGGTCTGAATTACAGCTCATTAATAGCTACTTAGGTTCCGCAGGAGGTGTGGGAGAGCAGCACGCACGTAGCCCTCTACCGTATGGAAAGAAATTAATCTCTCTCTCTCTCTCTCTCTCTCTCTCTCTCTCTCTCTCTCTCTCTCTCTCTCTCTCTCTCTCTCTCTCTCTCTCTCTCTCTCTCTCTCTCTCTCTCTCTCTCTCTCTCTCTCTCTCTCTCTCTCTCTCTCTGGGGTTCCCTGGAATATTTTGTGGTCATAATTGATATGTTTACAAGGGGGAATGCTGAACGGGGCCATACAGTGTTGGCATT
Source organism: Micromesistius poutassou (assembly GCF_964030765.1). NCBI lineage: Eukaryota > Metazoa > Chordata > Actinopteri > Gadiformes > Gadidae > Micromesistius > Micromesistius poutassou. The sequence goes on from NC_140287.1 coordinate 8,636,436, forward strand.
ATGCATTGTTTCATTGGTTCCTACCTGTACCACAGGCTTTCCGTCTGGCCTGGCATGCTGAAGCGGTTCCTGTAGTTTGAGAAGTTACTGCAGAACAAACAAAAGAAAGAAGGAGATTGGACAATCATGGAGCCGCGATCAGCATATCCTGTAGTCAGCAGTCAGGATATCAAAAAATACCAAGACGTCTGTCTGCCCTTCATGTTTCGCGGGACCAATGGCAGAGCGGAGATAGACTTTAAAACATGGCACGAAACGATGCACTCATTACCCCAGATGTACTCTCACTATGGACCTGTGAGTGTCTATTTGTGAACACAGTTCTGTGTCGCGGTGCGTTTTCTGTGAGTTCTGCCAGGTAGCTTTTAGTAGGACGAGGGTTAGGGACACAAAGTACAGACGGCGGTGAAAAAGAAAGCACATTCAATTGACTTGTTGTTGCTTCATGAATCAGACATGACTTCATACGTAAAAGTACATACCAAATGTAGAAATAACGATTTGTTTTTGGTCAATCATAGTCTGGGTTCTGCACAGTCTGATTCATCCTGCACATTAAAAAAAGGAAAAGATAAAAAAGAAGGCGTCCGTCCCGCCCGCCAATCAGTATCTTTTTACGGCTTAGAATGTTTGGGAAAAACCTCGGTCCATTAACACTGAATGCGTGGAATGATGGCTTTCCTATCTTATGTAAGACAGGGAGACAGGGAGGAGGCTGGGCCTAAGGGGATGCACACACACACACACACACACACACACACACACACACACACACACACACACACACACACACACACACACACACACACACACACACACACACACACACGCTTAATAAAAGGCTAGGTCTTGAAAGGTTAATATCAGGTATGGGGGGGGGGAGGCTAGAGAGCAACGGGGTCAGAGTTCAAAGCCTTAGAACGAGGGGTCAAGGGGAGAGAGCGATGGACGGACCATCTTGCACATAGGAATTAAATGCAGACTGTGGCGGAAAGCATGTGGTTTCTATGAGCTGCTGGGTCTTGATTGGTCAAACGGCCAAAGCCTGGTAATTGGCCTGGTCTGTTCCTAAACTTTATGTAATAACTGCAATGTTAATTGTATATTACAATTGAAAAATTAGTACATATCCTTAATCTGGGTTTCTATTTTCTTCTACTAAATACACAGCCTATTGTCAGACAGATGCTGTGGAGAGAGATGAAATAAAGTTTTCTGGCTTGACCAGAGAGCCACACGTTATGAACTTGAACGAGACTGTGTGGCTGTGTTTATACTGACACCTTGTGGTGACAAGGTGAAACTAACATGCGTCAGGCTAGCTGATGACACTGCAACAACTGAGGGCACCTGATAAGCCACCACGTCGTCGAATTTATGAAACACACAGAGATGATAACAGAAAAATTGTATTTGCCTTTAAGGTAACCAATCTTTTGGGAGAGCTTTGGGTATAAATCCCAGACTAGGATGGGGAGTGATAATAGGAGAATAACTAATTCCAACAAATTTTGTATTTAGTCACTTGGACCAATCCAAAGACACTCCGATGAGAGTGCTCAAATCTGCCCTTTCCGTTGACTGATGAGCCGTGAGTCCACAAATCCTCCGCCTGAATCCAGTCTGGTCGGAGAGAAGTGCGGTCTGGAAGAAGCCTATCTCTGACTCTCATCACCAGCCTTTGTTTCAAATGGCAAACGGTCACTTCCTATTCCCACTGACAGCACAGTCAGTGTGCCGCACATTGTGCCCTGCGGGACAAAGACGCTCTTGATTAGGAGCTTTATGTGTCGCACGCAGCGCCGTCGGTCTCATCACGGTGGAATGCTGACTACCCCTGTGGTCTGGGCCTTCTTCTTCGTCCTTAGTCGTCGCTTCCCTTTCCCCCCCGTGTTTGAGGTTGGAAAGGCGGCTGGAGCGAAGAAGTCAGAGGCTGGAAGGTTTGGACGTTTCAAACCAGTGCTCAGGACTAACAACACAAGTATAATAGTAGCTTCGGAAGAGAGGAATGAGTGGCTCGACTTCTGCTAGCGCGCATTATGTAACGCGTGCGAGCGAGCGAGCGTACTTTATCCCATATCGGTTCATTCTTTTTTTGGGGGGGGTTTTCTTTCGTTTTTTTGAATGCCAGAGGAAAGCCAAGAGAAACAGACTACTGTTGGAGAATTTTCTAGATTAAGACCAGGTGGCAGAGTCACATGACACGCGGCCCAGGCGCGATGAAGGCTCGTCGGAGGAGACCAAGGGGCACACAGCCATTACAGATCATAATCCAGAGGCTTAGTGTTCCTTCTCTAACGTCTGAAGCAGCCCTGGAACACAATATGTACCAACACAAACAGACACACACACACACGCACACATGCAGGCAGCATCTGGTTGGGGCTCAAACAAAAACAAACAGTTAGCTTCTCATCCCCGGCATCAAAGCCATCTGATTGGCTCGCGGCTGTGGAATTACATCTTTGTTTTGTCAATGGAAGGCATTCATCAGGGAGGGGGTGGGGGGGGTCGGGGGATGATGCCCGGGCCTCAAGGGATTAATTGGCCAACCTGATTTCCATATCCGACGTTAGAGGCTGGAAATCATCCAGGAGAGGTGGTAGGGAAGAGACAATGAGCCTGGTTGATAAATCACAGAGAGCAGAGAGATCAAAGTGGAAAAGATCTCATCTATTCTATCGAGAAGCGGATCAACGTGGTCCATACGACGCATTTCCTTTTCTCATCTTGCAACGCTCACTCCAGTGGAGAAAAACCAACAACCTTTCCAAATAAATAAATTGGAGGGAAATGTTTATTTTGTGGATTGTATGATGCATTCAAGAAAGCATGTAAGACACAGATCACCAACCAATACAATACAACACCACCAGCAATACGAAAGAGGTGGACTAGCCTGCTTGCGTCTTGGCTTTGGCAGACCTTTCTTTAGACCTGTTTAGATGCTGGTGGTGGGTGATGTGTCTCCAGTCCTTCCGAGCCTGAAATAGAGCCCATCTGCAAGCTTCTCTGCACCAAAACGCTCTCCACAGACCAAAGTATTCAGTGCAGTGGAAAACCTGTGGTTGACCAGAAGCGGTTTTATTTATGTTGTTTTTTCTTCTCCCTGAGTGTTACTCCCCCACCATTACCAACCCCTCACAGTTAACCAGCCACCCAGTCACGGGGTATTTCATTTCATTTTGTCGGGGATCTGGCAAATCTCCGCTGGCCGATATTAAATACAGAGTGTACACCAAAACACATTAATAACAGTAATCAGTGATGGGTACGGGGCCTGGCTGGGATGTGGCGTAACATGTAAACAGTGAGAGGGGGAAAAGAACATTGGTAGATGGGGGCGCGGGGGTGGGGGGGGGGGGGGGGGCGGTGCACAGACGGAACGCTTCCACGCTGAGTCACAGCGCTGGGAAGCACTTGGTACGGCTACCGTACACACACACACACACACACACACACACACACACACGCACACATAAGTATCGTGACTTCCACATGTGGTTGGGTGTAAACCAACATTATGTTGACAGCTGCAGCGGAAATGGCACACATGTTGATCAACATGAAGGGGTGATCAGAGGAGGACAAACAGGGAGATTCACGCGAGGGTCTACTCACTAGGCAGATTCGTGGTTGCCAGGACAGGTCATGTAGGGAACGTAGGCGGCGATGGACTGGATCTGTCTCATGAACTCATCGCCGACCCTCGCATTGTCCTGAGAAATAACGGCTACTTAGCTGGTTGGCATCAGATAATATACACAACATAATATGAAAATGACATTAAGCCGACTGCCATCAGCTACAATGTGTTTCTTCTGGGAAGTAACATATCACATTTTCCATTAGTGAATGGAGAAAAGTGACAGTTAAAAACCACGTTTACATTTTTCTAAGGCAAACGTAGGGTTTTTAATATCAGGCACCAATGGTGGTTCTTCCGCATGAAAACATTCATGCTGTTTTTCTATTTCAAAATTTCGATATTATACTTTGTGGATACTGTGACTGGAAGCAATTTCAGCAATATTAATTCAATATTTGTATATCCTGTAACCACTATTTGAGGACAAGCATACTGGCACAGCAGTTTCGATCAAACTCAATTCAAAGAAAATGATAAAGACAAATAGCCGAATATGTATAAGTGAGAGAGAAAAGCAGAAGTGTTCTACGTACGTCATGCATATCATAGGCAAAGTCCCCTGCAAAACACACACAACACAATAATGAATAAAGGTACAAGATAACAGAATGGATACTTTCAATTGTTTTGAGGATGTAAATGTAACTGTAGGGTTGAAATGTTTTTTTTCTTTGTACACTCTGCGTACAGGCTTCAGCAGCTCATTTCCAATCCAGAGGATGATAAAAATCCCATCTAAATGTAAAGTTAACGTATTGTCAATAATGTGATAGCATATTGGAGTCGTTCAATCCCCATGTCCACAGCCTAGCTGTAAGCATCCTGGAGCATGCCTTGCTGCTATCTGCTTCTTAATTAATAAATTCACCTATGATAAAAAGCATCGGCAACAGACTAAAAACTAAACAGTTCTTCTAGGGAGGTGGTCGCCGCCGACAACCGGTACCTATGTGCAAGATGGCATCCAGGATTCCTAGCTGGGTCTCCTTCTGCAGCCGGGCCAGGGACTGGGGGTTCTCGTTGCCCAGGTCTCCATACAGGGCGAAGGCGGGCTGGATGCTGGTTTCATCGATGGGTTTGAACCAGAACATGTCGCTCCAGCCCATGTCGCTGCCACAGTGGTACACTAGGAAAAAAACAATACAAAGACAGGGGCTCTATGACCTTAACTACCCCAAACTAGGTTCATGTAGAGATTTGATTTGTGCCAGGGTATGTAAAAGGCCCTTTTTTAAGGGTTTGTTTTTATGTTGGGTTTGCTTTTAAGGTGCTTTATGAATCGTTATCACTAAACTTGAAACTTATACTCAAATGCACTCACACACACTCACTGTCTTATGTAAGAGAGGAGAGACAGGGCATTATGGGACACACACACACACACACACACACACACACACACACACACACACACACACACACACACACACACACACACACACACACACACACACACACACACACACACTTGCTGGACAACAGGGGCGGAGCCAAAACTCAACCAAGCAAGCCTCCAGTACACAGACCTATCCAGCACCCTCCTTAGCAAAGAGGTCCTTTCGGGTGAACGAACTTGCAGTGCCCAAACAAAAAGTAAATCGTACTCTCTGTAGACAGCTCTGAACCCACGTGTTGTTGTCCCAGCACCCACCATAATGGGAACCTGGCTTGAGGTCGCTGAGCATGACTCTGTGGATGAACATCTTCCTCTTCTCGTTTCCCGAGTCCACAAACATAGTCAGGCTCCCCATGGCAATCTTGTGAAAGAGAATGTCCCCCCAGGGTCTGTACTCCACCAGGCTGTCGGTACGGTTGAAGGTGGTCCACGTGACCACCATGGATCCAGGGACACCTGGGAGCAAACACATCGGTTACTACCAGCCTGGCATGGATACACTGGAGATGAGTCACAGGGCTTAGGCTCCCTCAGCGATGGACTCCCCCATGAGGGTTAGGAGAGCCACTTGATGTTAATACTGTAGGAGAGTGCAGCGACGTTTTCGATCATCTAGACTTTGACACAACATTCACCTATTGGCTGATTTAAAAACAACACTTTCAAGTGACTCATGGGATTCAAAATACATCAGACTTCAATGGCACTAGAACTCGGCACACTCAGAACAGATAGGGAAAAATACATTCAGATCCTACCTGGATAGGAGAGGTGCACCTGCTCTGGCTGGGTAAAAACAGGAGGATCACTGAACACCAATAGTGGTGCAAAGCACAGCAGGGCACAGGCAGCATATACAGTTGTCATCTTGACCATGGAGCTGGATCACACAGCCTGAGTCTCCTCATGCAAAAAAAAGTTGTGGACACGACAGGAAATATAATGAGGAATTCACGTTTACAGTCACATGATTTCTAACAACAATTACATTCCACATGAAAGTGATTTGAGGAAGTGGACTATCAAATGACTTTGGGAAACTGAATCTTTAAAGCAAACATTTCGAAATTGGCATGAAAGAGGTTGCTTGGTTGCAGATGTTCACCATAATTCAGTAAGCCAGAATGATTACACAGTGAAGTGAAACTAATCCCAGTCAGCAGTTGTTTTTCCTTTGTAAACACATCGGGAAATTCACTGTATGTACTATCAAATAGACTGAGCAACTGGCTTCAAGTCCCATGCAGCAGTTTATCAGTAGACATATACAACGGCCAATTGTTCAAGGGCGCTGTCTGGACACTAGAGTGTTTGTCTCGGCCATCACTTAAGGATGTGTTTGGATTTGAAATCGTCACCAACAGCCAAAGCAATAAAAGACACTAGGGGGAGCACTACCCAGTCTGGGCACACTGGGAGTTGGTTCATCTGGGTGAGATCATTGGAACTGATCTGGTTAACGTGGATCTCTCAGCGTTCATCCCAGATGACCAAGAACAGAGGAGAAAGGCGACCTTAAAGTGTCCGATGGTCTTTGGCAACCACTGGGTAGGAAGGTAAGCTAAGCTTGAGCAGGGTTGTAAAGCATCGCTGTTAGTGAGCGCTAAAATACGTATTGTCTGAGCATCGCTACTGTTGAACATGAGGAGGGCGAAAACGAGATTGTTTGAAAACCTCCCGAAATAGTTTTTTTTATGTTATTAATGTTCTTAAATGTAGTTGTCAAATACTCACAAGAACTTCAGCTGTGGATGGTAAATAGTTCCTGACTACGTCATCGGCAAAGTCATAACAATGTGCAGCTGAATTGTGGGTAATGGTGTGTAGTTGATGGTTTGCCTATATGGGTTCTTTATAGGGTCAACGTTTGGCAAGAACGTTCAAATAATGACATATTGTTGAAAATGTGTTTTTTATATACATATGCACACATCTATATATTATTTAGATATTATACAGGGAAAGTGAGGTTGATGTCATAAAGTCTTAGGGCACGCACATCGTGACGTCACATCGCAGTGACCAGAGGTATAGGATCGTAGAAATGTTATTAGTAAGTAATGGTGTTTTGGTCACTTAAGTTATTAATCGTGCATGTATTTGTCACTATGGGGAGACGTTGTCGTGTTTGAAACTGCCTGACTGCCTGAACGTTTTTATGAGCCTAGGATAAGGTATATTTACTTTTATTTTGGATTTTACATTACCACAACTCACTCGAGGCATTACAAAAATGCCTTTCCCTTTTTGGGTAAAAAATCCTATAACATTTATTAAATTTTTTCTCAGTTCTTTGATGGATTCTAACCTTGGAGATGAGCAGTACTTGGGTGGAGTCCTGCCCCAGGATGAGGTCCACTACAGTGAGGAGAATCCAATGCAGGTGAACAAGCCGCATTTGAACGGCGTGACCTAAATCTATCTTTAATATTCTTGTGCAAATATCTGTGCAATATTTGCCTCATAACCTTTTATTCCTTTCTTCAGGTGGTGTATGCCAAAAAGGAGGAGTTCATCAGAAAGAAGTAAGAACTTTTCATTGCTTGTTGCACTCACTCTCTTCCATGCATTTTAGGATATTTGATAAAACATTAACAACCGTGAACATTTGCGTTCAGATTCCCGGCGACCAGAACCGGCGGCACCAGCAGCACGGGCCGGGCAAAGCGGGTGGTGTCGTGTAAAAGGAAGACCCACCACCTGGTCGTGGTGCGCAGGAAACCGCCTGCGGCTGGGAGGACGTGCGGCACGGGCAACAAGGAGAACGAAGTGGCGCGCACGGAGGAGCCGCGCACATGCATGGATTACGACGACACGGGCCAGGAGATGATCCACGTGGATCCCTGGGAGTTCCCTTTAAATGTCAACAAGCATCAGGGTGGAGGAACAGGTTCTAAGCACACAGACTGCTTCACCCTTGGCGAGGTTTGAAATAGGATCTTTCGCTGTTGTTGTTTTTTTTTGTTTTTTAAGTTTAAAAAAAAGCATGTCCCGGGATGGTGACCTGCATGAGCAGGTAGATACGATGAGTGGGTAGAGGGATGGATGCTGGATGAAGGATAGATGGAGTTATGAAAGCATATATATCTGAATGCGGCTTTTTGGGGTTTATTTTCAGCTCACGAGAGATCATAGCTCCATGGTCAATGTGCTCTTTGGAAGAAACCTGCGATTGAAAGTGGCGTCGACTCTGTGGCAGAGGAATGTTGGAGAGCTGTTGACATACTTCCTGAGGTAATTATTGCTTGTAATTAGCACTAGTCTACATATAACATACATCTTTTTAATACACCACTCCAACTCTTTTTCCCAGGATGGAAGACACTGGTGTGATTGTCGACTTTCTTCCCATCATAACCCAAAGGTAATGTTTATTTATTTTTCTATATCAATATCTATCTATTTTCTAATAATATCAATATCACATCAAACTGTGTGTGTGTGCGTGTGCGTGTGTGTGTGTGTGTTACCTCAGCATTCACGAGGACTCTTCTGGCTTCACTATTGGCTGTTGCGTGGACCTTTTCCCCTTCGTCAAGAAAGTCCTTTCTAGTCCATATGAAGAGTGGGTGTTCTCCTGAGTTTGTTATTGTGATGACATGCACAGCAGCAGGACTTATGACCCAACCACACAGTATGCAAGCATTGTGCTGAAAACACAATGGTAGGATAATAGAAATAAAAGTAGCTTTTTCTTTTGTCTTGCTTCTACAGGTACGTCGCTGTCGGCTTAAAATGGATTCAGTCCGTTCTGAAGAAATGGTTTGAACAACTCCGAGCTAGTGGCCTTACTGGAAGGACTAATAAGCATTTGGATAAGTAAGAATCAGCATGTTATGAGTCATTCTTAGATAGATAGATATTTGCTACAATTTGAAATAACCATCGTTTCACTATTTTTATGTTTCTGTTCTAGAAACTTCCAAGTGTTCAACCAGCAACTGGTGAACTTGTGGCACCACGACCCGGGTTCGAGCTTAGTCCTGAAGATGCCCCCTACCTTGGCAAAGGTGAGCAGAATGTTCCTGAATCCCTGGCTCAGCGGTCAGCCACTGTCTGCTCTCTTGGTGCTATGCAAATTTTGATTCTTTTGTTTGTTCCCCCTGTAGGTCATAGATTCATATCTCTCCCAACTCAGCTGATGCTGTCAGCCTTATTAAAAGCTCCGGATGGACTTTTCCAATCATGTTCAGAGTGTTGTGTTGTTGTAGTCACGGTAGAAGGATGTATTTTTTTTGTCATGTTAATTGTAATTATTGTAATTATTGTAATGAAAAGCGGAGCATGTAGCATTTGATTGTTTGCCATTTCTCCAGTTATGTATGAAAAAAAAAAAAAAAGGTCATAGCATAACAAATAAGTTTGGTCTGTCACCAAACAACGTGGTGTTATGTAACTGAATAATTTATTTTTATTTATGGAAGGTATTTATGATTCAGAACTTAGGAGAAATTATTGTCTAAGTTGTCTATTGTCTAATCATAAGCTATATGTGTTAAAATTGAATAAAGTTGACTCAATTTGCCTTCATCATTGTGTGCATTGACTATCCTGCTACCCCCTTGGAATCCCCCTCAAAACAAAAAGGCTATCCCATAGCATGACCCCCGCCACCGACATCCCTTCCCTTTGCAGTCCTTAAGCTTAAGCTACAGCTGGACTTTGGACTCCTACTGTAGGTGTATTACTGTGTGAATGATAATGGATTTTACAATCTGGTGTGTGGCTCTGGGTGAGTGGGTGTAGTGTCTCGAGTTGAGACATGAACATGGTGGGGGGGGCTAAAGTCCTGGCGTGTGTCACCTCCATGGACTCTGGATCCAGATAATGCCATCATGCTCAGCCTTGTTTGCCCAACAGCGCTTGTCATTCCGTCAGTTGAAGTGTGTATTTGTGATTGGGACTCAGGGTTTGATTTGGTTTGGACGCTGTTTTTCATCATTCCCTGCTGGCTACACCTGAAGGTCTGTATTTTGGGTTTGCATTTCCCTCATAAAATGTAAAACTTATATGCTCTTGTTTACCAAGTCAAATCTGATCATGATGGTGGTCCTTGGTGTCCTTCATAGTGTTCACATAGTGGTCACTCCACAGTGTTGGTTTTGGACAGAGGTGAAGGATGAGGGGTTTGAGATGTTGGCTGCTAGCACTGCTGGCTACACTGCTCGGTGGTAGAGGAGCAGGGTCTCAGCCCATCCAGGCCGGGAACCTCCACCTGTTAACCACAGAGGAGCACAAACTGGTCCTCAACCGCCAAATGAAAGGTAGGGTTCTTATTTTTTTTGCATCACACTCTCAATATAAACTCTTATCCTGGCTGTAAACCAATGTATCTGCTACGGTTACTTAAATTATAATTGAGAATGTTATTATACACTTTCATCACGTCCAAAATCAGTGTTCTGGCAATCTTCAATCTATTCAAACCAGATGATACACGTTGTTACAGTGTGACTCATTAACTGGTATATTAACAGTCGCACACAATTGAGTGTAACAATTGAAAGACTTCAATCCCACTTCCCTACTTCAAATACACATCTTTGAAGCAGATTCTTCACAAATTAGCTTATTTGGGATGAATTGGCATGAATGACACTGCATACAAATGATGCACAATGCCCACCATAAAGATCAATGATCATCAACCCTTTATCTAATCAATAAGACCATTATCCTTCCCCCTAGGAGTGCTGCCCAGGGACTGCCATGAGATGCTGGTGACCTCATCGGGCCAGGCCAGAGACGGCGTCTACCTGATCCAGCCGGGGCGCTTCCCCGTCCTGGCGTCCTGCGCCATGCAGGAGGGCGGCTGGACTGTGGTGCAGCACATCACCGTCAACAGCAGCGTGAGCTTCGACCGCACCTGGGCCGAGTACAGGCAGGGCTTCGGCTCCCTGACGGGGGACCACTGGCTGGGGAACCAGCACCTCCACGACCTGACCCGGGGGCCCGGGCGCTACAAGCTGGGGGTCAAGCTGGTGGACAAAGACGCCGTCACCAAAGCCGGGGAGTACGACCCGTTCCTGATCGAGGACGAGGCGGCGGCGTTCCGACTGAGGCTGGGGCTGTACCAGGGCACGGCGCTGGACGCCCTCACGCAGGACACGGAGAACTACCTGCACGACAACCAGAGGTTCACCACCAAGGACCGGGACAACGATAACTACTTCCAGAACTGCGCCAAGCTGGAGTTTCAGGGCGTGGCGGGAGGGGGCTGGTGGTACGACGCCTGCGCTGGCGCCAACCTCAACCGCAGGAACGTCATCTACTGGCAGAAGGACTGCAACAAGGAGCACCTGTGCAAGTACGCCTGGATGATGGTGAAGCCCTCGGAGACGGTCAAGTTGGTGCACACAGGAGAGTGCAGGAAGGACGAGCTGTAGAGGAGGAGGATGGTTGGGGGACCCCTTCGTAGGGCTTGAACAGCGGGACGTCACGTCACAATGACAGCCTCCATTTTGGAAGAATAGGAGCATAGAAAGGTTATTGTGTTTTGGTCATCGTTTGATTTATTGTGAAATGAGTTGTCATTATGGGGAGAGATTGTTGTGTTTGAAACTGCCACAGGGTTTCTCATGCAAAACAAAGTTTTGATGAGCCTAGGTCACAGTATATTTATGTTTATTTAGGATTTGATATTGCCACAACGCTATCTCAGCATCACAAAATGGGCAGAGTATCGCCAACAAAAAATCCCATAATGCATTCTGATGTACAAGCCCTATTGAGATGCTTAACGTCCTATTCATAAGAAGCTCATATATTCTGTCCATAACCTAACAGTAATGTAGCCGATGATGTCTTCAAAGATATTGTGATTATGTATTTGGAAAGAGGGTTTGGGGGACTTTGATGTTAGCTCATCCTAATGTTTACCCGATCAGAAGGTTAATGCCTGTCTTGGATCATGGCAAGCATAATCTAAATGATCTTGTCCTAACCCTGACCACATCAGCAGTTTCAATCATTTTAGATTGTTTGGGCATCTAACTCATTATTCAAAGTGACTATAGCAGCTAACTGACTAGCATATTTATGAAGATGTAAATACAGTAGGAACCATAATTATTAAAAGTTGTTGTAATGATGATGAGGAGGAGGGGGAGGAGGAGGAGGAAGAGGTGAAGGAATTGGCATTTGGCATGGCTATTGCAAGGCCCCCTCTATAAAGTAACAATGCTAACTATCTTTAGTTCAACATTTTATTCAAATACCAAATAACATGATCACAGAATACCCGAAGAGAACAAAGGATAATTTCATCCATCACAAAATATTTTACCTCTTTCACTCTGATTTGTGGTTCTTCACAGTTAATATTGAAGCATACCTTGACTTTGCAGCTTATTACACAAATAGACATACTTTGCAGATAATTAGGCAATCCCATTTAATACTTACGGAAGCTTTAGACCCTTAAATGTACAACATTGATAAAAGAAAATGACTTGGCCAGTACTTCCTTTGCTATATTTTTGTCTGTTATTTTAATGAAAAAAACAATTCTTTAAAATGGATTTGGACTGCAAGGAAAAAATAAAAGATTTCTTCATTAATTTAAATCCTTAAGAGAGGGCTATTGTCAACAGTGGATAAGAGGCATGTGTTATTGCAACTGTTTCATTAATGCATGACTCATACTGATATTTCTGAACTGCATTACAACAGAGCATTGGCAATTTGGTCATCTATTGATTTTCCCCAGGGTAAATACATATTACGTTTTCATCATCAAAACATTGATCTTATCATGAGAAGGGAGTGATACGCAAAGAGAGATGTTAGTTATTGTAATGACTACTCTTCCATCCAGCCACATACAAACACTCCTTGTTTTTGCAGTTTTCTTTGTTTGTTTTTGTGACCCAGTAAAAATAAAGAAACTGACAAAAGATTTTTAAATATTTCATAATATTTTTGTAGGATATTGTCATGTGTCACATTTCAAGATGTTTTCTGGTGTAAATGTAAATGTTGTTTAAATTGCAAAAGCTGTGCAGTAAAAGCTTAGTTCGTTTTTTTCTTCCTTAATGCAAATGGCACGTGTGAGAAGGCTTGGAACTTCATCAGTTACAATCTTTACATAGCAGGCAGATTCTGACATCAAAACACAACCCATTAGCCCTTTGAAGCCACAGAGCAATATCAAATCCATGTTTTGCATATCAATACTGACACAACATCAACAATACAAAACAATGTATATTTGTGTGCAGGGAATCACTTGTGGTGCGTGATTGTGTGTGTTGTGTTGTTTTGTGTGTGTGTGTGTGTGTGTGTGTGTGTGTGTGCGCGCACACGCATGTGTGTGCGCGCACACGCATGTGTGTGCCTGTGTGTGTCTGTGTGTCCATGAGCTCACATGTGCCTGTGTGTGTGTGTGTGTGTCCATGCACACACGTGTATTTGAGTGTGTGTGTGTGTGTGTATATGCGTGTGTCTGTGATACAATGAGGTTATGTGCATACTTACATTGGTCCCAGACGCATACATTTGCATTTTTATATAATTTTTTTTTACCAATTAACAATATAAATAGTGGAGCAATTTCACAAAATTCTCCCATTTTTGGTTGGAGAAATACTCAGCATACAGTACACCTAATGATTAGACCGACACCTTTTATATCCTACCAACATGAACTCAAATTAGCATTAAAAACGTACAAATCCAATGTTTCAGTGTCTTCACATACGGATCTGCTCTGTACGGCGGTGGAGTGCGATCGGTGCGCCGGTCATGTGAGTTTGGCGGTCACCACGGGGTTCTGTCCGTACCAGTACAGTTTCTCATCCACCCTCTTCTTCCACTGGCACAGCAGCAGCATGCGGAACGTCTTCTGGAAGGTCTTATTACAGAGGGCATAGCACATGGGGTTGACGGTGCTGTTGACATAGCACAGCCAGTAGCCCAGGTGCCACAGAGGCACGGGGATGCAGTCGGAGCAGAAGGTGGAGATCAGCACCATGATGTTGTACGGGGTCCACGTGAGGATGAAGGCCAGCAGGATGGCACTGAGGGTCTGCGCCGCCTTCCTCTCCTTGATCAGCACCATGCGCTTCCTCTTGGTGATCTGGCTCTTCAGCGTGGCGTCCATGGGCTTGGCCGCCGCCGACGTGGACGGCACGGTGATGGACTCTGCCGAGGAGAACATCTTGCTGTCCCCGTTCTCGCTGTGCTGCTGCTGCTGCTGCTGATGCCCGCCCGCGTCCTTCACCACGGGTTTGAACTTGTACGACACACACTTCTTGCTCTTCTGCGGGTCACTCTTGGGCGGCGTGCCGAAGAAGCTGTCCTCCTCGCCACGGCCCCCGCTCATCCGCTCCGTCTCGCTGCATGCCAAGCTCTTGCGGGCCCCCCCGCCGCGGGCCGCTTGGTCCTGGAAGTCGGGCTGGAAGGCCACCGGAGACACGGGCCTCTCTTCGTCCTCGGATGAGGCGTAGCTGTTGAAGGTGGTCAGCTGGTCTGCCTTGGACCATTCGTCGTCGTTGGTGGCGGCGGCGGCGGCCCGGGCCGCGTTGCTCCGGCTGGACGAGGACCACGATGCCTGGTTCCTGTCCTGGGCCTTGGAGCTCCTCTTGCAGCTGAAGCAGGACCTGAGGATGGCCTTTTGGGGCTGCGCCACCGCTGGGTCCGCAGAGTAGTGGATGCCCTGGAGCTCGGCCAGGTCTTTGGTCCTCTTCTCCGTCTCCTTGTAGATCCGGCAGTAGAGGATGGTCATCACCGACACGGGGACGTAGAACGCAGCGATGGCTGTGCCGAAGGTGATCACGGGCTCCGAGAAGAACTGGATCTGGCACTGCATCTCCGGCACGGTCCGTTTGCCCACAAAGTACTGCCAACAGAGAATGGGGGGGGCCCAGAGAACCAGGGACACCGTCCAGGCTAAGCCTATCATGACGCCGGCTCTCTTGGGTGTCCGTTTGGCCCTGTAGGTGAGGGGCCTGGTGATGGAGAAGTACCTGTCGAAGCTGATCACCAGGAGGTTCATGACAGAGGCGTTGCTGGCCACGTAGTCCAGGGCTAACCACAGGTCACAGGCCAGGTTTCCCAGGGCCCAGTAGCCCATCAGGATGTAAGAGGTGTACAGGTTCATGGAAAACACCCCGATGATGAGGTCCGCCGCAGCCAGACTCAGCAGGTAGTAGTTGTTCACAGTCTTGAGCTGGCTGTTGACTTTGAAGGACAGCATCACCAGCACGTTGCCGACCACAGTGATGAGGCTCACTATGGCGGAGAGGGTGGCGATGGTGATCACCTCCCACAGACTGTGCGTGACCAGGTGGAAGGGCTGGCCAGTGGCGCTCTCATTAATGCTAGCGTTCAGTATTTTCGCTGCCGGCTCCATCGTCTCGATGTATTTATTCTTCCTTGAGAAAGAGCGAGGAGTTCATCTTTGTCATGGTGAGCGATTTATTCTAAAAATGAGAAGATATGAAAGGGTGAACATGTCACACTGTACATAGATCACACAAGTAACACAAGTTCCCTAAATGGCCACTAGGGAGCAGCATTTACATCAAATTGGTATACAATCTGGGAGCGTTCACATTTCAACGGTCTGTGTGTGTGTGTGTGTGTGTGTGTGTGTGTGTGTGTGTGTGTGTGTGTGTGTGTGTGTGTGTGTGTGTGTGTGTGTGTGTGTGTGTGTGTGTGTGTGTGTGTGTGTGTGTGTGTGTGTGTGTTCTTTTCGTTTTCGATCATATGCGATACAAGCAAACATCTGTGCTAAGTTTCTAAAACTAGGTCAGCGGATAATTTGCTTCATTGAATCGCGTTAGTGGTTTATCTTATTACACAAAATAGTGTGTAAAGGAGAATATGTGAATGACTGTAGCTGTAGCTTTTTGTGTATAATACAGCAGTAGCAGGTAAGTGCAATTGCATCGTTATTTATGGTCCCTGGTGTGAGGTGCTCGGCGGTCTACCTCAATGTTTACCCAGCCGTACAACCCCCTGCACTGTGGCCTGAGAACAGCAGAATCACAACTGCACTGGAAATGGACTTGAAACTGTGTACCTCTGTATTAACAGAAGACAACCAGCATTTCACAAAGCACACGTCGTGCCTAGACTAAATATCTGCTGTTAAGCTGCTTACCTTTTTTAATTTATTGGGAACTAAGAGGGATTTAAAAGGAATTAGTTGATGCGTTTGACTTATTAAATATTCAACATCATCATTATCTATTGCGAATCGCTTTGGATGACCAGAGACAGACAATAATATCCTACAAGTTTCCATGATAACAGTTGTAGTCCCTTAAAATGTTCTCATTGTATCATATTTCTTTCTTTTTTTCCCGCAAAATGCAAATAATTGCATCCGTCTAAAAGATGCACACCACCGGCCAGTGCCAAGGTATAAACGCGCACCAGCCAAGAATGCACCGCTCACCCCGACGTTTATTACGGGGGAAACCATTTGGAGAGGGACATGGGCGCCAAAGTGCTTTGAAGGTTTTTGGATATTTTCGAAAGATTATTGTGCACGAAGATCTGAAGATACCGAGGTTTCCCCACATTGTAGATTTAGCTCCACGTGGAAACCAGTTGCCGAGCGAGGGCGTTAAAGGAGGTGGGGGGGGGGTCACGAATGGCTCATTAACATTGAGCAGAAACTCTTTATGGAACCGAAGATGGCATCAAGACTCAAGATCTCTGTGGAAATACAATTTAATTGTATTATGTAATGTAGGCTTGTAAATGACAACTTCAAGAGTGTGAAAGTAAATATATTTTACCACATTTAAAAATGATATATTTCGAATTATGCTGGGTAATTGGCGTAAACAAGATGATTAGCTCGGTGTTACACAATTCAATTTTATCACGTTCAACTGAAGTCTGGGGCTCCAACCACAGGTGTCAGTGTCCCTTCTTCCACCCCCAAACCGCCTTGCTAATTATTGGCTTGCATTTTATATTACAGCATTTAAATCAGTATTGTCATGTCCCTTATTAGTTAGCACCTTGCATGTTCATCTTGTCTTCAATTCTTGTCCTTTGAGATTTTAGACACATTGTTTCCTTCTCACACTGTTGCGGATTGGACTAGCTTAGATGGACGGATCTATCATTTTCCAAGATGAATAAGCGTTTCCACCAGGAAGCAATAGATGCCTTTGAAAGGAAGGAGAATATCCTCATCCTTTTTTTTTTTACTTTATAGGCTCTAAGGAATACTGGTGGTGACGGATCAGACCATAGGATAGTTTCTGAGAAGGCTGTGCAGAGCTTTAGCTGCACACAAAAAAAGTAGGCTAGGCTAGTAGCGTTCATTTGCTAAGAGCGAGCCTGCGCAAGCCTACTTTCCAGTAAGTGTGTTCAGTGGCAGTTAAAATCATGAATTAATGATGTCAGCTTCACATAAATGTTTGAATCAAGGGGAGCTGTCGTGCTTTGCCTTGCCTCTCTAATGATGTGTTGTGTATCAAGTGTACACAAAGACTCACGAAACACACACACAAACGCACACACACACACACACACACACAGTTTTGTTACTTAAACTTGACGGAAACAGTAAGATGGCTAATAGCTTCTAAACAGGAGCAAGTGATGCTCTTAGGGTATACAGATGCCATCCAATAAATCTGCTCTCCTCGTGTAGGGAATGTACAAAGTACAATCTGTTCTTCTTGTGGGGGTGGGTGGTGGTGTGTGTGTGTGTGTGTGTGGGGGGGGGGGGGGGGGCACAGATGCACTGAAGCACTAGATAATCGTATGACACGCAGGGGGGGGAAAACATGCCACGCATCTGTAATGACATGATGCTGTCTGGTCTGGATGTAGGAAGAAAAAAAGGAACCATCCCATGAATTTCCCATCCCCTTCTCCTCCCCTCAAGCTCGTCTGAAGCATCATCCACCATCCATTCTCACTTGTCTCTCCCAAGAGCGCGGCGCAGCAGATGTCAGTGAGGGAATGGCCGTGCAGCGGCGTGACTCCCCCTGCTCAACCTGTTGGGGGACCAGTGGACGCGGGGCTGAACTCCCTGCAAAGCCATTTGAGTCCGCTCCAGGATGTAAACATGGTGTAATTGACTTATGGCTCTCCCTCCCCCCCCTGGCCTCCCACACCACGCGCTATGAAAACGTTGTGTTATGTTCAATATACAGGATTGATGCTCGACGCGCTGGCCGCTGACGGATGCCGTCCAGCCGCCGAGCCATGGCCCGAGATTCATCCCCATAAACTATGTAGCGTGTGTGCCGGTTCATGGGCTGCATCGGCAGACGTCCTGCGAGAGGTCGTCTCACAGTGGGGTTTTTCTTTTTTGTTCAACTTCCGCTGATGTGTTCTCTACAACTACAGCTGGACCCTGGAGTGAAGGGGCCCGGAGCGGCACGGAGGGGGTGGTGGTGTAAGTGTGTATAAGTTGGAGAAAATCACAGAGGAAGAGGAAGAGGACTAAAGTAACCAAACGCTTATTATTTATGTTTGTGTGCGTGTGTGTGTGTGTGTGTGTGTGTGTGTGATAGCTTGTACTTGTGTGTGCCTGTTGCTGTGTGTTTGTCGGTGCGCATGTATATGTGGAAAAAAAAAACGTGTGTGTGTGCCTGTGTGTGTATATGTGCTTGCACTTGTGCAAGCACCTGTATGTATGTGTGTGTGTGTGTGTGTGTGTGTGGTTGGGTGTGTGTGTGTGTGTACACGCCTGTTGGTGTGTGTCTGTGTGTGCTCCTGTATTTGTCTATGTCTGTGAGTGTGTGTGTGTGTGTCTGCATGTGTCATTCTATGATTATCTGTGTTGTGTACAGCCCACAGGCGGTTCAGCTCGGTGAGTCTTGCATGACTGCAGTCGGCCCAGTGACCCATAGTTAAGACTCCTGCAGATCTGGGCCTCCGCAGGGAGACCCAGAAGAGCCGTCCTGCCTCCTGGGGCTTGCTCACAGGAGAAGGGGAGACAAAGAGGAAGTACACAATGGAATTGAAAACACCACCACCTCAGGAGCAATCCGGCCCAGTCTCTTGTCTCTCCAGTCTCTCTAAACACAAGCACACCCTCCCCTGCAAGCCAATGTTGATCATTACTTCAATCCAGGAGATGGGTTGGACAGGAACAAGTTCTGTGTTTATGGAGGACTGAAATAATAAATGCAGGAAAAGTTTTCACTCCTGTAAACAGCAGTGGAGGGAGATTTTATTCAAGCTTTTTGTTGCTGTTGTCGAATGAGTAGAATATTTTAATAAACATTTTTACCATTATGGAAAATCTTCCCTGCGTCGCCACAGCCATTGTGGTGGAAAAGTGTGCACTTGTTGCGCATACACGTGGACACACACAGGTAGGTACGCGCACGTCGCGCACACAGACACCCTCACACACACACACACACACACACACCCATTTATCACCCCGCTCTCTCTTTGTTTGTTTATGTATTTACTGCAAACCCATAGCAGCGTGTCCATGACATTAAACTGGTCATTGGTTCAGAATGTTATTAGCTCCTGATTCATCACATTACACCCCGTGCCAAATCTCCCTTTTCCGTTCTCTCTCTCTCTCTCTCTCTCTCTCTCTCGCTCTCGCTCTCTCTCTCTCTCACTCTTTCTCTCTCTGTCATCTGCCCCCCCCCTTCTCTCTCGCACTCCCTTTTTGTCTGTCTCTCTCTGTCTGTCTGTCTGTCTGTCTGTCTTTTTCTCCCCCTTCTCTCTCTCTCACTCTCCCTCCCCCTCATTCTCTCTGTGTCTCTCTCTCTCTCTCTTGCTCTCTCTCTCTCACACACACACACACACACACGCACACACACACACACACACTACAGGACACATGCACAAGGAAGCTGCGGATCATATTCTCGCGCTGAAGACCTGAACATAGTCCTTTAACTCGCTCGTAAAGCCATTGAGATGGAACCGCCCCCTATGAGGGCTGGCTCCATAAGAAAGGTTATTAATGTAATCGTGAAATATAGGCCAGCTATAGCTCGCATAGACCATGTGTTTGATACCCCTGCTGCGTTCTGCCAGGTATACTAGGACAGCATGGTTAAGACCAAGGCAAAGCCCATGTGTCCATTTGGTCACGATAGAATATAAATGGGTTAAAGGGATGTTTTACTCTTTAGATATTTATTAGGTGTTACAATTGAGTCAACCTGAAGTTGAATGTAGCCATATGAAGTGTAAATTATTTAAACTATGCAATATCCTACACTGAAAATATAACACAACCTCTGCATACACATTACTCCACCAACAGATGGAGATATAAGGTGGCGTAAAGAATATTGCTATTATTAATGAAGTTCATTAGGGGTATCGACTATGAAGACAAATAACCCACCATAGGTCATGTGAGACAGGGACAGAGTACACGATGAAGTTAAGCAACAGGGAAGTATTCATTTAACACAAAATACCCCATGAATAAGGCGAAAATGTCATGTTGGGAAAATATTACCAAATGTCATGGTATGTAAATTCCCTCGTCCCCCCCCCCCCCCCCATCGCTCCTGCCCCCGCCCGGCCACCCCCGCCCCTAACTGCTCATCAATGACTCATTTTCACCCCCAACAATACCGCCATCGGAGACTACAAAAAGCCCAGGGATACACATTTTCTACCCGCCCGCCCTCACCTCCATGGGAACCCCTCAAACGCTCACACGTCTCGCGCTAAGGTATAAAAGGTTCGCCATTAAAAATGCATGCGCTCGATCCCTCAGACATGCACTTGCCCGTGCCCGCGTGCTCCCATTATCACATTTTCCCCTCCCTCTAACCAGGTCAGGTTCCCTGTTCCTTGATTCAAATTGAAACAATGCACTTTTTTTTGCTGTGTTTTTCTTTTGTATTAAAAAAAAGTAAGTACGTAAAGTAAAAAAAAAAAGAGGGGGGTAAATACTCACAGTTGACCTCCATTAGGAACCCAGCCTCCGTTTCTCTCTTCGGGCGATGGTGGGTGGGTGGAGGTATCGTTGGGGGTGGGGTTGCACGGGGGGAGTGGGAGGGCGGGGGGCCGGGGGGTGGATGCTCTTTGTCTCCCGCCAGGACGGAGGACGGAGTTCATATCCACGGATCCCTTTGTTCCACCCGGGGGGGGGGGGTGGGGGGGGAGGCTCCGGGGGTCAAGCGGCACAGCTTCAGGTGGAGCAGAGAAAACACCGTCGGGGGGCAGCGTCAGGGAGAGGCGGCACGGAGCCCCCACCGGCCTGATACGCAGGCACCGGGGCCGGGCGGGTTCATGGCCCCCAGGAGCAGGTGGAGTTGGTGGTGAGAGGAGGCGCAGGAGGAGGTGAGAAGGAGAGGAGGGAGCACCCCAGGAGCCCAGGAGACTCTTCAATCCTGCTCCCCAAAAAGAAGTGGGAACTCAAAACTAAAAAAAAAAGGCACTGAACCGAAAATAAAATCCAGGTGCGAAAGTATCCACAAGTCTTTGTTTTCGTTTACTTCCCCTCAGTCAATTCTGTGCGCCGTAGCATCCGGGCGTTCAGGGAAGTAGATTGACCTCCTCCAGCACCACCAGCACCACTGAGAAGCATGTGTGCCGGAGAGGCAGGCAGGAGGAAAGTGCTTTGCCTGGTCGATCGCAGCCCTCCAGTGGGGAGGAGTGTCAGCAAGAGAGTGAGGAGGGGCACTGGTCCCTGAGCTGGAGTCCGCCGCCGCCGCCGCCGCTGTCACCGCTGCTCGCTCGCTGCCGCGTGCGTATAAACAGACTGACAGGCACAGATGTAGCTGACGCTAGCTAAGCGGGGAGGAAACATTCCCATAGGGGCTGCATGGTTCATCATGTTTCAGGACAGTGAGCATCCACAGAGTGTGAGACGGGGGGGGGGGGGGGAGAGACCTAGAGAGAGGGAGGGAGAGAGAGGGGGAGAGAGAGGGAGAGAGAGGAGGAGAGAGGGAGATAGAGAGAGGGAGGGAGAGAGAGTCAAAGAGAGAGAAAGAGAGGGAGAGAGATTGAGAGAGACAGAGAGAGAGTGAGACAGAGAGGGAGGGAGAGATTGAGAGAGACAGAGAGAGAGAGAGCGAGAGAGAGAGAGTCAGAGAGAGAGAGAGCGAGGGAGAGAGAGTCAGAGAGAGAGGGAGGGAGATAGAGTCAGAGAGAGAGAGAGGAAGGGAGGGAGAGATGGACCACTAGAGAGGAGAAGGAGGAGGACTAGGAGGAGTTGAGTAGAGCTGAGGGGAGGGGGTGGGGGATAAGGTTGAGGGGTGGTGCTGTTGGGAGGGTTGGGGGTGTAGTTCACAATTGGAGGGAAGGGAGGAGGGGAGGAGAAATAGGTTACTCTTAGGAGGTGTGTGTGTGTGTGTGTGTGTGTGTGTGTGTGTGAGTGTGTGTGGGGGGGGTGTACGGTGTGTGTGTGTGTGTGGTGTGTGTGTGTGTGTGTGTATGAGAGAGAAAGGGAGAGAGAGAGAATGTGTTTATTCGTGGGCCAGTAATGAGCAGTGCAATGACACACAGAGCAAGGCAATTGATGACCTTCAACAACAACAGGATTTTATACCCCTTCATGGAAGAGCCGCTGCAGACGGAGCTGGACGGCCCCCAGCCAGCGCTGTGTGCTGTACGTTTGGACGGCTCTTTTTGTTTTGGGGCAGGGTGTGCTATCACAGAGACACATCTGGAGAACACAAAACATCAGTGCTGCTCATGTCTTTCCCGTTCACATGGAAACTGGGCTGGCTGGCCTGGCTAGATAAGCAAAGTGCTGAAGAGAGAGACATCATTTTATCTGCCTTTAACCTGACACCTTTGTGTTATCGTTTGTGTTTGAGTGCGTGTGCATGTCTGTGTGTTGTGTGTGTGTGTGTGTGTGTGTGTGTGTGTGTTAAAGGTTGCTATAGGTTCATTCAGACATGGATTCAATGTGGCTATAGGTTCCTTCAGACATGAATTAAAGGTTTCAGTTGGTTCAATCAGACATAGATTAAAGGTGGCTATAGGTGCATTCAGACATGGATTCAATGTTGCTATAGATTCATTTACACATGTATATTCAATCCACATTCAATCCAGAGGACCGACTTTCTGCTCCCTGCATCCAGAAGAAGGACGTTCATCGTATCAAAACCTGTTCCATTACAGACGGACCAAACACAAACTCAAACCAGCACATTGTTTGAAACAGCTGTCAATATAGATCAAGATTCTGAGCTGCAAACCCCCTGCAGGGATCTCCTCACCGCTATAGCTGAATGCTGGAATTTCCAAATTTTTGCCTTTGGTTGTTCTGAGAAGAGAGCTGTTCTTGTGCGATGATAAACGATGGTACTTAGAGCTAAACCCATAATGGAGGGGCATTAGGCAGAATGGCGTGATTATACATGGAGCTATCTGTGGTTAGGTCAAGGTTGATGCTGGTCACGTAAATCCTGGCACATCTGTCCCCTTGGAGGGTTTATCAACAAGGGATTAGGCTCCACCATATGCCTCATACTAATGACACCGGGCCAGGCTAGAGGCAGCCCGGTCTCAGCCCTCTGGAGGCCGGCGGGCCAGGCTAGAGGCAGCCCGGTCTCAGCCCTCTGGAGGCCAGCGGGCCAGGCTAGGGGCAGCCCGGTCTCAGCCCTCTGGAGGCTGGTGGGCCAGGCTAGAGGCAGCCCGGTCTCAGCCCTCTGGAGGCTGGTGGGCCAGGCTAGAGGCAGCCTTGGCTCAGCCCTCTGGAGGTTGGTGGGCCAGGCTAGAGGCAGCCCGGACTCAGCCCTCTGGAGGCTGGTGGGCCAGGCTAGAGGTAGCCTTGGCTCAGCCCTCTGGAGGTTGGCGGGCCAGGCTAGAGGCAGCCCGGACTCAGCCCTCTGGAGGCTGGTGGGCCAGGCTAGAGGCAGCCCGGTCTCAGCCCTCTGGGGGCTGGCGGGCCAGGCTAGAGGCAGCCTTGGCTCTGCCCTCTGGAGGCTGGTGGGCCAGGCTAGAGGCAGCCTTGGCTCTGCCCTCTGGAGGCTGGTGGGCCAGGCTAGAGGCAGCCTTGGCTCCGTCCTCTGGAGGCTGGCGGGCCAGGCTAGAGGCAGCCTTGGCTCCGTCCTCTGGAGGCTGGCGGGCCAGGCTAGAGGCAGCCTTGGCTCTGCCCTCTGGAGGCTGGCGGGCCAGGCTAGAGGCAGCCTTGGCTCTGCCCTCTGGAGGCCAGCAGGCCAAAAGCAGCCCAGCCTTAGCCCTCTGCAGCCTTGGATCTCTTTGGTCGAGTTTCACTGACATTTTTTTCTGCTCAGCATATTGTATCGATTGTTCACAAATTTCTATCTTGAAATATTGACCACATTATGCATTATTAACTTTCCCATTACAGTCTTTTGATTGGTTTTCCCATTGGTCAATGGGAAATATTGATGAATGATGAATGGAATCCATGGAAAATATGGGGCTGAAATTAAAAGGAATACATAAAGAAAGAAGGCCCTTTCACATTTTGTAGGATAATGATCCCTTGCCTCTGACAACAAAAACAACAACAAACAACATTCCAGATGTTAGCGTATAATCCTTAACATAAAAGAGACCTCTTACAAAAGCAACCCCACACAGGCGCGTATGACACTTTGTCATCAGTACAGATGGGTTGGCAAAAAAGCTGGTTGCACATTTGTGTTATCAATCAAAATGATTGCTTGAGACAATTCAATCATCCCCCGATATCCATCAGGAGACAACCTCTCTCCGTCCCTACTTCACCCACACTTTCCTCCTCCTCTGATTGGGTGTAGAAGTTGTCTTTCCGCAGTCACCATCTAATCACTGGGTGACAGCGTTAGTCAAACCCCACCAAGGAGAGACGGGATCAAAGTTCACGTGTATAGCCCCACATTTCCTGCATCTCTTTCATCAATTATAATCGCATTAAATGTATTATATGTATTTTTGCTGTACTGTTGTGCTGTTAAAATATACTTCTGTCCACCCGATGCTCCAGCCAGGGAATGACGATGTGAGCTGGACGGAGGACATCTTCGGGAGCCTAATTGAAAGCTAGAATGAGGTATTTGGAGACGGATGGTGTTTTTGCGCCGGGACATTGATTTGCTTTTAGCCAAATCAAACCGATTACCCGTCCTTCGCCACAGTCCTCCATGATCGATGGGATTTAGAGCCCTTTTTAATCTAGTTGATCCCTGGTCTGCCTCTCAATGCCAGCTAATAGCATTAGCTCCGATGTTGTTGTCATTTTGCTCATGGGCTTTGATAATGCCGCCGTTACTACCGCCTGACTCCTGCTCTGTTCTCCGTCGGGCCCAGAGCCACACTTCTTCTCTTTTGATGTATTGACTTGCCGATACACCGCAGACTGTTTGAGTGGGTTCATAAATCCCACCTTTGCGGACCCCTACCCTGCCTTCGCTCGTTTATATCTCAACAGATGGACCCCTGCGAGGTTTTGATGCAGCATCTCCGACTAGGTTGCTGCTTTTATTGGTTCAGGTTGAACATTTTTTCATTTCTCACGTATTCATGTCTTTCATTTAAGGGCGGCTATCCAGGAAAGCTGGGTGTTTCACATTACAACTTAATGGTTATTGTTATTCAATAGGCTCATTTCGGAATCCAGGAATGTGTAAAAGTACGTGTTGTCATGGAGAGAGCGCTTTATTATAATAAATTGCATTGAACCACGAGGACAGGCAATGAAAATGTATTTTTCTCACTTATCTCACAAGATGCCGATGTTCCTCTTGGCGCTTGAAATCTCCATAATGGTGAAGCATAATGAATGGACAAGAGCAACACAAAGTACAACATGCAATTGGATCCAGGCTGGGAGGTTTAAAATGGATCAACTGCAACAGGGAGGGACTTTGTACGATTTTTAACAAATAACTCATGAATAAATGAATACAAAAATCTAAGTGGTCATACAGCTATTTCTGAGCTCATTGGGCTGACGGGCATTGACTCCTCTGTCACCACTTAACCTTGATCTAAAATATTCAGGTGAGGACGCACAACACAACTCTAAGACCTGGGCACCAATCAGGTTTGGTTGTGCGGCGCATGAGCCCGCCTCATCGATGCAACTTTAATGCTGGCTGGACAGAAGAAAGATTAGGCCGCTCTGACATCACGCGCACACCGCTGTGTGGACACCTAACACTGTGGCTGCACGGACAGCCGCACGTCAGCAACGCTGACCTTGTCCGACCGGACTGCCTGGGCACAGTATGTGTGTGTGTGTGTGTGTATGTGTGTGTGTGTGTGTGTGTGTGTGTGTGTGTGTGTATGTGTGTGTGTGTGTGTGTGTGTGTGTGTGTGTGTGTGTGTGTGTGTGTGTGTGTGTGTGTGTGTGAGTGCGTGTGAGTGCGTGTGTGTGTGAGTGCGTGTGTGTGCGTGTGCGTGTGCGTGTGTGTGCGCGTGTGCGTGTGTGTGTGTGTGTGTGTGTGTGTGAGTCGTGTGTGTGTGTGTGTGTGCATGCATGCATGTGTTCATTCATGTGCGTGTTTATTGCCTACCAGTATAATCATTATCACAATAAAATACAATGAAAAACAATGGCATAGTCGCCGAGGCTTTCCTGTGTTTACCATGAGACAGGTAGTGCGACAGAGTGAGCACCAAGCAGGCGTGACTGATGTTCATGCCTTATTACTTAGTGTGCATACTTAACTAAACATAGTAGAGACAGAGAGTCCTTATCTGGCTGTCCAGTTGGTGTGCTAGGTAGGGAGGAATAAAGAGGGGTTTCAGCGGATTCAAATGAGGCAAGCCAGCCTCGGTCACCGGGGGATTGTATCAGCAGCCGGCCGTACAGATAACACATTAAATAACTTCCACTTCCTCCCTCGTCACGGTGGGACACGATAAGGGCGAAAATCGAGTGAAAATCCTTGATAATGATTATTTTGACACCTGACTGCGCTCCCTCTGCATGTGTGTGTGTGTGTGTGTGTGTGTGTGTGTGTGTTTTGCCGTCTGGTTTCACTTCCCTTACTATCTCTTTTCTTTCTACCCCCTGCTTACGACCCTGTCTGGGCACCATCTTGTGCTGGCGATGGGCTGGCGGGGCAGGGGCGTCTGTGTCCGTTTAATTACTCTAAATCAGGACCGCCCGCCTCCCGTCTCCATCTGCTGCTCTTTGAGGGGAAGAAAAAGAGAGAGAGAGAGAGCGATCCTGAAGGAGAGGAGGCACAGCATCCTACCTACTCGTCATATTGAAATGCCTTCTCCTGCTAGCATGCTAATTAGTCACCCTGCTAGACCACAGAATACCAAACGTCTGGCTGTTTTGGGACAATGAGGTACACAGTTTGTTCCAGGGCACATGGTTAGGGCAGATTGACCAGCCAGTTTGAATTAATATTAGATGAGTAAATACACTGCAGCATGTCGATCCCTAAGGATGTGAGTTATGTGGTTTATTTCAAGGACATTGCCTGTATATCTGCTTTGTATCTGCCCTTTTCTGTGTGCTATGTTCAGAATTAATAGGAAACCCATTTTACCACAGCGTATCCTGCAGGTCAAGCTCCAGGGGGTTTACACGGCCATGTTTTGGTTATAAAAATGCCACAAGTCCTAGATTCTTCCCCTCGCTGCTTATGGGAGATGATGGGTTCTGTCCCGTTAGGGGAACCTTTACAGTCGCGGGCGCTGCCAAGTCAGCAGCGATTAAATTGCCGGCCAAGTCATGCCTTACTTGGCCTTAATGACCCCATGTAGCGCTTTGTCACTCACAGCATAGGTATGGAAAATTTATATGTAAATAGTGTAGAAAAATTTAAATGTAGCAAAATTAAAAAATATTAATTAATAATTAGTTATTGATATTATAAATTATGTCTGACTTTTTATTATCATTTTATTATTAGTCAATACTTATACGATGATGTTATTTTTAAGTTCTTGAATGAAAATACAAATTGAGGTTCCAATTGTGGTATAAAATCATATTTATAGCCACAATCTCTGTTTTAGTAATGTGGACAAAAAGTTAATCTGAGATGCTGCTATCAATAGCATGGCCCACTTAAGAGCTGAATATCACGTTCAAGCAGCAAACACCAAGGTTCCACTCCCAAATCCCCTCTACCAATAACCATGAAACCACTCCTGGCTCGGGGGAGGAATGACCCAAAAAATAAAAGTAGTCAATTTATATTGAAACAATAACCTACCGATAATAATCAAATCAATCAATCAATCAATAATCAAACCGAAACCGGCAACACAGGTTCCAGAATACTGCCTCGCTGCAAGGGAGTGCAAACCAGTCTATTTAACTCTGGTAATCACACTCATCTCTTGCTGTGGTCCCGCCCCTCCATCAAGCCACACTGGCCCATACAGTCACTGCCACAGTCACGTTTAACAAGTTAGCGTTAGCCGTTAGCTTCTCTCAATCGCCTCTTCCACGTGTGTGCTTTTGCTTTCCAGTCCGGACGACGTCCAAGCGAAGACGTAGACCGGGGACCCAGTAGGGTGGGGGGGGGGGGGTTTAAAGGTTTGCTGTATTCATCTCCGGCCCCTATACGTTACGATGTGGCGCGGTGGAAGGTCTTTGTAGTGGGGGCTCAATTCATCCATGTGTCAGATGAAGGAGAGGCGAGATTAGGAGGCGTGCGTCACCGCCAGATGTATGCCCCCCCCCCCCCCCACCTCTCCCCCCCCCGGTAGCTGGGGTGCGTGGGCGTTGGCTGGGACGTCTCAGAGTCAGATGGTCCTGATGCATGTGTCATCTCTGAACTCTGACACTGTGAGCTGTGCCGGGAATAGCAAGGTACGCGACTACTCCTGAGCTAGCTTTGCATCAAATCATCAGTAGAACAAAAAATGGCATTTTCTTTTGTATGCTTATCCTACAAAAGTGTTCAATGATACACATACATAAATAATAAAAATAAGTAATTGAGTGAAAATAGTACAATGTTTTCACTATTTTCGAATACATCCATAAGACATGTCATGTGAGCGATTGGCGATTCCGGTACACTGTTTACGTCTACGCCTTTTACCCTTCCTGTGTGTGTGTATAAGACCACCCCCCCCCACCCCCCCACCCCACCCCGCCCCCCTTGGAGAGGACCATCGAACATTTAGGAGTGGAACAGGGTGACGGATGTGTCTAGCGGACTGCGTCGTTCCCGCTGTTATGACTTCACCCTCCAGAGATCGATTAGGGAAGGACTCCTGATAGCAATGACGTGAGGTAACGCGCAAAGGCTGGCTGGGTGACAGCTTGTGTACCTCTCTCCAAACACAGGGACTAGCCTTGAGACGACCAGGAGGGTACAGTGTAAAAGTCTGACCCCGCCGGTTTTTGCACTCAAACACCATCACACGCACACACACACGCACACGCACACACACACACACACACACACACACACACACACACACACACACACACACACACACACACACACACACATCCTCTTTGCTTCTTTTTTTTTTTAACCCAGAGCAGCAATCCTTTTTTAAACACCACAGGAGAGCATTCATCCCCAGAGTGCTCCTCTCGTCTACACCTTCCTGCCGCTACTTCCTGACTCATGCTTCCATCCCTTGTCAGGGCTCTCGGCGCGGCTCTGGAGAGGAACATCCAGGGTCAGCGAGCCGCGCCGGGCACAAAGGTGTCAGGTGCTGAAAGGAAGAAGAAAAACTGTGAAAAACTAAGTTCAGTTTATTTCCTGTTTCTTTTTACCCCCAGACAAATGACATGCGATGACAGTGGAGTCTGCATGCGATCCAGAAGGGGTTGCAGTGTGATGTCACTGCATCCCTTCCCTAGCAAGGATCTCTGATTATTGAACATTTCGCCATGACAATAGTTTGTCAATCTTCATGAAGAGATTTGTCCTTTTGATTGTCCTCGCCTCTCTCTCTCTCTCTCTCTCTCTCTCTCTCTCTCTCTCTCTCTCTCTCTCTCTCTCTCTTCTATCTGATCTAATTTTTATTTATTTATTTTTCTCTCTCTCTTAAGCAATGGAACGTATTACTAAATTAAGGAATGAAACCTATTTTTCAACAAGACATTAGACTCCTTACTCTGAAACGTCCCAAAAGCCTCCGATATCACCCAGTTACATACGGGGGCACAGAGAAAACCATACAGAACGAAGTAAGGAGAAAAAGAGAACCAAAGACAGAAAGACAGAAAGAATGAAAGAAAGAAAGAAAGACAGAAAGGAAGACAGAAAGGAAGAGAAAGAAAGAAACAGAGAAATTAAGAGAAAGAAAGAAGTAAAGAGAAAGAGATATAAAGAGAAAGAAAGAAAGACAAAATGTAGAAAGAAAAAAGGAAAGACTTGCATAGAGAAACAAGGAATCATACTCCCTGTCTGACGAGCGGGTCTAGACACCCCGGCCCCGCCTACATATGCTAGGCTGGCTCCTGACATTTGCTATCCAGCGGAGCCAAAGCAGAGCTGTCAGAGTCCATCATGTCGCATGTCTGTCCCGCTTTCTCTTTCTCTCTCTCTCTCCTGCTCTCTCTACCACTCTCTCTCTCCCCCCCTCTCTCTCTCTCTCTCTCTCTCTCTCTCTCTCTCTCTCTCTCTCTCCCTCTCTCCCCCCCCCCCCTCTCTCTCTCTATCTCTTTCTCTCTCTCTCTCCCCCTCTCTCTCTCTGAACCAGTCCTCCCCTGGCCCTGCATGGCACCACCGTGTCAGGCAGGCAGCGGGGTGTCCAGGGGGTGGAGGACACAGCACAGGGCCAATGAACAAATGCTTACTTCAATAAATAATGAATACATGAATGGGTACGAAGCAACGACTTTGCTGACTTACTTATGTGAAAAATATGAAATATGGGTCAGCTATGGGTCCGGGGAGAAATATGTGTGTATTTGCATGTGTGCGTGTGGAGGGGGGGGGGGGCTCTCTCCCCTCTCTCTCTCTCTCTCTCTCTCTCTGTCTTTGGACTGCTCCAATATGACCCATATCCCTTTTAAGGTAATCGACACCCCCGGATTCGGAGCCACACACCATACCGCAAGTGTGGTGATCTCACCTGTGCCATGTGACATGTACATAGTCAACACATAGTTATAAATAAGTTGTATCGTATCGTATAGACCTGTCTCGTTTCCAGTAGCGTGCTCTCCGTGTCCTGTTCTGGTCCCAGACAGGGCGAGCTGTTTTCTGACGCCTGATGGTGAAAGGTGGTCAAAGAGGGTTCCAGCCTTAGCATCAGAGGGCAGGCCGACTCTATTGTGTGGCGCTGCTGAGAGGTGTGTATTCTGACTGTGTTAGTAGAACGCTGGTCTCTGTAAGTACCGACCTACCAAGCAAATGTGTGAGTGGAGTGTGTGTGTGTGTGTGTGTGTGTGTGTGTGTGTGTGTGCGGGTGTATGCTTGTTTGTTTGTGTGTGCTTGTGTGTGTACATGTGTGTGTGCGTATGTGTGTGTGTGTGTGTGTGTGTGTGTGTGTGTGTGTGTGTGTGTGTGTGTGTGTGTGCGTGTTGTGTGTGTGTGTGTGTGTGTGTGTGTGTGTGTGTGTGTGTGTGTGTGTGCGTGTGTGTGTGTGTGTATGTGTGTGTGTGTGTGTGTGTGTGCGTGTGTGTGTGTCAGTGTTTGTGTGTGTGTACATGTGCGTGCGTGCATGTGTGTGTGTGTGAGTGTGTGTGTGTGTGTGTGTGTGCATGTGTGTGCGTGCGCACGTGTGTTTGTGTGTGTGTAGGTGCGTACATGTGTGTGTTTGTGTGTCTGGGTGGGGTGGGGGGGGGGGGGGGGGGGGGGGTAGTGTGCAGACAGGGCCTTTTGATGTCGGCTTTCCTTTGTGTTCCCCTCTCCGTGTCTGTGACTTTTTAATGAGGGGTCCGGACTCATTACGGCGGCCGTACCGGGGCCACGCGGCGGGACGGCCTCCCCCTCTGCCCCTCTCCCAACACACACATTACAGCGGTTGCCCCCCCCCCCCCCGTCTGGGAACGCAGCCCCATCTCTCTCTCTATCTCTCTCTCTCTCTCTCTCTCTCTCTCTAATGGCATCTGTGGAACTGCAGAGCAGCAGTACAATCACAGACATGCACCCGCTAAGGCCGGTGGGTGTCCGCCCTAATGGGGAGGGCATCCTCCCGTCCGGTCCAACCTCAGCCTCCAGCGCCAGACGCCAGTGCTGCCTGAGATTCTCTCGCTTGCTGTGTGGTGTTATCGATCGCTCGATCGCGGTGCGGTGGCAGGGCGGGGCAGTGGTCCAGGGTGGGGGTGCAGGCTGGTGATGTGTTTTTCCTTTGTTTTACTCCGAGCCGTATTTTGCACACAAAAAAAAGCCAGGTGTAGAGTCACGCACCAGTGCTTCCTGAATTCTAATTAGATCTGAGGAGGACCTTCTTGTGGAAATGTAATCCGCAGACTTGCCTTTATATGCTTCCCTCGCTCCCCCAGTTCAGATCTCGCAGAAATATTATATTCCATCGCCGGGGGCTTACTTCCACTAGCACCGCAGTGACCTTTTTAAAGTTGGCTGAACTTTCTTATGCAAATATGTATTTGTTCTTTTTTAATAAGAAGTTTTTTGGTGCCTTTAATTACCCACCTATTGTTTGTTTGGCCAGATTAGATGATATGTATTGATATGCATGGTTCTCTTCCCTTCTGTCCTTTCTCATGGTGTTTGTTGATACACACCCACACACAGCGAGATTCCTTTTACCAGGAACCAAACAAACAAGTCACGTTTCCACTCAGATCCGAGTGTGCATGAGCAGAAGGGACAGAGTTGTGGTCGGTTCGGGGGCCAAATCTCATACAAATTATGAGTAACCTTTCTTCTGGTTTGGATTAAAAAGTCTTTAATGTTACCAGATTCACGTAGCCTTGACGATGAGATTATATGGCGAGCGATACAGATATAGATGCAACCGTATTCTCAGATACAAATGGATTGAATCTAATATATTGTGTAAACCAAAAAAATCAATCATCAATCTAGCTGAATATCCATATTCCATGGATACACAAATTGGTGTATTTTATAAAGCCCATATCAATCCATTCATAAAAAAGTAAATCCTCTTCAAGCAGCAATAGAAGATCTCAAAGGCCAACATTGAATAATGAGATGTCTGCCAATGAGAACATTCACACTCGAATGTGAATGTGGATATCATGGACTGGCCCAAGGCTGGGCAGGAACATATTCCCCCCCCCCCCCCCCCCCCCGTCCTTTGGAGGAACAGACTGCATATTCAAACCCACGCTCCATGTCTCCACAGAGACTGATAGAAAGAGACATATAGAGAGGAGAGAGAAACCCCAGAGAGCGAGAGACACAAGAGAGACAGAGGAGGGAGAGATAGAGAGAGGAGAGAAGGAGATAGTCCACAAGAAAGAGAAGAGAGAGAGAGACAGAGGAGAGATATAGAAATAGAAGGAGGAGAGAAGTAGATAGTTCACAAGAGAGAGTGAGGAGAAAGAGACAGAGAGAGACAGATAGAGAGAGAGAGAGAGGGAGAGAGCGATAGAGAGGGCGAGACGGAGACCACAAGAGAGCGAGAGGAGAGAGAAGAGAGAAACAACAAGGGAGAGAGTGAGAGACAGGATTGAGAGAGAAACAACAAGAGGGAGAGAGAGACCACAAGAGAGAGGGTAAGAGAGAGAGAGACCACGAGAGAGAGAGAGAGAGAGAGAGAGAGAGAGAGAGAGAGACACCCATTATAAAATGTGTGGCTGTGGTCAGACCACATGGTGCAGGCCGGTCCTGAGACACCTGTTCTTGTGGATGCTGTGGCTGTGGAGGCGATGGGAGCTGCCCTGCACCCTGGGACTGGGAGTGTCGTCCTTCACTTACTCACTGACCCTGAGTCCTCCACACCTCCTCCTACTGCAGGGTGCCTCCATACTACCCCCCGCCCCCATACTCTTGACACTATTCCACGCCCCCGGTGGGACTTCACACCTTCACAGATTCTGTGCAATTTCCTCGTCATCTCGCCAAAAACAAAGTCATCCGTGCGGAACCATTACGCTGATTGTGATTTCCATTTCCGCGTGCGGGTGATTACACAACGCGTTGTCGTTTGTCGAGCAGCGTCGTTTTTTTCATTGTGCCAAACAGGTCGCCCAGAACGATGTCTGGACTTGTTTGCACTTCTGTCTATTGTTAGAGCCCCGATACGTCCGTCACGTGGGGTCCTGGTGCTAAATCGAGCCGTGCGGGTTGCCCACAGCATAGGGGAGGTGGTGAATGCTAATTAGGTGGGAAATGTCTGTCAGGACTCCTCGTCCTCAGTGGACCGGCAGCCTGTGGTTTGGGCTTTGGTTTTCTTCACCGTTCAGGCCTTGTGTGTGTGTGTGTGTGTCTCTGTGTGTGGGTGTGTGTGTGTGTGTGTGTGTGTGTGTGTGTGTGCATGCGTTTGCGTGTGTGCGTGCATGTGTGTATGGGTGTGTGTGTGTGTGTGTGTGTGTGTGTGTGTGTGCATGCCTGTGTGTGTGTGTGTGTGTGTGTGTGTGTGTGTGTGTGTGTGTGCGTGCGTGTGCGTGTGCGTGTGTGTGTGTGCGTGTGTGTGTGTGCCCGTGCGTGTGTATGCGTGTGCACGTGTGTGGACTTCATGCATTTATAAATCACATGAGCTCCTCCACCGCTGACATCTCGATGTCCCGCTGCTGTCAATGGGAGGGGTGGAAGGGGGGTTGGGGTGGGGTGGTCGTTCCTTGTCCTCCCCGACTTTCATTAATTCAACCCACCTGCTGGCTCGCCGCACTTAACTTCTCTCTGACGCAACGTAGCGAGAACAGTGACTTAATGTCCCCCTTACTACAGCCTCCGAAAAAAAGATTCTCCGCCTCACTGGGTCACCGCGCAGCAACTTACAAGTCTGCGACTTTGTAAGAAAGTTGAGTCTCGTCGCAAATCTTTGATCTGAACTGGGCGTTAGAAGTTAGAATGCTCTTTATGGTACGCAGAAAATGATGCTTCAGTCCTTCAATGAGACCAAGACATTTCCACGTCAATTGGTGCAATCATGACCTGAAGCAGAAATATATATATATATATATATACTATATATACTGAGTATATATATATTTATAAAACGGGTGGCTTAAATCAAGTGATCTGATTGGTTCCCAACTGTTGTATAATGAGCGTATACACACAGCTATGACGCCCGTTCAGTTTACAAAGTTCAGTATCACTCCGCGCCTAACTTGAACTGTTGTTTATTTATATATAAAAGCAATAGCATACTTCACTGAAGCCTAAAAATATGTTGATTGCTGGAGAGGGTGGAAATGTCGTAAAGCAATAGGCACACGGTGAGTGAACTCGATAGTAGGCTAAATTGCCTGCGAACCAAGCTACCGTCTCTAGCCTAGCCTTCTCTCTGAAGGACGCTACAGTGTGTTGCATAGCAACCGCCGTACACTTTGCAGGCAGCCAGGAGGGACTACTTTTTTGTATTCGTTAAAAAAAATGCTTTTCCGACTTTCTCGCTTTTTCAAAATTGAGGGTGTCTATGACTTTCATTTCACTTCAGTCAGTGGTATACGGTCATTATACCACAGTTAAGGGGCGTTGTCCGTCCCGACGCGCAGCGGAGGCACGACAGGCACAGCCTGTCGTGATCTATTGCTTAAATATACTGTATATACTGTGTATATATATATCCCCCGTTCCTACTACGGAAATACAGACTCAATATCTTGTTTAAATGCACTTGAGGTGACTGATTTGATTTGTTAAGATATCTGTAGCTACTGTTTTATCAATACTGTGGTGTGAGGAAACTATTTTGACTGTTTTGATGGTTAGCTTATCTGCAGGCCTGCAAGGTTAATATTACCTTGGGACGTAGTAGTTGTTAAAACTGAGGGCTTACTTTGAGGCCTTTAGAAGGCTCTTAGTGCTTGCCAGAACTCCTGGTATTATTATTTATTTTATTGTTATTATCATTATTATTTCTTTAACGCCCAATGAAACTGCAACCCAATTAAGTTTCAATAAATGTGTTGTTACTAAATTCAATCTGCTTTTCTGACAAAAAGAGGTGGGATATATTCTAATATGTTTCTCAGATTGACCACATTGGCCACATCACTTTAGCTGCCCCACAGTAATTCCCAGTTAACAAATGGGTTAGCGCTCGCGTTACATATATATATAATCTCCCAGAGAGAGAAAGAGAGAGACAGAGAGACAGAGAGACAGAGATACAGAGATGCAATGATACAGAGTAAGAGAATGAGAGAAAGAGAGAGCAGGAGAGGGTGAGAGAGAGAAAGAGGAGAGAGAGTCAGAGAGAAAGAGTGGGAGAATGATAGAGAGAGAGCGAGAAGAGATGGAGAAAGAGAGAGAGAGAGAGAGAGAGATCTAGAGAGCGAGAGTGAGAGAGAGGTGAGGGAGAGGTTGGTGCAGTCTTAATGGATAGTAAACACAGATGTCTTTCCGTGCTGCTGGGTGCTCTTGATGTGTTGTCACAATGATGGCCTCACACAGCTCCACCCTATAGTAAATATTGAAAGTGACATCCCTTTAAAAGTTCAACGATATTCCCAGAAGATGAGCCAAGTCTTCTTCATAAAGTGCATCTTAATGGCCTGAGGTACTATAAGTGTTGGTTCATTATTCGTCGTGAGCATCAATCATTGATTTGCATCCTAAATAACGTGCCATTGTTTATTAATAACGTTCCCTTTCGTGGGGAGGTAAGTGCTAATTGGCCTTGGCTTCCCCCTTTGACAGTTCTCGTTTAGCATCGTATTGAGAACTATGGCCCTGCATTATCATCCCCTCCTCAGAGAATGCATGGACATATCCTTTTTTTAACTTTTATATATTTCTATGGGCTTTTTGTCACAGACAGGATAGTAGGTTGAAGAACAACAATTGAGCATGAGACTACAGGTGGGAAACCTGGGTCGCTGCAAGGCGTGTTGCCTACATGTTACTAACTACGCAGCTCGTGCAATGCTGCAATACGTACCAAGTTCAGCCACTCACTGTCAAAACAATTGAAGTACAAACTTGATAATCGCTCTCAATTCACCAGTAGGACAGACAAGTAAAAACCTCTGCTGACAAGTGCCTGCTCCGCTCACTGACGTAAACTCCCAGATCCCAGAAACTCACACACGCAGAAACAAATACACACGCACGCACAGAGCCGACCTTGGCTACCGAGTGGATGAAATAAATACATACACACACAGCTAGCCTTGACTCCTTCTCCCCAGAGAGAGGAGACAGAGTCAAGACTAGCTGTGTATGCACTAGGTAGACAAGGTGTGTGTGTGTGTGTGTGTGTGTGTGTGTGTGTGTGTGTGTGTGTGTGTGTGTGTGCGTGTGTGTGTGTGTGTGTGTGTGTGTACGGATGGCTGGCCTTGTCTCCTGTTCAGCGGAAGGCTTCTGTCGCCAGTGCGGATCTCAAGGAAATCTAAAGTGATGCCAGCCACGCCCCAAATTAGCCTTTTATAACAGAAGCAAATCCCGGTACATTTGTTATTCATGAGTCTAAAGTAAAGCGACTCGCACGTCGAAAGAAGTTTTTGGTCTAGAGTCAGGAACTATCCGGATAGCAAAAGTGATGCTCCAGGTGATGAATCCGGCAGCTTCGGGAACTTTTGTTTTGAACAAACCTCTTAAATGTTTATTTTTTGTCACAAAGAGAACAAGGCATACTAGTGCAGGCTTTCACAGTGCAATGTTTAGCCCAAGGCTGCACTGACAGATGGCTGTGGAAGGTTTATGGCCACAATAAGCTACTCCTCCACAGACCAACAGCGAGCTGCACTGAGGGGCCACATACTAAATTCAATAATGCAGAGAATGGAATAAAACAAAAAAACACAGTATATTACCTTTATAGGCACAAGTCATGTTGAAAGTAGCCATCGGGGCCCAAAGGAACCTAAAGTCATTTTGGATCAACGACTTCACATCCGTGGGGAGACATAGTTCCGTCAGAAATCAAAAATCTGATTTCTTAACCCATTGTGTTCGCTACATGCAATACGAGGCAGAACCAAAGCAGGTGAAGGCCGGGGTGGTGGGGAAAAACCAATCTCAGCACACTTAAATGGAGAACACTTAAGAACACTTAAGTGGATTGATTGGACCGTGTGAGCTGTCAGCTGATGACTATAGAGTCCTGAGCTAACTACGCCCATTCTTGCTGCGTAAAAGCTCCCTAGCCAGACCATTAAACCAGCACCACAGCACAACCCTACTACAACAACAAGATGTCCATGGACGGTAAATGTGCCCTGACACCGCAACACACCGGCCCACGCAGCACATCACAACACCAGCTTCTGTTATTGCTGAAGTGCAAAACTTCAGCTCATCATCATCGCATGATGATGTCATCTGTTATTGTCACCTGATCTGGGACTCGTGTGACAGTAGCAGACTCAAGGTGTGTTAGGGGACACCGGTCCAGGCGGGAACAACCCCCTCTCGGTCACACGATCCCTCGCAGGGCCGTGTCTCCTCAGGGCTTATAGCGGGGCTACGTACAGCGGTGCATTGTTCAGTCAGTGAGCTGGGAAGGTGAAATCCAAGTGCGGCGATTCACGCGGCGGGAACAGACAGTCTGCGTTCCTTCAACTCCTCCTTTAGTTTGGGTCCGGTATTAGACACCCTCAGCGGCAACCCCTATTGATATTCTAAGTTGATTACGGCATGCATTATTCATCGGAAACACTGAATAATGGGGTTTGATGACTTTGATGAATCTGTACGTAGTTAAGTTGGCATCGCACATTTTCTTCAATGACATTCGGTGGCGGTGGTTTGCTGCAGCGTGGTGATAGCATAATTGTACTATTATGTTAAGGGGAAGCATCTGGCTCAGAAGAGCGGCTTTTAGCAACGAAAACCTCATTTGAGATTATCCCCCTCAGACTAAAGCTAATGAGGGAATTACATGTTGGCACTTAAGCCTTTTATGGCCATCCTTTTCATCCTTATAACCAAATGAAAACTTGAAAGTGGCAATCTTTAAACCCTCCAAAGAGTTTCAGTATTATGGATATTACGAATTGGGTGTCGGCGGCGTCTTTTCCACCATGCGCTCAAATCACGAGCGGTGCAGTGAGTTACTCCATTAGCGTGTCGGGCGACCCCACATGAGATCACGACCCCGGGGTAGAGTAGCCACTGGCTCCTTGTCCCTGACCCCTACCAGGTGTCTCGACTGGCTCCCATGTCCCCTCACACCCGCTGGTATTTAAGTCTGCAGTTTAGTTTGCACTAGTTGGTGTTTTCCGTTATCTGCTGTTAGCCTAGCCATGTGGTTCCTTTCTTCCTTCTTCTTCTTTCTTCCTTTCTGTGTTCTACCTGCTTCTGGCCAAGACTGTAGGAAAAGCTTTTTCAGTTTTCTGCTTTTGGCTCCAAGCTGTGAGGCATTTGCATGTAATACATTCTGTTGGCAGACAGAGGACCTGAAGGAATTGATTTGATTCCAGCAGTGTAGAGGGGATTCACAGTGGTAGAATCTAACATTTTCCAGATGAAAGTCTATCAGGGAACACGAACGGTCTGTGTAATATTTAGATAATTTTCCTAAATCATTTCTCAGCCCTTTGAGGTTATGTGTGTGTAAGTGCATGTCATATTTTGAACCCACTCCCTTACATCTTTCAAAGAATCTCACTCATCCCCTCCCTTTACTTTGTGCTCTCCGCCACGCTTTGTGTCCATGTCCCTTCTGTTTCACCCTCTCTTTGTTGTCCTCTCTCTCTCTCTGCGTCTCTATACCGGCCAAGTGGCCTAGCAGCCTCCTGGTCCTCAGAACCTCAGCTGAACCTCAGGTCCACAGCCAGGAATGTGTCGGCCAGGTAAGAAAACACTAAATTGGTTCCTGAGCCAATGGAGCCCGCTATACAGTGATTTATGGAGCTGAATTTGTTTTCCGACAATGCTTCCAATGCATTTTCATTCAACCCCAACCTTGCCGTCCTACCTCTGCAACATTGATTCCTTTCCAGGGTCACATGAGAAGATCAACTTCCTATCTCGTTCGTGGCTCCCCCAGCGTTCGTGCACTACTGTACTGTACCTGCACACACACACGCACACACACACACACACACACTGCCACATGCACACACACACACACACACACACACACACACACACACACATACACACAAATACACACACATGCAAACACACACACACACACATATAAACACACACACACACACACACACGCACACACGCACACAGCCAGACAGGTGCAGCCCGTCCACTGGGCCGCTCTTCCCCCGCTCTCTCCCGGGCCCTCGTCGACCTCGCCTCAGAGGTGGGCGTGTGGCGCTGCACTCTGAGCGCGGCGTGCCGTATCAGCGCAATACAACACCGGCTGAATTATACAGCAGTCTGCTGCCTGGGCCCCGCACCGCTCTGCCGGGGCCCTCCCATGCAGCCTCAGCAGCACGCGGCTCCATGCGTGCACCCATGCTGCAGCAGCACCACCCCCCACCCGCTGCCCCCTAGTGTTGGGCTGCCTCCGTCCGACCTCCAAGCCCCCCCCCCCCCCCCCCACACCCCCCACCCCCCCCCCCCCCCCCCTCTCTCTCTATAGTCCAGAGGGAACAAGACACAAGGGGGGTGGGGGTGTTAATGGTTGGTGCAGGAGGGGAGTGAGGGGGATTCAGAACACGTTAGCGTTGGAGGGAGGGTCCGGAGGATGATGGGGTTGGAACAGCGTGAGGTAAGTGGGTCAAAACACAAGCATGTGCCCGTGGTTCACACTGTGCCTCATTGGCTATATCCTAAGCCAATCAGAGTGTTTTTTACATTCCATAATCACTATCTGCCTCAGTCATCTATTTGACGTGGGCATTTTTGACGCTAAATACAAGATGATCCTTAAAATAGGGCTTAGGCAGTAGCACATGAGGTCGGTTCTGACGCCAAAACCCCAGGGACATCCAGCCCGGCCGGGTTAATGAAGCGGCTAAATCGCTTTGCTGAATTGTGTCTCTGGGGAACAACACTGTACATCTCGCTCACACATGGGGCCGCTGGGGGCCCCACATGAGGCCGCTGGGGGGCCCACATGGGGCAGCGGAGGCCGTGGGGGGCCCCCGGTCCCCTCAGACAGGGTCAATGGCCCCCAGCGGACGACTAGATTTCCTCCTTGCCCCCGTATCCTAGCAACGCCTTACATAATTAGTCCAATTTCCAAGGCGGCGCTGGGATCTAGGTTTCAGAGGCTGGGATCCGGTTGAATCAGGTCTTAGAAATCACTGACCATGTAAGTCCCACCTCGTCCGCAGTCAGCGAGGGAGGCATGGGAGCTGGGCCAGGGGAAATAGGGACTAATCCCCGGGATCTGCCGTCGCTAGCACCCGGCTGGCCATTTTAGTTGGGTTATGGCGCTCTCCATCAGTGCCCCAATGCCCTCTCTCTCTCTCTCTCTCTCTCTCTCTCTCTCTCTCTCTCTCTCAGCTCTCTCTCTCACTCTCTTTCGCTCAGCTCTCTCTCTCGCTCTCTTTATTGAAGTGGAGGGAGGGAGCACACATGCATAAGTGCACACACACTCACACACACTCACACACACACACACACACACACACACACACACACACACAGACATACACACTCGCTCATTCTCTATTGAAGTGGAGGGTGCTTGAGGGAGGAACACATCTGTCAGCCCAGAGGGTGCCAGCGCTGCAGTGTGAGGGTTTGCTCATTGTATGGAGAGTACTTTATGCAACCTCTACGCACACCCTTCCTGCGCCTCTTAATAGGCCATTTAGCCAAAAATGCTTTCACCATTTTTATTCCCACATATTCAGTCTAGATGTGGCTTCTGTGGCCACTGAATTTAAATCACCCCGCCGTCACTCTTGACTGCTGCAATGGAATCCATCGGGGGGGAGTAAACGAGAGGAGAAAAAGACATTAAAGAAATGATTGAGGAGATAGCATTATACGCACGCGGGAAAACCCCCAAAGCAATTCCAATAAGTCACCCTTTCAGATTAAAAATAACTTTTAA
This sequence comes from Micromesistius poutassou, assembly GCF_964030765.1. Lineage (NCBI taxonomy): Eukaryota > Metazoa > Chordata > Actinopteri > Gadiformes > Gadidae > Micromesistius > Micromesistius poutassou. The sequence goes on from NC_140287.1 coordinate 8,678,303, forward strand.
TCAGATCGGGCGAACGAAAAGGTCATTTCACAAAACGCCGCAAAAACAATCCGATTAATTCACAATGCCAACATAACGACCCGCGTTCACCTGACGAAGGTGGGGCCGTAGACTCGATCTGAGTCTACGGCCCCACGTAGACTTGATCAGAGTCTACGGCCCGTTACCCCGCTACAGAAGCAGCCCCCGGCCTGGGGGGCACAGGGGACCTTTATTAAGGTGTTGCTGCCTCGCCCGAGGCTCAGAGCGGAGGGAGACTCGGCAGACGCCGGGCCACAGGTGGCCGAGCAGCAGGTGTGTAATACACCCTGCGGCCCCTTCCTCCTCCTCCTCTACCTCCTCCTCCATCCATCCTCCTCCTCATCCTTCTTCTGCCGTCCCTCCTCCTCCTTCTGCTTCTTCTATTCCTCTGCCTCCTCCCTCTTTTTTCTTTCCTCCTCCTCCTCATCATCCTCCTCCGCCTCCTCCTCCTCCTCCTCCTTCTTTCTTTCCTCCTCCTCCTCCTCCCCCTCCTCCTCCTCCTCCTTCTCCTCCTCCTCCTCCACCCCAGACAGGTCAGGGATTGGTGGAGGTGATGCGCAGCCCGCCCCACATGGTGGACCATGTGGGGGCATTCGGTCATTAGGGCTATTTACAGCCCATTTCAAGCAGGGAGGTTTATTAGCGGCTTTTTAAAGGGAGCAGTGCACGAAAATGTAAAGAAAACTCACACACATACACACACACACACACACACTCACACACACACACACACACACACACACACACACACACACACACACACACACACACTGTACATATTGACACTTACTTTATATATAAATGTATTTCTTTACCAAAAATATAGCTGTTTCTGTGTGTGTGTGTGTGTGTGTGTGTGTGTGTGTGTGTGTGTGTGTGTGTGTGTGTGTGTGTGTGTGTCTGTGTGTCTGTGTGTGTGTGTGTGTACTAATGACTCCCTAAAGACCTCAGAGAGTAAATGAATGCAGCATTTGTGCTGTGAGCCCCTTACTCACACAGCTCCTTGCAGCCTGACGAACCCCATCTCCTGGATGGAACGAAAACCCCCTCCTAGCGAGCTGCAAAGTGCTGCAAGGCAGAGCAGCCGTTACCTTGACGCCTCGTCCCTCCCGAGTATGTACGGTGATGGCTGGTTTATCTGTGTGGTCTGATTGGCCCATGCATCACAGGTGTGCAGCCTCACCCAGCCCTAGAGTCGGATCGGTCTGACTCGGGCCAGGTGAGGCTGCTCAGACACACACACGCCACAATGACGTGGTCTGGAAGTGGCTCCGAAGCATGGCACAGCTGGGTTTAATCCCCAACGTCAGCAGCCCAGCCTGGGATACCTGTGATGGACGTAACGGAGCCTTTTCACCGAGGTGTCGTCGCAGGACAAACACAGTCGCTGATAACACTAATTATGGGTCCATTGAGTGAGACGCCTAACCTGCCTCCCCTGCTCCTTACTGAATTGTACCGCACGTCACTTTGGATTAAAGCGACCCCTAAACACTAAATAGTGTTAAAGGATGTGTAAGGAAACAACCTTTACTTCATCTTCATGTTTCTTATTGACCAGAATGTGTTTGGGCTATCTTTTAAAAAAAGACATAGCCATGTGTCCCTGGTCATGTGGGCTAGTGACTCAGAAGATGATGCTAAATATAAAACATATTATCATTTAGATACATTCATATATGCGATGACATTTCAGATAATTCTCTGGCATACAGATTCACTGTGTAGAGGCATAGGAATGTAAATGCTTGTTTTTGTATGTTAGTCATTGTTTAATTCATTTTGGAATGATTTGTCATTATGGGATGACATTGTTCCTCATGCCGGGTGTGGTAAAACAACGTTTTTATTTTATTATGATATAGTATTTAGGTTTAGTTAGAGTTTTCTCAAAATGGCAATTTTTTTGGGAGTAAAAAAATCCCATGATGCATTCTGATGTACAAGCCTTGTGCACAGAGTATATCTGGATGCCTATGGATCATAGGAGGAGACATGGATGTTTTTTATAAAGCGAGTTATGGTTAGCATTAACCCTAACCCACTGACCATACCCCTATGCAAATTATATATAATAATGGTAATTACTGCATTGACTAATGCTAATAATGGTTCCTTAATGTACCCTTATTGCAAAGTACCAATGCCTTTCCTGTTTGAGAATTAATGCAGCTTTCATTAAAACAGGTTAACCTATTGATTAGAATGTCAATACTGTTCCCATGTTGTCCTCAACTCACCAATAAACTCAATATTCTAGGAACCATTTAACGTGATTAAAAACCCCTAAACTTTTAATTGACAGCCACAACAATAACATCGGGAGTGGAATTGTGTCTGCTGCGGTCAACAACATAATTATTAATTAATTAATTAATTAATTAAATTGTACTATCTTTAATTGGCCAAACAAAGAGAATAAAGTGAAAACACGATAAACAAACTCATGGCACTACAAAATGGCAACTTTGGGAGGGAGCTATTCGCGGCGGGGCTGCCAGGGCTAGGCGTTTTGGGGCTCAGGTGTGAGCTCCAGAGCCGGTCCCAGCGGCAGGCGGGGGCTCTGTGTGATGCCTGAGGTGTGGTGAGCTGATGCCGGCTGACAGGTGGCACCACGTGGGGATGGGGGGGGCGGAACCAGGACTCAAACTCCCAGGAGGAGGCTGGCTGAGACCCTGCAGCGGCAGCCTGTCGCCCCGACCCCGGGGCGGGGCCGCCTCGGTTCAGCTTGTCCCGGTAACGCTGGGTTTGATGTCGGGTTGTAGCGGTCTGGCGTTGTTCTGTGTTGTTGTGTTCAGGGTTTGAGGGGCGTGGATGTAAGGCTGCTGAAGTGCACCAGGTCGTACTTGTTGATGAGAAGCGTTGGATTAGACGTATAATATGATAATAACAAATAGTTTTGGGAAGAACAATAGCAAAGGGAAATGACAAAAGCAGGTACAATAGTTTTAGTGGACGCAGCAGTCAACTCTAAAGGAAAGGTTGACATTTAACACTTATTCAATTTGGAAATCATCTTGTTACATGTTAATGTAAGCTGCAGCTTATGCTTTATGTTTAGCTCAGGATGAAGACGACATCTGGATGGCTCAGGATGAACAGTCGGGGAAATCATTTTTATACCAGAAATGGGTTCAAATGTGCAGTACGAGAGAAGTATCTATTTATTTATTTATTCATTGGGTTAAGATATGGGTTAAGATGTGCAGCACAAGAGAAGTACGCCAATCCGCTGGCAATGATGCAAATACACAGACCCACTTTGATTCCTTTTTTTTATTTTCCATCAAAAGAAATGCACTGTTCAGCAAAGCTACTACATACAAATGGCCATACAATAGCAACTTCATTTTTAGTTATTGTTTCAAGATTTTCAGTCAGTCCTGTTGTGTGATATATATTTATCATTTTTTTTACCGAAGAATTTGCAGTTCAGATGCTGCAGTCTGCAAACAAATAATTAAAATAAATAAATAAATAAATAGATTCATTCATACTTAATAACAGATTCTGTTCTTTCTCCTTTTCAAATGAACATCAGCCACATATAAGACCTGGGCAGCCCATTGGCGCTGCTTCAAGATATCAACTGTAGTTACATACAATAAAGGAAAAAAACTGAGGTTTTGCATAGCTTTATTGTAATGTAGATACAGTATTGTAAGGCACTTCATGATTAATTTTAGGCATGTAACATCCTATAAAATAAACAAAACATCAGTTTTTGTCAGTTCATCATAATACTCAATCGTCTCAATACGGGTGTTCACAACATAGAGTTCTCACACGTCGAATCACGCGCTCCACAAGTCGACCACGCCCTCCACGACTCTTTTGGCATTAAGTCTCTGTTTTAAACATTCTCTAAATAACAAAAGTGGGTTATTTGTGCATATTATGACTCACACATTGTCCCATAACCCCACACAACCCAGTGTTTCTCAAAAAAGACCAACAAAAAAAATTGTGCAATGGTTTGGGATTATGTGGAGTAAAAGGCAACACGTTGTCAAAACCAAGGAATTCCAAAAGAAAAGTCCAGGAAGGTCAGTGGTTTCTTTCCCCCGTTCAGAGATTGGCACCACACCCCAAGATAGCCGAGGTACGTTTGATAGTGACGGAAACTAACTCTGAGGCGTCCATCTTGCGGTGTATCTCCTCAAACGGATCCAGAGCCTTTGAGCAGCAGCGTCCGCAGTGGGGGGTCGCCGCCATGTTGTGTTGCGGACCAGCGACGCTGCGTCCGTCGGACTACACTTCCCAGCAGCCTCGGTGTCCCTGTGGTCCCCTCTCTATCCGAGCTGGTCCTCGTACTGCTTGCGGAAGCAGTCTCCAGCTGGGAAGAAGTCCCAACATCGCTCCTGATACATCTTCCACACGTAGGACTCCTGACGTTTAAACACACACATATAAACACGCACACATGCACACACACACACACACACACACACACACACACACACAAACACATACAAACACACACATATAGCCGTTAGTGTGTGCCCGACACAAACACAATGTGGTGATGGGCAGTAAGGGTTGACACATTCCTTGGGCAGGTGTTATACCTGTCCTGTGTGCTCCGTCTCGTCCTTGTTGATAAGGTACATCAGGAAAAACCTGATGGAACAAAAAGCAGGTTAGATAGAGGCAACCACACACACAGCAACACATTGTCATATGACATGACTCCGTTTGTCCTGCTGTCTGTCTTACTCATGTCCTTACTGACCCCGGACCTGAGATAGATAGTTAAATAGATACATAGTTGAATAGAAACATAGATACATAATAGATACAATGTCCACCAAAATGGTTGGATGTTTCGCGAGCCTCATAGCTTATTTGCTTAAGTCCTATTTTGGGGTTCATCTTGTATTTAGCGTCAAAAATGCCTAATTCAAATAGATGACTTAGGCGGATAGTGATTATGAAAAAATTATGTATTTATGTAAAAAGCCATCTGATTGGTTTAGGATATAGCCAATGAGGCACAGTGAATCGGCAGTGTTAGGATAGTAGAGTTACATTTGGCCAAAATATGACTTTTGGCCAAAGGCAATGTAGGAAATTATAGGAAAACGCTTTGGAAACTTTCATTCAGGCACAAATAACTGGTGAAGTCTGTGAAACCCGGGCTCTAACCTCAGCTAATTCTACCCTAGACATCCTGGTGTTGAAAGGCTTTCACCAATCATGCGGAACAGAATCCTATCTGAACCTGTGGTTCCCCAGAAGCCAGTTGGGGGGCAATGGCAGGCCCTCAACGAGTGCCAGCAACGAATACCGCTTGAAGGCACAATACCCCAAACACCTCAGTCGCCAATGAAGGGGGGCATTAAAAAGTAATGGAAAGAGACAATGAGGATCACACCCCCCGCCCCCTTCTCCAACCACCAACGGAAGACAACAGGAGAGATTTCCTGACTAGGACATGATGGTGAGAAACAGGGGGTTGAGGGGGGGGGGGGGGGAGACAGGGGGTTGAGGGGGGGGGGGGGGGGGGGAATGTGGGTGGGAGGAAGGGAGGGAAGGAGGGAGGGAGGGAGAAACAGGGGGGGACAGTGGGAGGGAGGGAGGGAGAAACAGGGGGTTGAGGGAGGGAGAAGTGGGAGAGGGAGGGAGGGATGGGGAGAGAGGGACAATCAGATGAGGAAGAGGAAGGAAAAGAAAGAGTTGTCTGGTGGAGGTGGAGGAGAGGGTCATTAGTAACCCTGTGACTCAGGCTGACGCGACACACACACGCCGTTAAGAAGAGGCTGCGGTTGGAGAGCAGAGCCAATGAGGAGGAGAGGAGACCAATAACCCGTGGCGTGATGGACGCCGTGTCGCGGCTGAGAGCGCACGGTGGGGGAGCTGGGGGGGAGGGACCACTCACAGGTAGTTGGCCAGGTTGTGTTCTTGCAAGGTGTGGGTCTCGAACCCGTGAGGCGTCGTGTCGAAGTAGTCGTTGCCGATGCCGCAGATGAAGCACTTGGTCTGCGGAGCCGAAAGGAGAAAGTTGTTACGCACGTGTGTGTGTGTGTGTGCGTGCGTGCGTGCGTGCGTGCGTGCGTGCGTGCGTGCGTGCGTGCAGCAGTAGCAGCGGCGACGGCCCGCGACGACCAATCAGAGCAGAGCTCCGTCCCATCTCACCTCCATGTCCTCCTTCACCTGCTCCTGTTGGTCTCGCAGCTCCCCGAACGCATCGATGATCAGACCTGCGGCCGGGGGACACAACACAGACGCACGCGTCATCAACGTACGCCGTCAACCGCACGCCGTCAACCGCCTGCCACGCCATCACCGCGTGGAGCCTGTGGTCGCTCGCGCCTCAACTCCTGAGGGCCGGAGACCTCGCCGGAGATCGCCAAATTTTGTGTTTGCCAAACATTGAACGATGTGTATAATGGTGGGGGTTTCGAGGGAGTTGATTGGTTACAGTGAGACCTGCTGGGGGCCACTATGTAACTAATATCTTGCTTATATATTATTATTATTATTATTATTATTATGATATATAGTCCCAGAGCAGCAGGACAACCTTGAAACCTTTACATTAACTTCATGGTGTGTGCGTGCGTGTGTGTGTGTGCGTGTGTGCGTGTGTGTGTGTCATAACATATTGATGTGCACACATGCACACACTAAATCCTGTCTTATCCTCAGGCTGTGGCCATAGAGTTTTTACTACCGTCATAGATTGAAACGATTCACTATTATCGGTATTAAAAGTTTTGATGCATGCCTTTATTAGCTTAGTTTTTTAGTTTTCACGCAATGGTTGTTGAAAAAAAATTAATACATTATTCATGTGTTTTCCAAAAGGCAGCCACCCCCGTTCAGAGACTGCAAAGGGACATAAAAGTGTCAGATATAAAATTGTTGTTTCATTCTTGGTGTGGCTCATGCCACAAACACACACACATAGATCTGCAGACCTGCACACACACACACACGCGCGCACTCTAACACACGCTCAAGCACGCACGCACACACACACACACACACACACACACACACACACACACACACACACACACACACACACACACACACACACACACACACACACACACACACACACACACACACACATCCCTTACCCTGGATGATGGCCAGGAGGATGACGATGACGAAGAAGAAGAAGGTGATGTCGAAGAGGATTCGGTAGAGCTCGTAGGGGTCTCCCGCCGGGTCCTCTATCTCGTCGCCGATGCCCCCGCCCGCCCGGACACCCACGTACATGTGGAACAGATAGCACTGGAGAACACAGGGAGGGGGGGGGCATGACGGATGGAGAGGGTTTGTTTCAGTTTCAACACACAGAGGAGAGAGAGAGAGAGAGAGAGAGAGAGAGAGAGCCACGGCACTCTGAGCCGGCGGTTGTTATGAACGCTTTGGTTAGGGTGGGAAACAATAGCGTCAGTTAAACCCTTTAGAAACCTGAAAAAAATACCGCTAAGGCATAGAAATGCACTAAACAATATTGCAAGGTATATACTGTATATATATATATATGTATATATATATAGATACACACATATATATAAATACATATATGTACGAATATATATATACATATACTCATATATATACTGTACATATATAGATACACATATACATAAATGAAAATAAATAAATAAATAAAAAACTATTTATATATATATATATATATATATATATGTAGATGTATATGTAGAGATCTTGTAGACTCTAGATAACAACACATTTGTGAGTAATGTTCAGTAGCGTCTGGGCGTCTCTCACAGCACTGCCTTGGAGAACGCCGTCAACACCTGACATCCTGGATCAGAAGGACATCAGACAAACAAAACCCGAGCCTGCCGCGTCCCATAAAGGCCTGGGCGTCTGAGCCTCCAGCGCTGGCTGACTGGGGAACTAAAAACAGAACCACCACAGAGGAAGAGCCACCGATGCAGCAAGACGCCTCACCCTCACCGCCCCCCGACGTGCCGGCTGCCGCCTTACGTGGTCGACTCCGCCGTCGGTGTGTGAATGTGTGCGTGAACGGGTGAATGTGAGGCGATTATTGTAAAGCATCCTCTGTGGGCACGGCGCCGTGGCGGTCCTCACCGTCATCATGTCGTCACACTTCATGTCGGGCTCCTCGTCGTCCTCGCCCTTGTTGTAGAACTTCCGGAAGAAGTTGAAGGCCACCACGGTGTACAGGTACACCACCACCGCCAGCAGGCCCACCGTCAGCACCAGCTGGCAGGCACGCGCACGCGCGCACACGCACGCACACAGACGCACACACAAGCACACACGCGTGCGGACAGATGCACACACACACACACACACACACACACACACAGGCGCGTGGACGCACACACACACACACACACACACACAAACAAGCACCAAATCAGTGGGTTTTACCCATTTCCCTTAAAATCGTGTGAATGTATTTAGTTATAGCTCTACTTTTTGAGTGATTTTGTTCCCTAGCCTTCTTTCTTCGATAGATAGATAGATAGATAGATAGATAGATACATACATACATACATACATACATACATACATACATACATACATACATACATACATAGTCCTTTATTAATCCCCCTTAGGATAAATTCACACATGACCAGCAGTACAGTGGGAAAAGAGAGTGCGAAACAAGAGTATATATACAAAATAAATTTACCAATTTGAAATAAAATATTATAAAAAACTATTAGAATAAGATAAACATACTATATACATAACTGTCCGTTTGTAGGTGACTTGTGCATTAAAAAAATAATATGACTATAAGAATAAATGTGGCAATGTGCAGGGTTCCTGAGGTAATGAAAAATAAATAAATAACAAAGTTTAAACAACTATCAGTCCTGAGGTGTGGGGTTTAGTCCTTAATCAAGTCGAGAAAAAGGAGGTGTTGGGGCTTTGGAGGTGTTGGGAGTGGGGGGTTGAGGTGTTGTAAAGTCTGATAGCTGATGGGATGAAAGAGCCCCCCAAGCGCTTTGAGGCACTTCTTTTTCTTTTTTGATTGAGGGGGCATATTTGGTTCAAGGATTTAATTTGTAATTCGGATATTAATTAGGAGAGCCAGACTCTCAAATCAGATTATAATTAAATAATGCATACTGCATTAAGCAAATAGAAAAACATCATCCCGATGAAATATGGGATGTAATACAGATTTGCTTTAGGGCTGTTGCTTTTTGGTGACTAAATTGTGTATTAGCAAAAAACATACAACATGTAAAAGTAACTGCTGTGCTGATTTGTGAGGGTTGATTGGCGCTGTCGAGGAGGCAGAGTCAATGGAAGACTTTAACTCTGCAGTGCCCCCTGGCGGCCAACACGGCTCCCCTCACCTGCTTGCCGTTATGGGTGACGGAGGACAGGATGGTGCGGAGCGTTTTGAAGCCCATGGCGATGTCCAACAAGTGGGCGGCGAAGAAGAAGTTGTTGTAGTGTCCCAGGATGGACATTGTGGTGTACCACACCAGATACAGAAAGGACTGAGGGGGGACATAACATCTTTCAATAATAGAACAAATCTAAATAGATTCGACTTCATTCATCGTTAATCAGTGCAATTATTTCTTCAGTTAATTATCGTTTAATCAACCTGTCGGAACAGGTAATTCATAAACAACTACTTATTAAAACAAAAATATTCACACTCACGTTGTCTGTGAACACCACCCCCATCTTCCAGATGTGGTATTTTGTGTCGATGGAGCTCAGCCTGTTTAAAAAGAGAGACGGGGGGTTGATTACAACCGACTCCCTGCTTACAACATCCACCCTACCCCTCTCCCTCCCCTAACCCTCCCCCATCTCCCTCTCCTCCTCCCCCCCCCCCACTCCCTGCTTACAACATCTGCCCTCCCCCCTCCCCCTCTCTCTCCCCCTCTGCCTCCCCCCCACTGCCTGCTTACAACATCTGCTCTGCCCCTCACCCTCTCTCCCCCCCCCCCCCCCCTCACCAGGATGCCAGCGAGGCCTCCTTGGCGACCGTCTCCTCGGTGGGGTTGAAGTCCAGTGCACTCTTGTCCAGCCCCAGCAGCTCGGCGATGCGCTCCGCCCCGTACAAGTCGCCATACTTGTTGATCACCTGGAGGGGGGGGGGGGGGCGACGTGAACGTGTTAGGGCCGTAACCCACGGCGATCAAGTGAACTGTGAGTGTAAGACGCGTGCGTCTAGATGCCCGTGTTGATCACGTGCACCGATGCACTTTTAGGTTTTGATCACATTTTATTTTATTGATTTCACAGATGACAATATGACATATTGACAAAAAACTGAATGACGTAAACACAATAGGGCAAAATCAAAACACTCACTTTGCGTTTGACAAATTTGTCCCAGTAGTTGTAGGGGAAAGAGCTGTTGAACGACAAAGCACAGTTATTCAGACTTACAAATCCTATGGGAAAAGAACAAATCGTAACCCGTTTTATTACAAAACAATGCAATATCAAATCTAACAAATACAAAAAACTGGATTGCCAAATTAACACAGATCTACAAACACACTTATCCTCCTAAAGCACTAACACACTCCCTTCATTTTAACAGGCCCTCAAAACCCATGTTTTAAGATTGCTTTCACCACATAATCTCCTTCCCTTTTTACTAATATACGTTCTTGTTAAATTTGTTTATTTTGTGCTCACTCTGTAAAGCATCTTTGAGTACTCAGAAAAGAGCTATATAAACGGAATGTATTCTTCTTCTTCTTCTTGTTATTATTATTATTAAAGCAGAGTGAGTCAGGAGTGCTGCTGGGGAAGGGCGCCGGGACTCACGGCGTGTTGATGACCAGACGGTCCCACTGGCCCTTGATGTCGTCGTCTGACGGCTGCTCCGTGATGTACAGCCCGTCAAACTCCAGCTTCCTGGCAATCTCCTTCTCTCGCTTGAACACCACTAAGGGCACCTTAACCACACACACACACACACACACACACACACACACACACACACACACACACACACACACACACACACACACACAGGGGCAGGAGTGAGAAGAGCTGCAGTGGTCAGACTTAAACACCACCAGGGGCACCATCACCACACACACGTGTGTGTGTGTGTGTGTGTGAGTGTGTGTGCGCGCGTGTGTGTATGCACGTGTGTATGTTTGCATGTATGTAGCTATGTTTGTATTTATGTAGCTACAGTATGTATCTATGTACGCCCATATGTACACGTGTCTACACTACGTGCATTAACACACAGGAAGCATGTGTGTGTGTGTGTGTGTGTGTGTGTGTGTGTGTGTGTGTGTGTCCCCAGGGCGGCCGTACCTTCAGGTAGTAGTAGCCCACCACGCAGAGGAAGGATATGACGGTGTGCAGGATGGCCAGGAAGCGCAAGGTGGGCGCCATGTAGCCCGTGCTTTCCTGCAGCACAAAGTACTCCACCACGCCCTCGTCCTCCTCCTCCGCCACCTTGCCGCCGCCGTTCCACGGGTCCGGCTCGTCCGCGTCATCGCCGGTCACCTGGCGACCGAGAAGATCGTCGCGGGCATTGTTTTAGGGTCGTCGTGTTCACAGAGCTCGAGCAATATATACCGGACCCACTCGATGGCCGCACAGTGCAGCACTTGATACTGAATGATACTGAAGTTGCATGTTCAAAACCTTCACCGCACACACACACACACACACACACAGGGAGGGAGTGAGCTGCACTATTCACACTTGAACACCACCAGGGGCGCCTTGACCACCACACACACATACAGGGAGGGGGTGAGATGAAAGTAATCGAGGAGCTTACTTTGTAGAAGAGAAGAATGAAATTGATGGCGAAGGCCACGAAAAGCGCCAGGAACCGGAGGTTGTAGAAGTTTCTAGCAAGGTAGTTCTATGTGGAACATTGTGTGGAAAGAACAAACAAATGAGTACAACTGAAGCAAAGATCAATCAATCCATGCTATTTTTGTATTCTTCTCTGAGTAAAACACAAGGCCAGGATTCCTGGGTGTCTCACCAGCATCTTGGTCTGGTAGATCTCCAGCCCCGCGAGGAAGCTAGCTGTGAAGGCCTCTGGTGGTTCTTTCTTCAGACCAGGTCTTTTCTTGGGGAATCTCTTCTCCTCCGGGGACGAACCCTGGGGGGCGTCCTCCTTGGACTTGTCCTGGTCCTTCTTCTCTCCAAGCTCCCAGCTGGAGAGACAGTTGTTGTTAGCACAGAGCCAGATTAGCACAAGGTGTCCCACAGACATACAGTACATTAACTCATTTACTATGGAAATATGAATACGCTAACTTACTGTTGAACTTAATGACTAAATAATAGTCTCCACCAACGTACAATGAGACTAGCTCCCCAAAAAAGCCTTTTAGGCCTAACATTTGTACAAAGCCTTGGAAATCCCTCCCCCACTATTTACTAAATCCTGTTATGTAGCCGCGGGGCCAGTTTGATCGTGTTCATACGAGAAATCAAATCAATGTGTGTAATCCCATTAAGGAAGGTCCTGTTAAGTGCACTCACTCCGAGTTCTCAGAGTCCCCTTTGTAGTCGCCATTGGTCGTTCTCTTCTTCGCCGCTTCCTTCAAAGCAAACGATAAAGGAAATTTAATTCAGCAGCTTGTCGTGAAACACAGTATTTAATTAAAACCTGGAAGACACCTCACGTGGAACGAAGTGTTTGCATCATAAAGGTTGGACTACAGCGCTGTTACATGAACCCCGTGTCTGCTCATGTTCCCGTTTCTACAGGCAACCACAGACTCCACGTGTCTCCCGAGTCCATCCCCTTACATACAAAACACGCTGCCTTCACATCGTCGGGACACCATCACCGACCTGTGCTTTCTTCTGCTTGACGGCGCTGGCGATGGAGGGGGCGTCGCCCACCACCACCTCCGACACGTCGCCCAGGCCGGGCTCCGAGCCGTGCTTGCCCTCCTTCTTGGGCTGGATGTACAGCAGCTCCGCGATCAGGTCGGCCTCCGCCTCGTCGCCCTGCGACAGCTGCCCCAGCTCGGCCAGCGACGACGCCTCGCGCGCCTCCATCTTCTCCGTCTCCAGGGCGTCGCCGTGGATGCCGAACTGCGTGGGGTCCGGCATGTTCCCCAGGATGTCCGTCACCTTGATGTTCTTGGCGCCCTCCACCAGCCCGCCCCCGAACATGGTGGTCCACAGGATGTGGAAGAAGCCCCACACCAGGCCGTACAGGAAGTGGAAGAGGCCCGTGATGATCATCCAGAAGAAGGAGAAGAAGCCGCGCACCATCTCCCTCACGCTCATCCTCCTGAAGCGCCGGTAGCGCCGGCGCAGGCTCCGCGCCGTCAGCAGCCGCCGCAGGCGGCCCAGGCTCTTGCTGACCGACGCGCAGGCCAGGGTGAAGGCCGACGACGACTCCAGCAGCGCGTGCTCCTCCTCCTCCTCCTCGTCCGGCTCCTCCGCCGCGCTCTGGTGGTCCTCCTCGTCCTCCTCGGGCCGCTCCACGGGGTCGGGCTCCGAGATCTGCGACGCCAGCTGCATCTCGAAGATGGTGTCCTCGCAGAAGTTGACGAAGAGCTCCATCTTCTCGCTCTCGCCGCCCTCGTTGACCACGTCGAAGATGAACTGCCGCTTGGACTCCTTCACCTGCGGCTTCTCCCACTGCGTGCGGCTCGACTCGCTGATCTCGAAGTACACTCGCTCGATGCGCTTGGCGCCGCCCATGATCTCGATGCGGCCCAGGTAGGGCTCGAAGTAGCTGAGCACGCTCTCGGCCAGGTCCCGGAAGGCCGACAGCCGGCCGTCGTTGGGCATGTGCTCCGAGAGGTTGGTGAGCAGCACGGCCACGTTGAAGCCGATGTCCTTGGCGGGCTCGTGGAACCGCTGCACAAACTCCTCGTAGTTGAACATGTCGTTCTCGTCGGCCTCGGCGCAGGACAGCAGGAACTCGATCTCCGACTGGGAGTACTGCTTCTGGTTCTCCATGGACTTCTGGAAGTCCTTCTTGGAGATGACCCCTTTGCTGTCGGGGTCGTACTCCTTGAAGCTGTCCGACGTGGTCAGGTCCTTCAGCTTGAGGAACATGTCGAAGAACTTGAGGATCATCTCCACGTTGCTCGACGACTCCACCAGGGTGTCCACCATCTGCTTGCCGATGGTGCCGTTCACCACGTTACCTGGGGGGGGGGGATACGGTAAACGGATTATCACGTTGTGTACACACCGGCAGCAAGGTAACCTCTGCCTGTGCAAATGTAGCAGGCGCACAATCTTCTCGACTGCATGTGTCAATATTTGATTCATTAAAAAAAAAAAAAAAGCAAAGTTAACGAGATAAACAAAATGAGATTGTGTGTGTTCACTGTGAACGGGAGAGAGTCAGCAGGAAGCGAACCTTCCAGGAGAGAGAGCATCATCACTATCATGTCCTTCTGGAGGTCCAGCAACTCCTTCAGCAACTCAATCTGACTGGAGTCCTGGGAAACACAAAGAGAAACGAGGAGGTAAACGTGTGACTTTCTCCCTCTTTATGTTCGCTTGGACGAGTTAAGTTATCACCCTCTCCTCCTCAGACCTCGACACTCCCTGGGCGGTGGCTTAAATACGCCGCATTTGGAAAGGGCTCAGGGCAGTCGTCTGAGAACAGGGCCCCCCTGCTGGGATTCAGTGAGAAACCAAAGGGCTCCCTAACACCCAATCCATCCATCAGCTAATGCCTAATGGTGTTTTACTGTCTAGGTGCAGATGGCTGGGGCCAGACGGACGCATGGAGGATATCCTTGATAGCCCTTCTTTCAGCAGGCTATAAATCTCATGGGGGGGCCCTTTGATCGAGTCCATCTGAGACCTCTCTCCACCTGCGGTGTCTATTACTTTACATTATCATCCCTGACCTTTCAGAATGACACCATAATCAGGTGAGGCCCTGGACGTTTTCTGCACCCTAACCTCCCAGCCTTATTGAGAGGCGGAGGGGGAAAGGTAATGGATGGAAGAGTGATGATCGCCACGGAGCCCCAGAGGTGTCAGAGAGGAGAGCTTTCTTTTTTCAAATTAGTTTTAGATAAAGTTTATAAAAAACTTAAGAAGACCCGAAATGGTGATGTCTCTTCCATGCCCAGCGCGATGAAGTTAAGGTAGGGAGGAAGGAAATAGGAAATAAAATAAATAAAACGTTTGCAAGGACACTAGTGGGGTATAACTTGTGCAGAGAAAGAGTGCAGAGGATGGAGAAAAGAACGTCACTCACTGATTTGTTGCCATGCAACCCCGTGCTGGGTATGGAAGTGACATCATCATTCCGAGCCCTGCAAAGTTTTACTAAAACTATCGAAAACATTTTTTTCAGCTACTTCGTGGCCACGAATAAAAATAAGGAGTCCTCTATGTCACCTCCAGGCGTATAGATCATATACTTAAGCCATGGAGACTGGAAATTCTGTAGGAGTTGATTGACCTCTAGTGGCTGCAGTCTTGTATGCATGAGTCTGAGCTGCCTATTCCTTTATAGACTGTTATCCAAAAAAAGCACTGTTTACCTGGGATAACTTCATCTGCATGTTTGCAAAGACATGTAGGAATCCAACAACCGCGTCCCATAATCTGCTGTGAGCCAGGCTCTGTTGATTCCCGATGCAAGGTCCCTGAAACAAAATGAGTGCCATGGTTAAATGCAACTGGTGACTCACAAGTGTGAGCGACTCACATTCACATGCACATGAGAGCAGTGTTGAAGGTGCTGGCTCCCTGGATCCACAATCAAAGTCAATGGTCAATGGACTGCTAATTAGTCCACTAACTAATTATATAGCGCTTTTCTAACCATTGGCCACTCAAAGTGCTTTACAATATTGCCTAACATTCTCACACACATTCACACACCGATGGTGGTGTCAACCACGCAAGGCGACAGCCATGCAAGGCGACAGCCACGCAAGGAGACAGCCAGCTCATCGGGAAGCAGAGTTAGGGTGAGGTGTCTTGCCTTCTGGTTACCAGCCAGCCAACCCACTCTACCTCCTGAGCCACATGGCACATGCTGCATATGAATATGCAGAAAACACAACAAGCTATTACCTGGATGTATTCAGTCAGAGAGTTAAAAATCTGCTTGGCAACCGCCAGAGCTTTGGAGAAGTTCCTCTGACCGGCCTCATCCATCACATCTTTCCCGGAGTAGTACCAGTAGAAGTCACTGATGGATTCCTAAAACGTTGCGAAAACATAAAACACGATAAGCAAACTTGACGGATTGGTTTCCCTCAGTCATGCTGAGAAACGCGCTGAACCGTCTTCAGTAAACACAGCGCTTCTCTTTACCTGGAGTCTGAGCAGGTAGTCCACGGTGCTGATGATAATATTGACAGTGGTGGTGTTCCCCGTCTGAGTTCTCAGGAAGTTCTGGAAATCTAAAACAAAATAAAAAACGGATGTTGGTATCGGTATGGAGCCCGTGTAGGAGAGCCTACAGGGGACCTGCCCGGAGGTAAGCTGCCCATGCCCACATGTAATCCACAGACGCAGAGGAACCACCTACCGTTGTTGTGGCCCTCACACAGGAGCTGCAGGAACCTAAAGAGGTCCTTGGTGAACTCATCATTCTGCAACACCTTGGAACCTGGGACGAGGGAGAAGGGATTGATGTCCGGCCCAACGTTCCTCACATCTACCTCATGTGCATGTGCAACACTGGCTCAGAGATGCACTCCATTCCTTCATTAAGATGCATGGTTCTCAAGAAAAGGTAACATCCGTAAGATGCAAGACTTAAGACCTCCACATGTACACGCGTATGTTGTGTCCCTAAGGACACATTCAGAAGCCACTTTATAACTAATATTATGAATGTAAATCGATATAAATGGCAGATTCAAGTTACAATAAAAGGCTGTGTTGCTGTTTCACACGAGCAAAGCTTTGGCATGTCTGACATACAAAGCTTTGGGGACTGTTTCTTCCTTTAAAAAGTGCATGTGTTAGTATACTCAACACATAAAGAGACATACGCTGTATAGGAGGGGTTTCTACAAGGAACACAAGCAGTTACTTCTATTGCAAGGATTAGAGACCATATAGATGTGTTTAGGGGGAGCAAGGGGGTGGTGCAGAGCTGATTGATGATACTACTGAGTCAAATGCCGGGTGACATAGCTGCATGCATGTGCTTTTTCAGTTCAGAGCACAAGTGGAGTTATGGGCATTCATAATGAGAGAGGAGGTGGGAGGAAGAGGAGGAGGATAAGGAGGTGAGGAGGAGGAAAGCGAGGAGGAGGAGAAGGAAGAGGAGAAGGAGGAGGAAGAGGAGGAGGAGGAGGAGGAGGAGGAGGAGGAGGAGGAGGAGGAGATGGCGGAGGAGGAGGAGGTCTAGGGGGTAGGAGGCTGCTGTGCAAATAGCCACCAGGGTGGTGTTTTTTAATTTAAAGGAAACAAGTAAAATCTAAACCATGTATTTACCCCGCTCACTCACGTTGACTGCGACCGATGAGTTAAAAACATGACCAGAAGAACACAAACAAACATACATACATACAAACAAACATACAAAAAAAGCAGACATAAGCAAAGGAGAAGACATTGGGTTTCAATCTGAGGAATTAGTAACAGGAGAGAAAGATATAGATCAATAGCAGTAACCCTACATTATCAACATCACTTTGGGTCACATTGGCATGCCGCCACCATTCCTTAACAGATACAATTACTTAAGAGGTACACTCTGTGGAGCGATGCTAGTGTCAGGGTACTATTTAAAGGTACAGTTACCGTCACTTATGCCTGGGCTGATGAGGTGGAAATGAGTTGGAATATGCATGAGTAAAAACCATCTTCATACTGTATGCAGCCCATCAGATGATATAGACTGTGTCTGCTATAGACGCTATGTGCCAGAGTTCTTGTAACACACTCTTAACCACCACATCTTCAATACTTCAATGAGAGTGGGTGGACGGGGTGGCGGTTCACATTTGCGTGTTGATATTTTGAGGGGATCGGGGGACAGACAGTGACTAGACAGGACATACAGTAGCACAGGTTTTCCTGTATGATAAACGTAGACGGATGGGACATGACATCAAACACAGGGCCATGTGCCACGTGGAGATGAGCTTGTCCAGAACAAATCATTCAATAAATAAATTGATGAATAAAAAGGGAAAGTAGAGGTATTGTGACGCTTATGCAGAGTGTGTATGTGTTTTTTGGTCTACAAGCGGCCAATCTACCAGAGAGCTCAAAAAACATGTAAAATATGTATTCTTCATACCAGAAATTCCACATTTGTTTTATATCAAGGACTGAAAGAGCTTTGTGTGGAACTGATGTCTCTTTATGCATCAGGAATTCCCTCTGAATTAAAATGGTTTGTTCACAATTATTAAACATTAGGGTAAAGTGTATTTCAGAAAAGTAAATGGTTATATTAGCTTGTCTATATGCTGTTCAAAAACACTTAAAATTTTTGATTTTGTTCACAGTTGATATTTCGACAGAGTAAACAATGAAGCCTTTCTGTCTGTCTTCATTATAATTAATGTCTCTTCATTTGGTCCATGACCAGGCAGCATTCCATTCTAATAGATAATTATGTTAATTTGGTAGAAAAACAACAACAATGAAAGCTGTGTCAGTGATGCGGTTCTCTTGATGTTATTTCGGTCTCCTCACTTACTTGATCCCTCCTCAGTAACCATGCCCAGACCTTCTGCTTTGTTCTGCCTCTCAAAAGCATTCAGGTCCAGGACACTGTGCGGAAACACAACCAACACATTGATCCATGTTTCGCTGATAAATCCCAGCCATCTCACTTGAATGAATGTTTACAGAAGCTCCTCAGCAGGACTTTTACCTGCACGACATCATCAGTCCCGACAAGCTCTTGAAAAACCCGACATCCCTTTTCTCTTTCAGATAGTCCAGCATTTTCTGCATTGGTTTGAAAACACACCATCAACAGTTAACAGTGCATAGCCAACATGGCGAGTGTAACGTTAACAATGCAAAGCCAACATGGCGAGTGTAACGTTAACAGTGCAGAGCCAACACGGCGAGTGTAACGCTAACAGTGCAGAGCCAACACGGCGAGTGTAACGTTAACAGTGCAGAGCCAACACGGCGAGTGTAACGTTAACAGTGCAGAGCCAACACGGCGAGTGTAACGCTAACAGTGCAGAGCCAACACGGCGAGTGTAACGTTAACAGTGCAGAGCCAACACAGCGAGTGTAACGTTAACAGTGCAGAGCCAACACGGCGAGTGTAACGCTAACAGTGCAGAGCCAACACGGCGAGTGTAACGTTAACAGTGCAGAGCCAACACGGCGAGTGTAACGTTAACAGTGCAGAGTCAACACAGCGAGCGACCACACCCCGTTCCCAGTGGATCATTGCTACATACCTGCTGTACCACTATGTTCCCCCCGTTGAGGATGGAGATGCCCAGTTTGAGCGTAAAGGTTACCATGGGACCGAGCCGACCTGAGGACCCCCAGACCACACACCAAGGTTAGACCACCAGCCCCCCGCCTCCACGCCCCGGGGCATGCAAAGGTCATCTACAGCAGTGGTTCTCAAATGGGGGTACGCGTACCCCTAGGGGTACTTTGGAATACTGCAGTGGGTACAGTGGCAATTTTTTTTTTAAAGCTAAATATCTTTTTTTTTCCCACCCTGAGCAAGTTTTTAAATAGAAAATTGAGAAAAAATGGAAAAGTGGTTGAAAATAGAACACCAAATAGAATGCACATACTTTATTTATGTATGTATTGTTCTCCCAAAAGTGTTTTGTGCGGGTGAAGGGGTTTCCACTGATCGAGGTAGGAAGGTGGGGAGCCTGACCTTTGCTGGCGCTGATCATCTGGAGCACCATCTCTGCCGCCCCGCGGTCGTGCAGCCGGGCCTGCTGGTAGAGGGTCTTCTGTTTCTCCATCTCCTTTTCCTGGGATAGAACACAACAAGCAGGCCCGCTGCATCAGGTCCGAGGTCGGGGCGACGCTTTGGCTTAATGTCCGCTCAAAGTCCATCCACATGGTGTGGGAGGAGGCTGGAACCTGGAGGACAGGCGCTTGAGTACCTCAAATGTTTTCTCCCTCTCTTCCTCGTAGTTCTCCTCTTCGTCTTCGGCGCAGCTCTGGAAGAAACGTTTGATGGGTCAAACGCGGTATGGAGAGGGATGTGAGGAACACAACAGGAACACCAACACAATAGTAACTACACCTTACCTTGGCCATCATGTCTGCATAGGCAATGTAGAGCGGGTCCTCCTCCAACGAACTGGGAAGGGATAAAAAATACAATCTTTCACTGGTTTAAAAGTGACTAGTAAATGCAATCTCATGTTACCACAGGGGCAATTTATCTGGTGAAAGATCACAAACATCCAGCGTGATGGAGTGCTGTTGTCAGTGTACCCAGGTGTGTGTGTGTTTGTGAGCGATAGATAGAGGGAGGGTGATAGAGGGAGAGAGAGAGCGAGAGAGAGAGAGCGAGAGAGAGAGAGAGAAAGAGAGAGAGAGAGAGAGAGAGAAAGAGAGATAGAGAGAGAGAGATAGACACAGAGAGAGACAGAGAGAGCCTACCTGCACTCCGTCAGGGCGTTGTGGCTGAAGTGCAGGATGAGCTGATGGAGAGGGTCTGGCTGCGTGTCCACCACCTCCTCCTCCTCCTCATCCAGCTTGGGTTGAGTTTTCTGCACACACCCACTCGTGTCAGTGTGTGTGTGTGTGTGGGCGGCCTTCCGTGAAGCACATTACCACTTCAGTATGGGCCCGCTGTGCCAGTGGGGGGGTCCGATACACTGCGGCACCTCCTATGCATCTAATGAGCTGTGGCCTCCGCCCTGCGACTAACTGTGTTGTACACAGGTTTATCAGTGTTCAGGGCACGGTGCTCTGATGCATTCTAGAGCAGCTAGACGTGAAGTGGCAACAGGTTACCGGGCAGAATGGGATTATAATGCCGCACGCACTATGCATCACAAATGCAGGTATCGACGCGCAGACACATGCATGGCGATGGACATGCCCACACTCACACACAGACGCGTATGCACATGCAGGCACACACACACACAAACACACACACACACACACATAAACACTCAGGCACACACACACACACGCCAGCCAGATGATGTGATATGTAATCAACTGTGCAGTGTTAAGGAACTGAAGTAAGCATGAATCTCCGAGTGCCCGTTTACCAAACTGCAATGATCTACCAATTTATCCCGAATCAAACCCCTAATTGACTGTGATCTCCAATCAGATAAACTGCATGTGCTCTCAGGGTGCACCCAGGCTGCGACAATGAACCACCGCGTGTACCGCCGCCCCCCTCGCGGGCCCTGAGATGATCGATGCTCCTTTAAGAGGAGTTCCTGTTAAGTTGTACAGAAAGCAGCTCCCGGGGCGTTCATTTCCTCTGCGTCCGGTGCAAGAAATTCCTCGAAACGACAGCGAAGACGAGGAGAATGAAAAGATTACAGGGCATTAAGGAAAGACACCGCATCTTTCCGTGAGGTTAATCAAGAAGCGGGAGGAGGAGGAGGGGCACAGTGGGGCACTCTCCTACCGCTACCTCAGAGACACACAGCGACTCACGACTCAGGGGGGAAATCTATCTACAGGGGGATGGCACTGACATCAGACCGCTGATGACATCAGCGTTGATGTCATCACGGCGGCGATGACATCACTGCTGATAACATCAACGGTGATGTCATCAACAGCGATGTCATCATGGGCGGCGATGACATCACCGCTGACGACACCGACGGTGATGTCTTCAACGGTGATGTCACGCTCCCCCCGCCCCAGGGGTGAACAGGCAGGGGGAAAACATTAAGGCGCACGACACACTGACGATTGACCACGTGACACCGAGGCAGGGAGGCATGAAAGCACCTCGGAACAGGGCCCAGGAAGCCCACAACAACAGGTGACTGCGTGGGTTTGTGGTGGTTGGTACTTACGGCCAGGTCCTGCACTAGCCTCTCCTCAAAGGAGTACTCCTCTGTCTCTATCCATATTCTCTGATAGGCCTGGAGGAAGAGGTTAATAGAGCGGTGCCTGGGAAGGGGGGCGACATTAGACCGGGGTTAGATAGGAGCTCAGCAAGGGGGGGAGCAGAGGGGGTTAATGCCAGGTTAGTAACACATCCAGCTGTTCACCTTCAGGGGGAGAGAAACACTGTGAATGGGGGAGAACTGTTGAGTGAGCACTGAGGGACACGCCCTTTGTTGACCAGAGCGGTCCCTCCATAACAGACCCCCTCCAAACCCACCATTATTATCCATAATGGATCCATCTCTTACAAAAAAAGGAAAAAACACCTGATCAAAATAGTATGTCAAATAATTGCTTATATTCTGGCTTATATTCTTTTGCCATAGTATCACTGACAGACCGGCAGGGGAAAGAAAGTTTTACACAGGGTTAACATTCATCTTGCCAAACACGGATAGGAAAAGAGCAGGGGAGCGGGGGTGGGGGGGGTGCAGTTTAGTCGGGGAATCAAAGGTCAGGACGAGGTGCTTGAGGAAGGTCAGAGCACAGAGCTTCTTAGGGCTACGTTACCGTGAGCATGGAGAGCAGACTGTCACAGTCTGTGTTCTCATGCATCTCCTCCAGCCAAAAAAGGCGGAAGGCATTCAGGAGGTAATTATTACTGGTATGCCTAAACAGGGGGTGGGTGGGTGGGTGGGGCGGGGTGTAATTCAGTGGGAAATTCAGGGGGTGGTGAAGGATGAGGATGAAAGAAAATAAAAGTATGACAGATAATAAAACACAGAGGGAGAAAACACAAAGCCTTTTTTAGTAGGTGGAGAAAAGTGAAAAAACAGAGCTAACTGAGTGAAAGCGAAAAAAAACACATTTCACCCATTTTCCCGGGGAATGATTTAATTACAGCACAGCGCACACGCGGGCTCATGGCGGGCAGACGTCTCGTGTTCACCTATCTCTATCCTGTGCATTGTCTGCAGCTAGAGCCTTAATTACTGCCCGGGCTGATACATCCACCGGAGTGAAAACAACAGGAGGAGGAAGATGAGTCACGCTGTCGGACAGGAGGCGCTTGTCTGATCCCCCCTCCCCCTTTCCCCACCCCACCCCAGGCTGAGACACATAATTGCCATACACCCCCCCCCCACACACACACACACACACACACACACACACACACACACACACGCACGCACGCACACACCCTCCACTACTGTAGCTTATCCGCCTGGCCCCGCATTGATTGAGTTACAGAGCAACGGGCCGTGAAATTGGTTGTGTCCCTTTCCCTGGTTCTTCCAGAACAGCTGGCGGCCCAGCATTTGTCCTGTAGATTGGTGGGGTGGTGTGGAGGTCTGGATATTAATTCAGGGTCAGAACCCAGGAGAGAAGAGAAATGAAACGGAGGTGGAGTGGAGGAGAGAAAATGAAATAATTCCAGGGGAGGGGGGGGATAGAAAGGTGACGTGATGCCTTGCTCAAGGTGTGGTCAGTACTGGCTGCTAAACATGGGTGGTTTTACCAGGTGACCAGAGGCACTGTCAAGGTTTTATTTGAAAGAAATGGAAGGAGAAAAGATAGTATTGATTAGTGGATTAAAGTTTTAAACTGTATCAACAGTTCCCATCGCTGACACTCTCACTTCCTACCGAACTCCATTACGATCGGTCAATAGAACCGATTTATTACTGTGAGACGCTATCAGCAAAGCTTATTCATTTTTTTTTTACAAAAACACAGCTTGTTTTTCAACCAAGACACTGAACGCCAGTCTCAGGCCGGCACGTAAATCAAGACTTCACAAATGAAAGACAAAGATCGAGTAGAGCCCTCAGTACCCGGGCTTATCAGCCTTAATGGCAGGGGGATCATCCGGTAAACATAATAACCGCATGTGGTCCAGCGGTACCTGGGGAGGTTGTAGAGAGGAGCCATCCGGAAGCAGGCCACCACCGCCCTCTTCCTCTGCTTGGACAGCAGCTTCTGCCACACACACTTCTTAGACCTCAACGGCTGCTCCACCTGAGGCGACATCAGGACATGTGTGAGTGGGCGTGGGATCATCTGTTTGTAACAATGCTCATTGTGGACTTATTTTCAGTACACTATTCGAAAATCATCCACAAACTTACACACTTATTGTATGTTGTACGTCCTGGCACTTCATTTTTTTTTACTTTGCATTGTTTAGCATCTAATCCTAGCTAGCTTTGTTGTATACGGGGAAGGGGTTAACCTAGCAATTGTTAGTGCTTGGCACTTGGTTCTCTGAACAACGTTACTGTACAGACATTGACATATTGTTGTTGCTCTTTATTACGCTCACTTAATGTAAGTGGCTTCGGATGAAACCATCTGCTAAATGCCCTGAATGTCAATATGAATGTAACAAACTTAATGTGTTATGTCTAAACATATCTCTTTCGGTTACATTACGCCGGATTCATATTTGCTTTGAGTTTAAGCGAAATGGAAATGAAAACATAATTTTGGGATTGGACCCCCTTGCGTCTCTACGGGGGACGTTCCGTTCCGGGGGTGGGGGGGTGGGGGCGGTGGGGGGAGACAGACCTGCTCCAGGTTGAAGACGGCGGCTGAGATGCTCTGGATGCGGTTGACTGTCCGGCCCGGATCGGAGTGGCCTTCGCTCTTCACCACCACGTTCTTGTAGAGGTTCAGCTGCCAGCGCACCGCCGGGTCCTCCGACTGTTGGGGGGGGAAGGCAGGTTAAAGTGTGGGGGGGGGGGGGGGAGGCAGGTTAAAGTGTGGGGGGAGGGGGGGGGGGTAGACACCAATGATGACACCAATGATGGTACGATGTTTGTGGTTCAACGATGTTTGTGGTTCACCCACAAACTTCACCCACCTGAAGTTTGGACATGCCTACCTTTTCCTGAAGGTGTAGGTTCTGCCGGATGTGGTCCTTGACTTCGTCGTCTGAGTCTTTCTTTGTAGTTAAAAGGGGGATTAAAGAATCATCAGGCTGTACAGAAGTATTACTAGAGTCCTAGATATTGTCTGATTTGCAAACTTTATTGCATTTTAAAAATATCTTCAAATAAGATAAGTGTCACCTTGATCTTTCTTAAACATATCTCTAGTAAAAATGATGGACGACCAACTAAAATAACTAATCAACACGCTGTGCATTCTCTTTAGTCCAACATTGGCCGGTTCTTTCCCCTGGTTCCCGGGAGCGTCGCCCCCATGTGATCCGGGGCTCACCAGGAGGTAGCGGGTCTTGGCCAGCGAGATGAGCTCCTGGTCCCCCGGGGTGCACATGTTCAGGCCGATGGGCAGCATCTTCTTCAGGGCCGCCACGATCAGCGAGGTCTGGATGGAGTAGAACTCCCCGCGCCGCTTCTTGTGCTTCCGCTCCTGGTCCTGCCCTCCAGTCTTTAAGCATTTTGGACAAAACGGAGACCGCTGTCACACACACACACACACACGTAGAACAGTAAACCCTAAGTGCTCCCAGTCAACCCTAACACTAAGTGTGGTTGTTCGTGCCCTCTTTAAAGCTATGGTGTGTTTCATGCCTCGGCGTGTCGTTTGTTGATGTGATTGATAAGTTTGGGGTAAAGTATTTAGCGTGAACTTATTTACAGAGGGAGCCCTCCAATTCGATAAAGTCAGACACGAGTGAGGTAGTTCATTTTTCAACAGCAGCAGACCCTGCATCCCACTTTAGCATGGTCCACTGACGCATCTAAAAAAGTTAAGGTGGATGCTGGAAATCGATAACAGAGCAACGCTTTCCCGTTCGCTCGTAGAGTAACCAGCACTGAGGGCCTACAGAGAAAAAGTGGAGTGGTTGGCTCAGAGGAACCACTCATTTCTACATCTACACAAACACACACACACACACACACAGGGACACACACACACACATGCACACACACACGGACACAAACACATGCGCCGCCCACACGCACTTGCACACACGCACTTGCACACACACACACACACACACACACACACACACACACACACAGGCATAGACGTGCCAGGGGCAATAAGCGAGTAGTGCAGAAAAAATCCTGAGGTGTCATGGCTTCCACTTCACTCAGAACTAGCAGGGCTTTACTCTAGAGAGAGTGATCCACTCGGGTTCTTAATCCAATCTAGATATAAAGAAGTTCACAGCAGCTGGATTCTGAATTGGTGGGAACACAAAGTGAGGTCTACCTTAGACATCTTGGTCTTGTTATCCCCGGTCAGGAAGGACAGGTTGTTGATTTCGTTCTGCACCACAAAGTTCTGCTCCTCCCGTTTGAAGTTCTGCACAGAGAATGAGATTCCAAAAGTGCAAGGCAGCCATCTGTTAGTCGAACTCAGCAGGCCTGCTGGGACTACTTAGTGCGGTGTTTGTGAGTCACTACTCACGTGGGATTTGCACCACAGGATGAATATCTCTGCCACCATTCTGAAGAGCTCGTTGGAGTCCCGGTCCGGCTCTTTGAGCCACCGAGATCTACACCAGAAACGGTAAAAACACACGCACACACACACACACACGCACACACACACACACACACTGTCAATGTCATGAAAGAGAATCAATATTACATATTGAAAGTGAATTGTTGATGTGGCTTTAAGTGAACAGTGTGAAGGGCAAACCATAATTTGCGGTAACCCACTCCACACCTCACACAATCCATTTTATCAAAAAAAAATGGAATTATTCGAAAAACAACAACAACAACAATAACCTAACTCCAAGTACGGCCGCTGAACCCGAAAAAAACAAAAAACTGCCCATCATGCACCAGACCCACCTGTTGTTGTCCACGTAGCGGATGAGCATGGGGTAGAAGGCGTACAGGTCCCGGCAGAGAACGGCGAACTCGTCCAGGATGAGCAGCTCGGCCTCCTGGGTGTCCCCTTTGCTGTCGGCCTTCAGCAGCTCTTCCTCGCCCACCACCTTCACCGTCTTCTTCTTCAGCTTGTCCAGCGTGGGCAGGAAGTGGCTCTTCAGCAGGTCGGCCCGCGCCTTGCTGATGATGGGCTGCACGTAGACTGAGGGATGGGACCGTGGTTAGAGGGTCAGGTGGTAAAAGGGGGTTCAGGTGAAGTCCAACGGTGGATTCCGGTGAAGTCTTTCGATGGAAGCACAGAGTACATTCTGCGGCATATGTACGCCAAAGTAGTCTGGCTTTTAGTCGTTTCGTCACTTCAGCCAGCATAGTCAATAATGACGATAATGGATACAGTCAATAAGGTACAATGCCAACCATGTAACACATACGCTCAATAAAAATAACAGCCACTTTCAATATCATTTACGTTCGCACTCTACTTCCCAAATTGTGTGTACCGATTTAATTAGAATATTTAATTCATCCTTTCATTTAGAATTTGTATCTTTTTTTTATTTACAATCTGGGAGAAATGCACGATTAATCTGGTATAAATCTCCTCACAACCCCCCTGTCCCCCGTCCCGTCCCGTACCGGCGATCCTCTTCATCCAGGACGCCTCGTCGATGCCCAGGTTGCTGTTGAGGATCTTCAGGATGTTGCCCAGCAGGAGGCTGAGGTGCTCCGAGGTGACGGTGGTGCAGCAGACGCAGCCCCCGCTGGCGGGCTGGTTCTCGGGGCCCCGCTCCCACCAGTACGACAGGTAGTTGCAGAGCATGGGCAGCACCACCTCGATGACGTGGGGCATCTCCGTGTAGCGGGCCCCCGACTCCGCCATGTCGTCGATGTCCTTCATCAGGCCCGCCAGGCGGGGCATCTCGGGACACATGTCCTCCACCGAGTCGGGCATGCCGTGGTCTGGACGCGCACACACACACACACACACACACGCGCGCGCGCGCGCACGCACGCAAACATACACACACACACACACACGCACAGGAAACTTAAAGGTCAACATGGGATTCATTTGAGTACTTTTTCGGAGTATATCATAGTGTCAACGTCATTGATTTTGCATCCTTGAACTCACAATATCAGCACGATATCAGCATTACATAGATACAAATGACAACTAAACTATATTTATTATGGTTTATCTATTTGTAATGTTTTTATATTTATATATCATATATATTAATCCGCCTAAAAAACGGCTTGATCCCAAAATCACAAAAAAACATGTGACCCATGTGTCAGGACTCCTCCACCCCCTCACGCCCCCTAACGCTGGGCTGCCCTCCCTCACTGGCCCCCTCTCCGGCCCTCCCTCACTGGCCCCCTCTCCGGCCCTCCCTCACTGGCCCCCTCTCCGGCCCTCCCTCACTGGCCCCCTCTCCGGCCCTCCCTCACCTAATGCTGGGCTGCCCTTCCTCTCCAGCCCTCCCTCACGCCCCCCTAATGCTGGGCTGCCCGACTCACTGGCTCGCTCCCGGACCGACTTGGTGTTGAACACGGAGCAGGGGTTGTAGGCGTTCAGCTGGGGCTCCAGGAAGGCCACGGGCAGCGCCCCTGCCAGCGTGGCCAGGCACTCGCCCAGGGCCGGCAGCTGCCTGGTGGGAGGGGGGAGGGATGGGCGTAGGGGGTGGATGGAGGTGAGGAGCAGTAGAATTACCAGGGCTTCTTTTGCAGCCATCATATCAAGAAGGATTTCAAAAAAAAAACCGATTCATATTGTTTTAGGAAAACCTGCTTATTATTGTAATAATAATACTTGAATTAATTCTGAGAAGCATAGCAGGTGTAAAGATATTGTTATGATAATGATAATGTTATTTGCTGACAATTTCTATAGGTTCATGGTTTAGATTTTATTACTTAATAAATATTAAATAAACAAATACCAATTCATAAACACAATGTGTGGTACCTTTCCACATAGATGTTCTTCCCCGTTCCCAGGGCGTAGAGGCTGTTGAGGATCCGATAGCAGGACACCTGCAGGTCATCCACTGCAACACAAACAACAAGCATCAAGCCCCCAAACACAACGACAATCCCTTCAGGTTCCGCAAAAGACTCAAGACTCACCTGTTCAGAATTCACCTAGACTCTGCATAGCCACCCCGCCCGCCCCCTCCTACCCCTCATACAGACTTATTGTATGTTGCACATCCTGGCACTTAATGTACACACTTATTGTATGTTGTACGTCCTGGCACTTAAAAATAGTACTTAGCATTGTGTAGCAGCTTATCCTAGCTATCTTTGTTGTATACGGGGAATGGGTTACCCTAACAATTGTTAGTGCTTTGCACTTTGTTCTATGAACATCCTTACTGTACCGACAGCGATATATTGTTGTTGAAAGTACAAATGTACTTACTGTAAGTCGCATTAGATAAAAGCGTCCAAGTGCCCTAAATGTAAATGTAAACATCTCCACGTCTCCTCCGTGTGCCGTGGGTGAACTCACGGAGCAGGTCCACCCCAAAGTGGTGCTGGGTGATGTGCTGGAAGAGCGCAGTGAGGATGGGCAGCAGCGCCACCGTGGTGTAGTTGATGTTCTGGGACACGCCCTTCATCTGTGAGCGTGAGTGGGTGAACTTCCCCAGCTTGAGGTTCTCGAACGTCTTCTCCAGGTCCTCGGCCGCGTTCTCGAAGAACGTCCGGAGGCCCGCCTTCACCGGTTCCGAGCCGGACTTCATCACCGTCCTGCAGGGGGAGGTGAGCAGAGATGAGCCAACGGGGCGTGTGGGGATAGGTGTGTGTGTTGGGGGGGGGGGGGGGGGGGGTGTTGTGCATGAACACGGCAAAAGAGCGGCATTGATTGATCATGCTCATATATTTGTGAACGGTGAACTGAATGTACCCGTTTGCAGCTACTGAACGGGTGCTACTTCACGCACTGGCAGCTGCGGATAGCTTTGTTTTTCACTTTCTGCATAATATGACACATAGTTTTTTCTTGGCTTTTAAAAGTAATCTTGATTTTATAGTAGTAAACAGTAATTCATTTAGTTTGGGCAGTGGACTGTGGCAATGATCGGGGGGCTAGGGGTGGATGGGTAGGAGGAGGTTCTACTGAGAAGAATAGAATATATTTAAAAAGAAGCAATGAACGTGAACAGTTCATTTTCTGGGACTGTGAATTTAGTTGAAAATTTAAAATTGCGAACTATGAACATGAACTAGTTAATTTGAATCTGTGTGCATTGAACTTTGAGCTTGCTCCTGTGAAGTGTGAACTTGCACAACACTGACTGATTCATCCTTTGGCTGTTGGAGTGGCTCCAAAGAGAACAAGTTCTGTGGGCTTAATAGACGACGTCCCATAAACAGCATAGTAAAACGCATCACTGCGATGAATCGGCGACGGTGAGTTTGGTTTGTCTTGATTTTTACCTGTGGCGGTTTTAATGTTCGGCTTGGCATTTCACATTGCGTAACATCCCATAATGAGCCCTGCTGCTGCTTAGCTTAGCCCCTGACACAGCGCCGCGGGAGGGAGGACGTCAAAAGGCAGCTCCCGTGGATGCAGCTGCTGGCGCGGCGACACTGGCCGCGCTTTCATACACTTGCATGATTAAACGTCACGACGTGTGCGTTACATTAACACACACAGCACGGCGTCTGCTCACAGAGAACAACAGGCGCCTGCAGCCAGAACGCACACACATACTAAGCAGGCTCTGGCCTCGTTTGGAGACCATAGGGGATCTTTGTTAATGTCAGCATCTCCCAGGCGTCCCACTAATCCAGAACAGGGTGTGGAGCGCCTAGAGGCCAAAGACCCTCCACAAGGGAAGAAGGGGAACAGTACCATGGACAACGGCCTTTCCCCAAAAGGCAAGCACTTAGAGAAGTCCTGAAGAATCAGCATTATCCAGCACACCGGCTGCATAGCTTCCAATGTTAACACCTGCCGGCCATAGGGCCAGGGTTGGCCTGCTATAAAGGGAGAGAGAACCTCTCCCCTCGAGGAAGGATTGTGGCAACTCCCCTTAATATGGTGATTGGTAAGCGGCCAGTGGCACATAAGAGGAATAAGAACCCCCTACGATCAAAAGTGGGAATAATCAAAGCATACATCAGAGGTGAAGTAAATGCCAGGAAGTAAACAGACACGCCCCGCTGGGGATGACCTTCTCATGCGTCAGGCAATCTGGTTCTCACCTGGTGTCCAAGGTATGCGCCAAGATATGGAGACAGCTGACCATGGTGGTGGAGTCACTACCTATAGTATACAGACACATGCATACACACACACACACACACACACACACACATACACACGCACATGCATGCACACGCACACAAACATACACCCACAGACAGACACACACACACACACACACACAC